>NW_006289828.1:254279-260594 GCF_000327345.1 Myotis davidii | reverse complement strand
TATAAAATAAGAAATCTTCCACCTCTAGATGATATGAGATTCTGGAAAATGTAAAAGAAACATCTGAATTATAGCTTAATTATTTTGTGTCTGGAGTTAGCCTCAATTAGAAGGTGTACAAAGTTATATTTTTTATTGAGAGCTAACATGGACACAGACAATAGTGTGGTGAAGGCCTGGGAGGGGCAGGTGCGGGGTAGAGGGGGTTCATGGGAAATAACGGAGGGCATCTGTAATGCTTTCAACAATAAAGATAGATTTTTAAAGATAGAGCCTTGTTTTCTTTTCCTGAAGGTATAAGTATAAAGACCCTATTGCATTGTTTTAGGCAGATTACAGACAGGTTCCTTATTCTCACCATTTCACTCTCTTCTTTCACATTTACCAATTTTACTCATCATGCTCAGAAAATGTCTTTCCATAATTATCTTCCCAGAACTATGCCTAACTTTTGGTGGGTAATGGGAGGAATACTCTTTTAAGATTATTGAGTATAATAGATGTCTTTGGGAAGACTTGGGCAAGGATTTTTTTTTAGTAGCCATTACTCAAATCCTGTTTATACTTGATATTGCAGTTTGCTTGTGATGTGATTTTTATATTTAATTGATATCAGTCCTAGCAGCATTAATGGTGAAGTTAAGTCATTGGTATTTTGTGTGGCTGTTGTTGTTAAAGGACTGGCTGAGAATAGTGCATCATAGTATAGTTTAATATAGTTTCTAATATAGTTTAAAACAACTACTCAATCTAAACAAACAAGCAATAGTCCTGAGGTTATGTGTGTGTGTGTGTGTGTGTGTGTGTGTGTGTGTGTGTGTGTGTGTGTGTGTGTGTGTAAATGGAGAGAGAGACCTTAAAAAAAAGAATACAAATGATAAGTATATTAATTGGGTGAAGTAAAGAGTGTAACATATTTATCTGATTGACTAATGTAAATATCTTCTTTCAAAAATTTCAATTACAAATTTTGGAGCATCTCAAAATAAATTGTTTAATTTTATTTTGCCATCCAAACCATATATATATACACACATACATGCCTCTTTATTTTTTTGAATTATCTTAGGTTATGTTTATTAAACCTGATTAATAATATAAGATCACTATTTCTACTAAAGGAAATAAAAAATGTAAATAAAACATAAACTAACTTCCAGAGATTAAGGAATATAAGATGAGTTTGAAATGGAAGCTATTAGTTACTCTTTAAATAGTTTCTTTTTATTTTTAAGATGTGGTCAAAGGCAGATATAACTCATCATGATGGAATCAGAAAATTATGTTTGCACATATATTAAAATTACTTTTAATTTGTGGAGTTTGGAAAATACTATAATAATGTTGACATTCACCCTAGAGATCCTTGTGAGGGTATGTGTGTGTGTGTGTGTATCTGTATATGAAAGAATAAAAACTTAAGGAAACACATCTCTCAATCTTTTTTGACATTTAATGTAATGTACCATTTAAAACTATTTCAAGCTTGAGTTGTCCTATAATCTCCTATTCAGGGATCTCTTAAGGTTCTTTCTAATTTTGTTCTTTGACTGAATTCACTTTTTAATAGGGCCCAATGAAACTGATTAAAGTCACAAGTTATTTTACATGGGCTTTATTTAAGGTAATTCATAGCAGGATACAAAAGTTTCATACCACCAGTGGGAATTGCCTGGTTGCCCTGATGTAACCTATCGCTAATTATGGCAAAATTATATCAATTAGTCTTAGGAAGTATAAGAAATTAGCTACTCTACACTCCAATTGTATCTTGAGACAAATGGAGTCGCATCTTCTCATCAACCTCATCAAAGGCATGATTCTATCTCTCTTAGGATGTATCTCTCTAACTGGCACACTTAACTCTGAAAATGGAGTATTACTATAGCCATCCAGTGGGAATCACACTATTTGGAAAACATTAGTATAGAACTGGCTCCAAACATTCTACCAAGCGGATGACTTCATTTTTAATTTAAAATATTTGTATAAATATTCTCCAAGGAGAAAGGCAATTAGATAAGTGCTATGTGAGTTTCTGATTGGTCTCCAGGGTTTGCTGCATTAAAGTTGCAAATTTCTTTTGACTACTAGTATAAACTCCAGAAGTCATATTGCCACTTTAGGTGAAAAGGATACCTTAAAGGGATTTTTGTCCTCTTATATATTTAAGATTTTATGCTTCTCCAAAAAACAAGTTAATCAGAAAAATTTCCCCATCAATTATATAAATTCTCAGAATTAGAGCAGGAAAACCCTAGTTATCAAGAATTTTTTTTCTCTTATCTAATATAAATATGAGTGAAGTAATATAAAAATACAAAATTTTGAATAAGAAGAGTTTGATTCTAGGGGTGAATAAGTACCAGTAAGAAGTATAACCATGGGTTAATCATTTTATGTTTGGGGTATTTCATTTAAAAATCCTAGAATATCAGTTTTATATTGCAGATTATTTTAAAGACCAAATTTTAAAACACATACAAATTAATGTATACTCCATTTCCTGTTCTACTCCCTATGCTGAATCATATTCAACTCAAAAGACAAGGTACTATCATATTTTAGAGCAAATTAAACAAACATCTAAAACAAGAAATTTGTCAATAGCTTTAAAATATTCATTCTAATTTTACAATCCTGCCTGTCAAACACACTTTATCATTACGTGTACCTTCAAAAACTACCATGTTTTTCTTCTTCAACTATTTCTTCTTTAATCCACAATAGGTAAATAATTATTTAATTCAAAATCAAAAATAATAATAAGGCATCTAAAAAAATCACTCGAGGATATTTTTCCTTTAGTTTTTAGAGAGAGTGAAAGGGAGGGGGAGAGAGAGAAAGAGAGAGAAACATCAATATGAGAGAGACACATCAATTAGTTGCCTCCCACATGCACTCCTGCCAGGGCTGGGGATGGTTCTACATATGAAAGTGGATTGATGTAATAAACAACATTAAAAGCATAAAGGGTAGAAAAGTATGATAATCTCAATTGATGCAGAACAAACATTTGACAAAATTTAATATATTTCACAATAAAAACACTCAACAAATTACCAATAAAAGGAAAATATCTTATAACAAAAGCCATATATGAAAAACAGAGATGCTTAATGATGAAATTATACTTTATGATGAGAAAGACTGAACTCTTTCCTTCTAATATCAGGAACAAATCAAGATTGTCCACTTTTGACAATTTCATTCAAACATAGTACTGAGGTCTTAGACATCCAAATTGGAAAAGAAGAGGAAAAATTACATCTGATTATGGATGGCATGAATTGTTATGTAGGAAACCCTATATTTCACACAAAAACTCTTAGAGCTAATAAAAAATTATCAAGATGCAAAATATAAAGATGAAATAGTTGAAGGGATTATGAAAAAATATCAAGGGGGATGAGGGTGAGTGAATGAGTGTACATGGGGGATAAATGGTGACCAAAGGAGACCATGTGGATGATGAGCACATAATGCAATGTGCAGACGATGTATTATAGAATTGTATACTTAACATCTATATAATTTTATTGACCAAAACAACCTCAATAAATTCAATTAGAAAAAATATAAAGTCAACATGCATTTCTGTAAATTAAAAATGAACAACATGGAAAAAAAATTAAGAAACAATTCCAATTATAATGAAAAAGAATAAAATACTTTAAAGTTAATATAACTAAGGAAATGAAAGACTTGTAAAATGGAAACTAAAACATTCCTGAAATATAAAAGAAGACATAAAAAAATGGAAACAGATTCCAAGATGGCAGCCGAGAAGATGGCAGTGAGGAAGAGAGTGTGAGTGAGTGAAGGGCAAAAGGGGAGTGTGTGGATGTGTGGTGTGTGTGTGTGTGTGTGTGTATGTCTGAGTGAGGGGCAGCTAGATCTTGCAGGACCTTCAGGGCTGGCGGACCAGGCTTGAATAGCCAGACAGCCTCTGCTATTGTTATAATCTCTCCCAGAGCACTGGCTCTGATGCAGAGATGCCATCTTGAAGGAGAGAACACCCAAATGTTCTCAGACACCACCTGGTATCCTACAGCTACTCCAGCCAGAGACCTCTGCCTGAGCTACTGACCCACAGTCACTGGAACTCCAGCCTCCTGAGCTGAGGGCTCCTTTGAGTTCCTGAGGGCACTCTACCCCCACCAGCCAGACACTTTAGCCCTGGGAAAATAGTCAAGCCTTATACAGCAGTCCTGCCATCAGCCACACAAGCAGCTGCTGCACATGACTGCCTGAGAAGCAGCCACTGCCCACCACCACATGAGCAGCCACCACCTGCAACTGCTGGAGGAGCAGCTGCCCCCCACAACTGCGCAACCTGCTACCAAGCCCACCGCTGCAGCCACAGGCACCGCACAACTCGGCACCTAGATCCTTTGGTGAGAATAAAAATGGGGAGACAAAAAAAAGAATAGCCAGAAAAGGAAGTAAAGGAAGTAAATGAAATAAAGGCATGCAATATGTCAGAAAAAGAATTCAGAATAAGGGTCATACAACCTATGTAAGAATCAGGAGGAAATAAAGAGTGATATAGCTACAGTAAAAAAAAAAAGGAAGCTTTCAACAGTAGAGTAGGGGAAGCAGCAGGCCAAATTAGCAATTAGAAGACAGGAAAGCAAAACACACCCAATCTGAACTGCAATTGGAGAAAAAAATCAAAAGAAAGAAGGAGAGAGCAGAGAGAGGACCCAAATAAACAAAATCAGAGATGAAAGTGATGAAATAACAAACAACCCCACAAAAATACAAAATATTATTTAAAAAAACACTGTGGAAGGAGCTTTGGGACAACATGAAATGAAGCAACATAAATATAATAGGGGTGCAAAAATGGGAAGAAGAGGACCAAAGGCTCCTCTTAGATTATCAAATGATTTTTCAAAAGAAATACATCAGACCTGAATGGAATGGAAAGAATTTACAAAGTGATCCAAAGCAAGGGACTGAATACAAGAATACTCTATCCAGCAAGGCTATCATTCAAAACTGAAGGGGAAATCAGGAGCTTCATAGACAAAAAACAAGGCAAAGGGAGTTTATCACAACCAAAACATCAATGCAAGAAATGCTAAAGGGAATACTGTAAAAAGAGGGATAAATGGGGAGGGGGAAGGAATACAGGCACAAAGAAGAAAAATGGCTACCAACATACTAAAACCTACCCTCCGACTATTCCAAATAATTCAAAAGGAAGGCACACTTCAAAGCTGTTTTCATGAAACCATCATTACCCTAAACCCAAAAGCAGAAAAAGACACTACAAAGAAAATTACAGGCCAATAAACCTATTGAACATAGATGCTAAAATGCTCCACAAAATTCTAGGAAATCAAATCCAGCATTACACTAGAAAGTTCATACACCATGAACAAGTGGGATTTATTTCATGAAATATCTTTCTGGCAAA
Organism: Myotis davidii; assembly: GCF_000327345.1. Taxonomy (NCBI): domain Eukaryota; kingdom Metazoa; phylum Chordata; class Mammalia; order Chiroptera; family Vespertilionidae; genus Myotis; species Myotis davidii. The sequence continues at coordinate 255,169 of NW_006289828.1, read as the reverse complement.
TAGAAATGAAAAAAAGAGCTGGGGTAGCAATGCTTATATTTCACAAAATAGACCTCAGAGTGAAGGCCATAACAAGCGATAAGGAAGACCACTTCAGAATACTAAAGGAATCAACACATCAAGAAGATATAACTGTAGTAAACATATATGCACCCAATGCAGGAGCACCCAAATATATAAAAAAAAACTTCAGAAAGATATCAAGGGAGAGATCAATAGTAATACAATCATAGTAGGGAACTTTAATACCCCACTGACATCACTGGATAAATCCTCTAGACAAAAATCAGCAAAGAAACAGCAATCATAAATGACTCAGTAGATGAGATGGACTTACTTGGCATCTTCAGAACATTTCACCCCAAAGCTATACATTCTTCTCAAGTGCAAATGGGACATTTTCAAAGATAGATCACATATTGTATAACAGGCAAAGTCTCTCCAAATACAAGAAGATTAAAATCATATCAAGCATCTTTTCAGACCATAATGGCATAATATTAGAAATCAGCTACAATAAAAACAATCAAAAAAATTCAAATACTTGGAGGTTGAATAGCATGCTTTTAAACAAGGATTGCTTTACATCCTGGAAATGAATGACAATAAAAACACAACAATCCAAAACCAGTGGGACACAGTGAAAGCAGTACTGAGAGGGAAGTTTATAGCATTACAGGCCTACCTCAAAAAAAAAGAAAGAAAGAAAAAGAAAAACTGGTAATAAATTACCTAACTCTAAAACTTAAAGAATTGGAAAGAGAGCAGCAAGAAAAGCCCAGAGTGAGCAGAAGGAAGGACATAATAAAGATTAGAGTAGAAATAAATGACATAGAGACCAAAAAAAAAAAAAAAAAAAAAAAAAAACAAAAACAAAAAACAAATACAAC
>NW_006289828.1:246183-254027 GCF_000327345.1 Myotis davidii | reverse complement strand
GAGGAGAGCTAGGGGGGGAAAAAAGAGGAACAACTGTAATAATCGGAACAATAAAGATTTAATTTAAAAAAAAACGTTTCACTTAAGATCAGGAAAAAGACAGGAATGTGGAAGTCCTAGCCACAATGATCAGACAAGAAGAGAAATAAAAGGCAACCAAATTGTAAAAGAAGAAGTAAAATTGTCATTTTTTGCAGATGACATGATATTGTACATAGAAAACCCTGAAGCCTCCATCAAAAAACTACTAGAACTAATAAATGAATTTGGCAATGTAGCAGGACACAAAATTAACACCCAGAAATCTATGGCCTTTTTATACACCAATAATGAACTCACAGAAAGAAAAACTAAAAAAAAAAAACCAATTTACTATTGCAACAAAAAAATTAAGACATCTAGTAATAAATTTAACCAAGGAGGTAAAGAACCTGTACTTAGAAAATTACAGGACACTAAAAAATAGACAGAGGAAGACATAAACAAATGGAAGAATACACCATGTTCATGGATTGGTAGAATCAACATCATTAAAATGTCCATACTACTCAAAGCAATCTACAGATTCAATGCAATCCCCATTAAAATATCAACGGCACACTTCAAAGACCTAGAAGAAACTCTCCAAAAATTCATCTGGAATAAAAAAGACCCTGAATAGCTACAGCAATCCTGAGAAAGAAGAACAAAGTTGGAGGGTTCACAATACCAGATATCAAACGATACTAAAAAGCTACTGTTCTCAAAACTGTCTGGTTCTGGCAAAAGAACAGGCATATCAACCAATGGAACAGAACAGAGAACCCAAAGATCAACCCAGGCCATTATGTTCAATTAATATATGACAAAGGAGGTAAGAGCATACAATGGAGTCATGACAGTCTCTTCAATAAATGGTGTTGGGAAAATTGCACAGATACATGCAAAAAAATAAAACTAGACCACCAACTTATACAAATTAACTCAAAATGGCTAAAGGACTTAAATGTAAGATGGAAAACCATAAAAATCCTAGGAGAAGCCATAGGCAGCAAAATAGCAGGCATTTGTAGTAGCAATGTCTTTACTGACACGGCTCCTCAGGCAATGGAAACTAAAGAGAAAATAAATAAATGGGACTACATCAAAATAAAAAGCTTCTGCATAGTGAAAGAAACCATCAACAAAACAACAAGAAACCCCACTGCATGGGAGAACATATTTGCCAATGTTATCTCTGATAAGAGTTTAATCTCCAAAATTTATAGTGAACTCATACAACTTAACAAAAGGAAGATACACAATACAATAAAAAATGGGCAAAGGACCTAAATAGAAACTTTTCAAAGAGGACATGAGGGACATATGAAAACACTAATCATCTGAGAGATGCAAATTAAAACAACAATGAGGTGCCATCTCACACCGGTCAGAATGGCTACAAATCTACAAACAATAAATTCTGGCTAGGATGTGGGGGAAAAAAGCCCTCTTGCACTGTTGGTGCAGCCACTCTGGAAAACAGTATGACGTTTCCTCAAAAAATTACAAATTGAACTCCCATTTGACCCAGTGATCCTACTTCTAGGAATATATCCCAAGAAATCAGAAACACCTCTCAAAAAGGATATATGCACCCTTGTGTATATAGCAGTACAATTTACAATAGTTAAGATTTGGAAACAGCCTAAGTGCCCATCAGCAGATGAGTGGATTAGAAAATAGTGGTACATTTACACAATGGAATACTATGCTGCTGTAAAAAAGAATAAATTCTTACCATTTGCAACAGTATGGATGGACCTGGAGAGCATTATGCTAAGCAAAATAAGTCAGTCAGAGAAAGATAAATATCACATGATCTCACTCATTTGTGGAATATAATGAATGACATAAACTGATGAACAAAAATAGAACCATAGTCATAGAAGCATCAGACTGTCCAACCTATGACGGAAGGTGAGGGTTGAGGGGGTAAGAGATCAAGCAAAGGAGTTGTATGCATGCATATGAGCATAACCGATGGACACTGACGGAGGAGGGGCTGTGAGGACATGTGCTGGGGGGTGGGGTTGGCCAGGGAGTGGTCAATTGGGGGGAAAGGAGACTTATGTAATACTTTAAACAATAAAGAATTTAAATTTTCAAAATGGAAACATATGCCATGCTCATGGATTTGAAGAGTTAATAATGTGAAGATAAAAATACTACCCAAAGTAATCTATAGATTTAATGCATTTACTGTAAAAATCCTAGTGACTTTTTTAAAAAATATATTTTTTATTGATTTTTTAACAGAGAGGAAGGGAGAGGGATAGAGAGTTAGAAACATCGATGAGAGAGAAACATCAATCAGCTGCCTCCTGCACACCCCCCACAGGGCATGTGCCCACAACCAAGGTACATGCCCTTGACCAGAATCGAACCCAGGACCCTTGAGTCCGCAGGCCGACGCTCTATCCACTGAGCCAAACCGGTTAGGGCCTAGTGACTTTTGAATTAGTGTTTTGTGTTTCTTCAGATATATACCCAGAAATGGAATTACTTGGCCATAAGGCAGTTCCATTGTTAATTTTTTGAGAGCCCTCCATAATGTTTCCCATAGAGGCTGCACCAATCTGCATTTCCACCAATTGTACAAAGGGTTCTCTTTTCTCCACATCATCACTAACACTTGTTTGTGGATTTTTTTTAATATATTTTATTGATTTTTTACAGAGAGGAAGGGGGAGAGATAGAAAGTTAGAAACATCGATGAGAGAGAAACATCGATCAGCTGCCTCCTGCACGCCCCTCACTGGGGATGTGCCCGCAACCCAGGTACATGCCCTTGACCGGAATCGAACCTGGGACTTTCAGCTCTATCCACTGAGCCAAACCGGTTTTGGCTGTGGATTTATTGATGATAGCCATTCTGACAGGCATGAAATAACACTGATCATAAACTGTAATTGAAAAATAAAATTTTAAAAATATATTTTAAAGAAAACAAGAGGCAAATGGAGAATATCATGTTCACCATCAGATATTGTTTGCATCATATTTATAAATGAAATAAAGGAGCCATTAAATTTAAAAAATCCTAGAGACTTTTTGCAAAATTTGAAAAATCCATCCTAAAGTTTATATAAAGGAAAAAAATTTCAAGGAAAAAATACTGAAAAAGAAGAACAAAGTTGGAAGAAGGACTCACACTATCTTAAAACTTATTACAAAGCTACAGTACTCAAAAACAGTGTGGCATTTTCATAAAGACAGACATATAGATTAATGTAATAGAATAGAGAGTGTTAGAACTATAGGGCAATGCAATCCTTAATGGCCATTTGTAAGCTTCCTACCACAGGAGAACAAAAGACCAGGAAAAACTTGCTGAACACCAGTAAGCAGAACGTACAAGGAACTGAAACTGTCCTAAAGACACCTGATTGCACACCTGCATTCCATCCACATTCCAAGCCCACCAGCTCAGCCCCCAGACCCACTGACAACAAGAGCTTTCCACCAGTGACTTCATATAAGGATGAAACTCCAGCTCCTGGGTGTTGCCATCATCAACCCAATGTCTCCTTGGTTTGGTGCTGTACAGCTCTTCCCTTTGGATATCCCAGCCCCTAGCCCCTTTTCCTTAAATAAATTCAATTTTTCTTTATCTACCATCTGAGATGGCTAATTAGTGAGATCATGTGATACTTGTCTTTCTCTGACTTATTTCGCTTAGCATAATTCTCTCCAGGTCTTTCCATGCCATTTCAAAGGATAAGAGATCTTTCTTTTTAACTGCTGCATAGTGTTCCATGATATAAATGTACCACAGCTTTTTCATCCATTCATCTACTGATGGGCACTTGGGCTGTTCCAGATCTTAGCTATTGTAAATTGCTCTGCTATGAACATAGGGGCGCATATATTCTCTCTGTTTGGTGTTTCGGGATTCTTAGGATATATTGCTAGAAGCGGAGTCACTGGGTCAAATGGCAGTTCCATTTTAAATTTTTTGAGGAAATTTCATACTGTTTTTCCATAGTGGCTGCACCAGTCTGCATTCTCAGCAGCAGCGTACTGGAGTCCCCTTTTCTCCACAACCTCGCCAGCACTTGTCATTTGTTGATAATAGCCATTATGACAGGTGCGAGGTGATATCGCATTGTGGAACTCCTCTATATTTATTTTTACTTTGCTTCTATTTATTTTTTAAATATGTTCTTATTAATTTCAGAAAGAAGAAGGGGGAGGAGGAGGAGGAGGAGGAGGAGGGGAGAGAGAGAGAGAGAGAGAGAGAGAGAGAGAGAGAGAGGAGAGAGAGAGAGATCATTGATGAGAATCTTGCATCGGCTGCTTCCTGCACGCCCCCCATTGGGGATCGAACTCAAAACTTGGGTATCTATATTTTACCTATTGTACTCCCTAGCCTATCCTATTGTACTGATCTTTATTAATGTTATACTACTGTATTTTTTATTGTTAGTTTCCTCAAATCAATTCTGGAATGCAGTTAAGAATAATTATATATCCAAAACAATGTTATTAATCCACCACTGATAATGTCCTGAGCAAAAGTTAATATGACCCTGACACTGATTTATTGAGTTTCCTGGTGACTTCTAACTTTAAGCATTTCATTCTCACCCAAACACAGCTAACTTAGTTATGCTTAACATCAAAAGCCATTATAATTCATCTGACTATTTTTTTAAAATAACACTCACATCATTAACAGTCCTACCAGTCTGAGTATTGAAATAGATATTGTCTTTCAAGTTAGTCTCCTCTGATGTAGGAAATGGTTTTTGTGAAGCCTTCGTAGCTAGAAGAGATTTATGGAGTTTCCATTGCAAAAGCCTCCAAAACCAGTTTGGAAGTTACAGAGGAAAAATGAACCTTATGAATGCCTCTTCTTTTGAAATGAAAACCACTTTAAAAAAAAAAAAAAAAGCAATTATCCATAGCAAATTAAAAAAAAATGTTTACAGCTCAACAATTGAAAGTCTAAAAATAGACAAAAAAACAATTTAACAGAAATATTATCTTACTGATGATGATTTTTTCTTATCTGAAAAATAATCAGATGGTAGATTTTTAAGATAACTAATCATCAATGCAAAGATAAATGGATCACAGTGAGATAAAACCTCCACTAGAACGACTACCATTAAAAGCACTGAGGACACCAAGTGTTGATAAGGATTTGGAGCGACATGAACTTTCCCACAATGCTGGTGGCTGTGCAAAATGTTCAGTGTCTTTAGAAACTAATTTCACAATATCATTAAAGTTATACGCTTACTTAAATCAACAGTCTCATCCCAGTTATTTCCCCTTAGAAAGCATTAACCAAAAAAGAAAATATGATAAATTTTACTTCATCAAAATTTAATTTTTGATATGAAAAGGAAAAATATGGATTAAGAAAAATTTCCACAATTCGGGTTTCTTGACAAAATACTTTTACCCTGAATATATAAAAATTCCTACAATTCAATAATTAAAAGGCAAGCACATCGCCATAAAAATCACCAATAAATTTATGTAAATTTACTACTTGACATTATTAGTATGAAAACTAAAATCACTCCGTAATATCACTTTGCACACATTAGATTGATTGATGTCAATAAGACATGAGTATTGGGGAAGGATAAAGAGCTACCGGAGTTCTTCTACCTCTAGTATACAGATAACTTTCTCTGAAAGTAAATAAAAAGTTGACAACTAGTAAAGTTAATGAACAGTTCCCTCATATTTTTAAAATTTATAATTTGTTACCAAGTAAATCAATAGTCAAAGACTATTAAGCATGTTTAGATCTTCACAATAATAAAGAATATGAATCAAATATTTTAAATTAAAAATAAAATTGTGAAAAACACATTTTTCTACCTAGATCACATCAATTGGTCTAATCCTTTTGTTTCTAGCCATAAGGTATATAGTGAAGATACTGTTTAAATTTTTGTTCTTGAAAATTCTTCCATGGTTATGTAAAACATTAACATTATGGGGAGTAGTGATTTTTAAGAGAACTATCTTTTACTATTTTCAACCTACTGGAATTTACTGGCAGATAATTTAAATTACAATTAATATGTCAATGGCTGTAAAGGAAATAATAGACTTGTAATACTCTATTATAATTAACTAGAGGCCCATTGCATGAAATCCGTGCACTCAGGGTGGTGGGGGATGGGTTGTGAGAGGGTGCAAACCAGGTCAAGGGACCCCACCAGTGCGTGATCGGAGCCAGGGAGAGATGCGGGAGGTTGGCCAGCTGGGGAGAGAACGCAGGAGGGCTCCAGGGCATAGTTGTCCCATCTTGCTCAGTACCGATCAGCCAGGCCCCAGCAGCAAGCTAATTTACCGGATACAGCATCTGCCTCCTAGTGGTCAGTGCACGTCATAGTGAGCAGTTGAGCAGCCTTAGCATATCATTAGCATATTACACTTTGGTTAAATGAATGACTGGACACTTAGCATATTAGGCTTTTATTATATAGGACTAGAGGCCTAGTGCATGAAATTCATGCATAGGGGATGTCCCTCAGCCCAGCCTGCACACTCTCCAATCCAGGACCCCTTGGGGATGTCTGTCTGCCGGTTTAGGCCGATTCCCATCTAAATGGGCAGTCTGAATCCCCCTAGCTGACTCCTAACCGCTCACCTGCCTGTGTGCCTGCTCGCCCCTAACTGCCTCTGCCTCAGCCCTTGCCACCATGGCTTTGTCCAGAGGATGTCTAGATGTCTGGGCTAATTAGCATATTACTCTTTTATTAGTATCCTAATATATAAAAACCTTAGGTCATCACATCCCCAATAACCAGGGGGCTTGACCAACCAAAAGTCAGACTTGCAGTCAGTTCTGGGTTGCCATGGTGACCCAGCACTGACTGTGATGGCTGCAGGCACAGTGACCCAGCACTGACTGCTGAGAGGGCTGTGAATCAGGCCCAGAGAGAGGCCTAAAGAGAGAAGCAGGGTCTGATCCGTAGCCTCTGTGGCAGCTGTTGATCAGCACTTGCCCCTCTCTTTAGCTCCAGGCAGTTAGGGGTGACCAGGCCCACAGGGGAGGACAGTTAGGGATGACCGGGCCTGCAGGGGAGGGCAGTTGTGGGCAACCAGACCCACAGGGGAGGGTAGTTGGGGGTGACCAGGCCTGCAGGGGAGGGCAGTTGTGGGCAACCAGGCTTGCAGGGGAGGGCAGTTGGGAGTGACCGGGTTGGCAAGGGAGGGCAGTTGGGGATGAGATCGGGTTGGTGAAATCGGGCTGGCAGGGGAGCAGTTAGGTGTTAATCAGGCTGGCAGGGGATTGGTTAGGGGGTGATCAGGCTGGCAGGCAGAAGCAGTTAGGGGCAATCAGGCAGGCAGGCAGGCGAGCAGTTAGGAGCCAGCAGTCCTGGATTGTGCAAGGGATGTCTGACTGTTGGATCGGACCTACACCAGTAGTCAGACATTCCCCAACAGGTTCCAGATTGGAGAGGATGCAGGCTGGCCTGAGGGACACCCACCCCACACCCTGCCCACAGTGCATGAATTTCATGCACTGGGCCTCTAGTAGATTATAACAAACTAAATAATAAAATTAATTTCAGCATAAAGATAGGAATTATAAAAAATGGAAATGCAAGACATCACCCACACAATAACATTGATGAAAAATGCCTTTGATATTTTTGTAAGTATATTTTATACAGTTCCCCCCAAATAATGAGAATTAACAAGCATGAAGATAAATTAATTATCCTAAAATAAATTCAAACAAATGAAACATTTTTTTAATTTTTATTTATTGATTTTAGAGAGAGAGAGGAAGAGAGAGAGCTAGAGAAAGAAACATCAATTTGTTGTTCCACTTATGTCATGTCATCTGA
>NW_006289828.1:232513-245296 GCF_000327345.1 Myotis davidii | reverse complement strand
CTAGCAAGAGAACATGGACACAGAACTTGGCTGGAGATTGTGGCTAGAGATCCTGGCAAGGCTGCTGATCAACTGAAAGCTGTCTCCGTGTCATTCCTTCTTTGCCGACTCCGTCCACACCTTTGGGGATCCCTGGACCTGCTGGGGTTGGACCCCAGCAGGGTTAAGGGAAATGCTTGTAGTTTTTGCCCTTTGGGTATGATGTTGTCTGTGGGTGTGATGAAAAGGGAATCCTCATGCAGTGTTGGTGGGAATGCAGATTGTTGCAGCCACTGTGGAAGCCATACGGAGTTACCTAAAAAAATGGAACTGCCTTATGACCCAGCAATTCCACTTCGGGGAATATATTCAAAGAAACCTGAAACACTAATTTGAGGGAAGCATTCATTTATATTTTAAGATTCCCAACTGACTCTAATGAAATCAGTCTCTATGTAGAAGTTTGAAGACCACTGAATTTGGTCTTATTGTTTCCTGACGGAATAATAATATTCTTACTCAAAGTTGATGAAAGTCTTTATTAATTATAAAGATCATTCTGGAAGGATATTTTTTAACCCTTCATTGTATTGTTTCACAAATATGATTTCCAGGAATTTCTATCTTTATTCAACACAAATATATAATAAATTTAACCCATTTCTTATTTTTCTGATGTCAATGGATACCAAAACTAAATCACTAAATTCTGGCTATACAAACTAGGCTTTTTGCATTTCCACTTTTTTATATGTTTTATCCTGGGTTCTAAAAGCCTTTTAAAGAATGGCATACAAGTAGAGAGTATATTTTATATACAGTACGAAGTCTTGGTCTAAAATATTTGTAGAAGCATCTAAGATTTTATGAAACCCCAATAATTATAAATAACATTTTGTGCATTTATATTAGGGATAGGTTTTATAATTTATATCAAACTCCAAATACATTCCTGACAGAAATTGAAATAACTAGGGACAAAAATGACAAGTAATACACCTACTAAGTCAAGGATATTTAGACAAAGAAAACAAAGAGCACATAAGATTTTTTTAACCCATCTAACTAGTATCTTTTAATATGCATCACTAGCAACTAATATCACAAATACTTTGTACATAATTAGTTTTATTTATTTTATTATTTACTTTATAAATGTGCATACTACAAAACAGCTATAATAATAAAAGCATAATATGCTAATTAGACCAGACATCCTTCCAGAGGACCTTCCAGATGAAGCCGGGACTGTGAGGGAAGCCCAGGTCCCGGGTGCCAGAGGGAATCCGGTGCCGGCAGATGGAGGAAGGAAGGCCTACACTTGCATGAATTTAGTACATTGGGCCTCTATTATTTTATAAAATACTTTATAATAACCACCAAGTACTTTGTCTCAAATTGTTCTTATTTTGACTTTTTACTTAAATCTATTAATCTTTAAATATTTATATACCTAACTCTACCAGCACTTATAATCTCTCCCAATACTGGTGTTAAGCATATTTAAGTTTCTTATTTTCACATATACTTTCCACAATCTCCTCTCATTTTTTCATTTTCTAATTACATATGTTCCTCATCTGCAAATGGGAGATAATAATAGCAACTTCTCACAGAGTTACTATGTGAATTAAATAAAGTTAATATATGTAAAACACAGCACTATATATGTAAACTAACATCATTTTATGTCACATATACTATGGAAAATTAAACTACAATTCAAATAGCAGTAGTAGAAGTAAAATTGGGACTAAAATAACATATCCACAAAAAAGGAAAGTTATAATCTTTTGCAGCAAAACAAAATGTAAAATCTCAATTGGTTTGCAGAGAGTAGATTGCTAATAAGGTATGAAGCCAGCAGTCTCTCCATAGTGTAAGAGTGCAGTGAGGAGTCTACTAAACATCATTAGTGCAGCTCTCCTGTCCAGAAAAAAGAATTAATAACATTTATTGGGTATAAAGACCTAAGGTCTTGGACTCAAATGTGGAGATGATTAGACTTCAGATTTTAAAAAATAAGGAAATATACTTCTGCTGTGATGATTCCTGGAAAGGAAATAAGAAATTGTTCTTGGTCTATAAATAATAGTCACCCAAATCATTATGACATAGAATCAAAGAGAATTCTTGAGGATGGACGAGAAAATGCTGAGAACTAAGAAAAGTGATCCTAAGAATCAAAGTGTCATCTCTAAGAGAATCTGGCTTTCAAGGAGTGAAACTATTCTTCAAAAGGAGGAACAGAAATACATAACTTTCTTCCTTGAATATTATAGAGCCTTTGAAGGCAACTTCAAATCAACAGTACAACAGTTTTATCCACAGGAAATTTAGATTTAATTGTCATCAGTAACTCCTCAATGTTCCATGAGAAGCACGGGCATATGGGCACATTATCACCATACATATGGAAGTCTCTAATTAAATGTATAATTCAAAAAATACTAACTAAAATGACTGCCTTCCTGCAATTCAGGCAGACTGGGAAAGATGTTTAATTTAGCTTGGAAAATAAAAAAAGATAAGACATTTGATTCTGGCCAAGATGAAGTAATGAGGTTCTCTCTCTCTCTCTCTCTCTCTCTCTCTCTCTCTCTCTCTCTCCTCCCCCACCCTGCCCCACTATTCTTCTCCTCTCTGATGTATATATGTTTGTGTATATATTGGATAGTAAATAGTAGGCAATGAAGGACAGTGATTCCTAAAAGATGGAAAGAAACGTGGTGTTAACCTAAAAATAAAAGGCCAAAATGAGAGGCATTGAGTGTTTATTTGAGATCTAAAAAAAAAAAAAAAAAAAAAAAAAAGAGTTGCAATTCAGAGAGCAAAGATTCAGACAGAAACTCAAATAGTGTCCCAATTACAGGGTGAGGGCAAGGGGTTTTTGTGAGAAAAGTAAGGAAATAATTCCATGAATAAAAGAAAGAAATGTCTATTAATGCTAACAACCTGAGTTACTCTTTAGCTATACAAGGCTGGTTACTGATTCTGTCATCAGAAGAGTTCATAATCATCAGTCCTTGTGGTCAGATGTCTGCTTTCCTGTTAGCTTTGTAAACAAGCATTTGTAAGACTATGTGGGTTTGGTCCAATCCAAAGGTTATGTTTCCTAGTTCAAATATTCCAAAGTTTCAAGGAATAAGATATGCAAGGCCGTTTATCTAGAATAGTTATTCTGGCTGCAGTTTAAAATTTCTCCACTTAGGTCAACTTTTCACAGTGGTAAGCCCAGTGACTGCCCCAGTTTATTCCATCGAGAGCCTGCGGACAGAAGGGTCCCTCGATTCCAGTCAAGGGCACATGCTTGGGTTGCAGGGTTGATCCCCAGTGTGGGGTGTGCAGGAGGCAGCCCATCAATGACCCTCTCTCATCATTGATGTTTCTATCTCTCTTTCTCCCATCCTCTCTGAAATCAATAAAAATAAATATTTTTTAAAAATTGAAATTGTAGTTAAAAACTATCCCACAAATAAAAATTCTAGTTTGATTCACTAGTGAGTCACTACCAAATATTTAAGTGAAAACTTAATAACAATTCTACATAAACTTCTTCAAGAGATTTTAAAGGAGGGAATAGACCCTAATTTAATCAATGAAGCCAGTATAAAGTTTGTATTAAACCAGACAGAAACAAAACAAAAAAGGAAGACTACAGGTCAATATCTGTTGTAAACACAGACACAAAATTTCTAAGCAAAATTTTAGTAAATTCAATCTAACAAAAAATCAAAAAGAAAAAGACCACATTATCCCAGAATGAAAAGCGAGTTAATATTCAAAAATAAATCAATGTAATTTATTATATTAACAAACCAGAAAGGGGAATGTAAATATTTACATATATTTATATTTATATATGTGCATATATGTTTATATATGTGTGTATATATACACATATAAAGTCACATTTCAATAGTACAGAAAAACCATTTGACAAAACCAAACATTCATTCGTGATAACACCTCATCAATTTTCCCCAGCCTGATTAAGGGCATCTATGAAAACCTATAGGTAACATCATCCTTAATGATTAAAGACTGAATGACTTCTTCTGAAGATCAGGAATTAAACAAGAGTTAGAATTTTTTAAATATAATTGATATTTGTTTAGCAGAAGCCTGAAGAGGATTAAGAATTAAAAACAAGTTTATAGAAAGTTTTACTTTTTCAAACACGACATCATTTAATGACTTTCCATTTAATGCTAAAACTATAATAATGGTTTGGTCTAGCCTAGTCCCCTCACATCAAACTGTGGCTCAGAAAGCGTTTACTGATAACATGTCAAACCAAAGACTTCCCCAAAAAATTATAAAAATAATCAGTAAATGATTTGGAAACTTTTAGAATGGTTGTGTTAAAAACCTCACTAGCTAAGCAGTTTAGTATGGAGGTAAAAGGTGCTATTTTGTACTATTGATTTATTTATTGATATATAAGCATTTTCATATAATTATTATTGAACGAGCTGTTGCATATTTTGATTATCACCTCTTTTAATAACCATTACAGCAATTGAATCACAAACTAAAACTCTTCCCATAATAAAAACTCCTTGTCTAGATGACAACTCCCCTCGGTTCTTTCAAAACTTCAAGGGGGGAATAATTTCCATGCTATACAATGCCTTCTTCAAAATAAAATAGGAGAAAAAAACTTCCCCATCTTTTAATGATATTAAGACAAGCAAACTTGAGTTTAAAATGTACTATGATTAGTATGAGGAAACCAAATAATGCTTTGTCAGATGATGAACATGCACACAATTCTAAATACCATTTGGAAAACCCTGTGACAATGCATCTCAAGATAAGACAAATTCAGATATAATTGGTAAATACTTCCCATTTTCTGTTCATCCCTTTTCTGAAACAGGGAATGAGATCTTACAAGACATTGTTGATGAGGGAAAAGAACAAAAGATGAGGAGTGTTAACAAGGATGACAATAACAGACAGTTACATCTCAGAAGACAGGAAGATGTAGGGTTATTTCTAACCAATCTCCCCCTCTCGGGACAATATAAAGACGATGAAACTCAGTAACTAGGAAATACTTTTAATTCCTAACTATTGTTCCATTCTAGTGGACTTAAGGACAGCAGCCACCAGGTAGCGGCTAACTGTAGCTGCCTCCAGGGTTTGCTTCTAGAACCAGAACCCTCTGAGCAGTTCTGCACATCCTTGCCTGGGTCATATCATTCTATTTATTTTTCTAAATCTGTTTCCTCATATTTTTAAAAGCATTTTGTTACTGATTTTTAGGTGTTTAAAGGAAAGGAAATTTTTTACATAAGTCAAAAAGATCCTAAGCCCTTGGAAAGGGCCCTCTCTGAGTCACTGCCACATAATCTTTACCTCTGCGGCTTTGGATCAGAAACTCTGTGTTCCGTACTAGCTCTAGTTGTTACTGGCAATGTAATATTAAGCACATTACTTAATGCTTTAAGATACAATTTCTATACTCATAAAATATATTAATTTAAATTATACATTTAATACGTATATAATGTTCCCTTCATGATAGGTCTGATTTGAGAAGTAAAGAAATACATGAGGCCCTGGCCAGTGTGGCTCAGTTGGCTGAACATTGTCTCATGCATGGAGAGGTCTATGGGTTTGATCCCTGGTCAGGGTACATGCCCATGCCCAGATTTCAGACTCAATCCCCAGTAGGGACTATGCAGGAGACAGCCCATATCTGTTTTTCTCTCTCCCTCTCGCTTCCTCTCTCTGAAATCAATAAAAACATAGTTTTTAATAAAATTTAAAAAAAAGAAATACATGAGTACTTTATACATGAGTTCATATTCTCTTGGTGTGTCAATTTTCTCATTTGAAAATAGTTATAAAAATGATATATGGCATATAGTACCTGTCTTTTATATATCATCTTATAAAATGTACTAGAGGCCCAGTGCATGAAATTCGTGCAAGGGTAGTGTCCCTAATGGCTGCTGGCTGCTAGTCAGGGCCTCCCTTGCCCAGCTGCCAGCTGCCGGCTGGAGCCTTCCTTTATTCTGTGCCGCCCCCTGGTGGTCAGCACACATCATAGTGAGTGATCGAACTCCCGCTTGGTCGAACTCCCAAGGGGACACTTTGCATATTAGGCTTTTATATAAACAAATCATTTTATAGTCAAAAGAAAATGAGAAAATAAAAATTAGTAGAATGTTATTGACACATTTTCCATGTGAAAAATTACCTCTCTAATAATATACTACAGGTTCCTTTTTATAGGAGTTGTCGCTCTAAGGATGATAATCCTCAAAATGTAAACCTGGATATTTAGAAAAGAATAGGCCTTTTATTGGAAAGTGTTCTATGTAATCATTACCATTATGTTCTGTCATCTACACAATGGGGTGTTATCCTTTCCTAATAAATATCAGCTTACTTGCTTTGTAGAATGAAAAAATTAAAAAAATAATTTGCACAGACCAATATTATTTTAATTATTATAAAATAACAGCTCTTAATATTTACTTCTTAATCAAAGTAAAATTGTAATGAAAATATTATTACATCATAAATTATAAACACATGATTTTATATATCCTAAGCAAATAAAATAATGATATATAGAGCTATATTGTTAGAAACATTATTTTGTAAAATAGTAAAATATTTGTTGCCATATAAAAATATCTTTTATATACTGGTAATAATTTTGCAAGAACAAATGTAACTTGAACCCTTAGAGACAAAATTTGCCTGCTATATAAGTGATTTTACAAATGTCAGTGAGAAAATCATTTCCTGCAGAATATACTTTTCATAGCATCTTTCACATCTCTGTTTCTCAAACTATATATTAGAGGGTTTAGCATTGGTATTATAAGCGTGTAGAGCACAGCTACAATCTTGTTTTGCTCTGGTGCGGAGATGGCTGTAGGTTGGGCATACATAAAGAACACCGTTCCATAGAATAAACTCACCACTGCTATGTGGGAGCCACACGTAGAGAAGGCCTTCCTCCTGCCATGGGTCGAGGGGATCTTCAGGACAGTGGAGAGGATATAAGCATAGGAAACCAGAATGACTGCTGTGGTGGTGACGATGATGAGAGCAGAGAGAATAAACAGTACAACCTCATTCACAGAGGTGTCAACACATGAGATCTTGATCAGGGCTGGGACATCACAGAAAAAGTGGTCCAATCTGTTTTCTCCACAGAAATGCAAACTGAAGGTGAAACCCGTTTGGACTATGGAGTTGATGCTTCCACAGATATAGGATCCAGTTACCAAGTGAACACAGACTTTCTGGGACATGTGCGCAGGGTAAAGGAGAGGGTAGCAAATGGCGGAGAATCGATCAAATGCCATGACAGCCAGCAGAAAGCCTTCGGTTGTGACAAATAGGGCAAAGAAGAAAAATTGGGCCGCACAGCCACTGTAAGAAATTTTCTTTTCATTAGATAAGAAGTTGGCTAACATTTTGGGAGCGATGACGGTTGAGTAGCAGAGATCTAAATAGGACAAGTTTCTAAGGAAGAAATACATAGGTGTTTGAAGTCTGGAGTCACTCTTAATGACAATTATCATGCTGGTATTTCCCACCACAGTGACCACGTAGATCAGCAAGAACACTAGGAATAAGAGGATCTGTAGCTCTGGAGGGATTCTGAACCCTAGTAGAATAAACTCAGTCACCTCTGAGTAATTCCTATGTAGCGCATTCTTCATAGCTAAGATATTGGTGGAACTGAGGAGATGGTAAAAATGAAAGAAATCAGTGACCAGAATACTGTTTTAGGACAAATAACTAGGAATCAGCATGAAAGAAAGTTTCATATCATATTGTTCCCAATACTTTACAAAACACCAATGAACATAAAGAATGAATTACTACAAAATAGGAACAGGCTCATAGATACAGAGAACAGACTATTGGTTGCCAGAGGGGAGAGGAGTTGGGGGGCTGGGGGAAAAAGGGGAAGGGATTAAGAAGTACAAATTGGCGCAATAAAATAGTCATGAGGGTGTAAAGCACACCATAGGGAATATAGTCAATAACATTGCAGTGACTATGTACGGTCCAGGTGAGCACTTGAAATGTCAGAGGGAATCACTTTGTAAATACATGATTGTCTGACCACTAGACTGTATACCTGAAACTAATAAAAATAATATTGAATATAAACTATAATTGGAAAATAAATGTTTTAAAGGAATAATTACTGTTTTTAAAAAGTCTTCCTAGTGAAAAGTTCAATCTGATTGGTTAGCCTTTTTAAATATACCTATTTGCAAATAATGCAGATTTTCCCTCTACATGTGCTTTGGAAAAATGAAAATTCTAGGAAAACATCTGAAAAGAAGAGTTTCTTTTCTTTTTCTTTCTTGATTGTTATCAGTTTACTGCCATTGAAAGCTGCCTCCTTTAGTGAAAGACATTTCTCATGGATATTGTAATCCACTTAAAATTATATTTAAAGTAAAAATTGGTTCAATTGATGATCTCTCATTTTATTTTTTAACAATTATGTAATCTACTACAGAAAAATAATACATAAACATTATATCTGTCTTTCTCACATCAGGAAAAAGATTGCAGATCCTGCCAAAAGCCTCATCCTTTACACATTAACCTCATGTTCCTATTTCTTCCTTTATTTTTATCTCTGTAGAGATACACACTCAATGACACAGTTCATCTACTAAAAACAGAAGTGATTCTTACATTTCCTAACTCAATGCAATCAGACTTTTATTGTTCTCCTTCCTAACTTCCTTCTTCCCTCCTTTGTTTCTTCCTTCCCTCTTTTGTTTTCTTTGGATTTTGCAGGTTGGAATACAAGTGGGGAATTCTAAGATCTTGGGCAGAGATTTTCCTGTCTTTTCAAAAATACAGACATCTGTGCATATGAAGGACAGAAGGCTCACAAAACAATGTAAAGATAGTTACAAGTGAAGAAAAGGGAAGAAAAAATGTATTTAAACAAACTTGCATTATATTTATTTAGACTTATGCTATTATGACTATACAATGTCCTTACATAACATACATTGCAAAGGTAGAGAAAAATTTTTGTTCTAATTTTATGAGTAGGAAAATTGAGACAAGAAAGGTTTAAGAGGCTTATTTATAGTCATAAGATTGACTATCATAGTGGTTTATTATTCAATAATCTCATACAATGTAAAAAGACTGACAAGCAATAAATTTATGAAAATATTTTATAATTGCATAATTATAAAATTGATAATTCAGTATATATGTAAATTTATCCATAGATTATAGAAATATAATAAAATTATATGTGATATAAACTATAAAATATTTCTTGCAATTTTTGTTGTCATTGCTATAATTTTACTAATTTTGACTTTCTTTTAAAATAAGATGGAACTATGGAAGTATATTAAAATCAATTTGGTTGTATATTAGAATCAATTCAATGTCTTCTGTTTTGAAAAAATTAAAAGTTAATAGCATGTTGACAGATTAATTTTAAAAAGCTGAAGAATGGTCAAAAGTAATCTCTGGTAGGGCCTATTGACTATAAAAATACATGTTTTCCTTAAATTCATATTTTACATAAGCAAGTTTCTAGTTTAAACAAAAATTAGAAGGAAATATGTAATCAATACTATCTAAAAGAGAAGTGTTGAAAATAAACAAATTAAATATAAGAGATATTTTCAAGGCTGAATGCTACTTCTTACCTTAGTTAACCCTCTACTATATGTGAAATAGAGTACATTCATGAAGAAACAAAAGTATGAAAAGAAGCAAACCTTTTTTAACAGAAAGTTGTTCTGCAACATGTATCACATTTCTTCACTCCTCAGGTCATGGCTCAGAGTTCCTAAGCTGATGAAGTACTAGCAAAAATTTTAGCTTCTCTCTCTCTGTCTTTCTGAAGTTTATTATACTTTTTTTATTGATTAAACCAACAAATAGACCTGGGATGGGTTCTGAGAGAAATTTTCTCATGGGGAGGGGAACCAGAGCAGTGGGTATTCCCTCTACAAGATACTAACTAGGGACAAAGTTCTCTCTTAACAATAATGTATTTTGTATCATAAATGCAAAAGAAAGAAAGAACAAACAAAATTATCAATTAGTAAGTTCACCAAACTTTTAGAAAGTTAGTAGGTCTCTCTAACTTTCTAGAAAACGTGATAACTAACCTTCTACTTACAAAACAAAATAAATTTAAAAAACACACATTTGAATGAGAATCACCTGATTCTTTATTTTCATGATTTACACGATGAACATTCATGAGTTTTTTTATTTAAATGGATTATGACCCTTACTTTTAGAAACTTGTTTCTTATCTGTACTGTAAATACACCAGCAGAGACAAGAAATAAAGGGATTGAGTAAAAAATTTTTAAAGAGAAGGAACTCATGGACATGCACAGCAGAGTGGAGATTGCTGGAGGGGAGTGAAGGGGGGTGGAGGTGGAAGAGGGGATAGAGGGGATAAATGGTGATAGAAAAAATAAAATAGAAATTTTAAGTTAATTAGTTAACTTAAAAAATAAAATATATTTTCTCCAGAGGTTTTTTTTGTGGTTTTTTTTCCAGTTTTTGGTTTTTTTTTCCGTTTGTTTATTTGTTTTTTTTTAGGGGGGGGGGCATAGAAGGCAAATATCACTGTAGTTATTCTTTCACTAGAGGCCCAGTGCATGAAATCCATGCATGGGAGGGGGTGTCCCTCAATCCAGCATACACCCTCTACAATCTGGGACCTCTCAGGGGATGTCTGACTGCCAGTTTAGTCACAATCCCACCTAAACTGGCAGTCGGACATTAGAGGCCCAGTGCATGAAATCCATGCATGGGAGGGGGTGTCCCTCAATCCAGCATACACCCTCTACAATCTGGGACCTCTCAGGGGATGTCTGACTGCCAGTTTAGTCACAATCCCACCTAAACTGGCAGTCGGACATCCTCTCACAATCTGGAACCATTGGCTCCTAACTGCTCACCTGCCTGTCTGCCTGAATGCCCCTAACTACTTCTGCCTGCCAGCCTGATTGCCCCCTAACCGCTCCCCTGCTGGCCTGATTGATGCCTAACTGCTCCTGCTGGCCTGATTGCCCCCAACTGCCCTCCCCTGCAGACCTGATTGCCCACAACTGCCTTCCCATGCTG
This sequence comes from Myotis davidii, assembly GCF_000327345.1. Taxonomy (NCBI): domain Eukaryota; kingdom Metazoa; phylum Chordata; class Mammalia; order Chiroptera; family Vespertilionidae; genus Myotis; species Myotis davidii. The sequence continues at coordinate 234,199 of NW_006289828.1, read as the reverse complement.
GAACCTACCTCCTCTGCCAGGATGCACCTCCTCTATAAGAGACTTATGATAGATTCATATAGTTAGGAAATATTTCCTTTATGACAATTCCTGAAAGAGTTTATGTAGAAATGGTCACATTTCTTTCTTAAACATTTGAAAGTAAACACTGGTGAAGCCAGTGGGAAGATTATTAATAAAATTTTAATTTCTTTAATAGATATTTTAAAATTTATATCTATCTTTTGCATACCAATTTATTTTATTTAAAAGATTTTAATTTAAGAAACAAATTTTTGATATGAATAATTTCTATATTCTTTTTTAATATCAGGAGGATCTACAGTGATATTAATTTTCATTCCTGATACTGTGAATTAATGTTGTTTTTTTCCTTTGTTAAATTAGCTATGGTTATATATATCTTACTAATCTTTCCAAGATTAGTGGATATATTAAAAATATCATACACCATGATCAAGTGGGATTTATTCCAGGATGCAAGACTGGTACAATATTCATAAATCAATAAATGTGATACATAAACAAATTGAAAGACAAAAATCACATGATCTTATAAATAGATGCAGAGAAAGCATTCGACAAAATTCAACACCCATTTCTGATAAAACTCTCAGCAAAGTGGGAATAGAAGGAACATATCTCAACATGATAAAGGCCGTATATGACAAACCTACAGCCAATATTATATTCAGTGGGCAAAAACTAAAACCATTTCCCCTAAGAGCAGGATAATGAACTCACAGGAAGAGAAACTAAAAAAAACAATCCCATTTGTCACTGCAACAAAAAAATTAAGACACCTAGGAATAAATTTAACCAAGGAGATAAAAGACCTGTACTCAGAAAATTACAGGACACTAAAAAAAGAGATAGAGGAAGATATAAACAAATGGGAGAATATACCGTGTTCATAGATTGGTAGAATCAGAATCATTAAAATGTCCAAACTACCCAAAGCAATCAATAGAGTCAATGCAATCCCCATTAAGATACCAATGGCATATTTCACAGACTGGAACAAACTCTCCAAAAATTCATCTGGAATTTAAAAGACCCTGAATAGCTGCAACAATCCTGAGAAAGAAGAACAAAGTTTGAGGGATCACAATACTAGATTGCAAGCTATATTACAAAGCCACTGATCTCAAAACTGCCTGGTACTGGCACAAGAACAGACATATAGACCAATGGAACAGAACAGAGGAACCAGAAATTGACCCAAGCCAGCGCAAAAAAAATGAAACTAGACCACCAAGTTACACTGTTAACAAAAGTAAACTCAAAATGGATTAAGGACTTAAATGTAAGTCTCCTTAATTTTCACTGTGGAAAACAGTATGGAGTTTTCTCAAAAAATAAAAAATGGAACTCCCATTTGAGCCAGTAATCCCACTTCTAGGAATATATCCCAAGAAACCAGAAAGGATATATGCACCCCTATGTACATAGCAGCACAATTTATAATAGCTAAGATTTGGAAATAAGCTAAGTGCCCATCAGCAGATGAGTGGACTAGAAAACTGTGCTACATCTACACAATGGAATACTATGCTGTGTAAAAAAAAAGGAATTCTTACCATTTGCAACAGCATGGATGGAATTGGAGAGCATTATGCTAAGTGAATAAGCCAGTCAATGAAAGATAAATATCACATGATTTCACTCATTTATGAATAATAAAGA
>NW_006289828.1:222665-231922 GCF_000327345.1 Myotis davidii | reverse complement strand
ACCTTCCCTCTGGGGCCAGGAGCCGCCTCCCACCTTTGCTCTAGGGCCCAGAGTCACCTCCTGCCTTCACTCCAGGAAGGCCACCGCCATCTTTGTCATGTTAATTTGCATATTCCCTCCTTATTGGCTGCGAGTGCCACCATCTTTGTTGTGAAGTGATGGTCAACAGGCATATTCCATCTTTATTAGATAGGATTTAAAATTGTTTTTCTTGAAAAAAATTATGTGCAATGTGTTAAAACTGTTTGACACAATATTATTGTTTTCTTATGTGTTTTTCATTTTTGCATAATTTATTCTGAAACTAGTATTTGACTATAATGTCAATTTTGGATTGTATATTTTATTAGTAAGATAATATTTGCCTTATTTTAAAATAAAAGATTGGTGGAGGCTATCTGCTGGGTAAGAAACCTACAGAGGCACATCACTCAACAAAATGATTAGGGGAAGACAGCAGTATAACCGCATAAGAGAAGTGACATCAGAGGCTTCTCAGAGCTAACAGAATTCAACAAAATATCCCAGCAAAATCATTAAAAAAATAAAAAAGGAAACAAGAACAAAAATATAGAAATAGCTGAAAAAATATCATATAGTTGAAATTATACAGTGTGTAGTCTTGTCAGGTTGGCTTCTTTCACTTAATAACATGGGTTTATGGTTCCTCCATGTCTTTTCAAAGCTGATAGCTCATTTTGTTTTAGTGCTGAATACTATTCCATTGTCTAGATGTACCACAGTTTACTTACCCATTTACCTACTAAAAAACATATTGGTTACTTCCAAGCATTGGAAATTATGAATAAAGCTGTTATACACTATGTGCAGCTTTTTGTGAAAACATAAGTTTTCAACTCCTTTGAGTAAATACCGAAACGGTATTTGATGAATCACATTGTAAGAATATGCCTAATTTTGTAGGAAAATGCAAACTGTCTTCCAAAGTATTTATACCATTTTGAATTCACCTAGCGCTGATGAAGATTTCTGTTTGTTGCGCCACATCCTTGTCAGCATTTGGTATGCTCAGATTTAGGTCATTCTAATAGGTATGTAGTAGTAGCTCATTTTTTCTTTTTCTTTTTTAAAATTAAGGCTTTAGTTTTTTTTTAGAAAAGCTTAAGGCTCACAGCAAAAGAGAGGCAGGTACAGAGATTTATTGTATATACCCTGACCCCACACATGCAAAGCTTCCCACATTATAAACATCCTCCACCAGATTATACTTGCTAATATTGATGAGCCTGGTTGATACATTATCATTACTCAAAATCCATAGTTTGCTTCATGGTTCATGCTTGGAATTGTATATTCTGTAGGTTTGGACAATTGCATAATGACATGTATCCATAATTATGATATTATATGGAGCATTTTCTTTTTTAAAAAAGTTATCTTTATAGTTGAAAGTATTACAGATGTCCCCCTAAACTCAAAATGGATAAAAGACTTAAAGGTAAGCTGTGAAACCATAGAAATCATAGAAGAAACCATAGGCAGCAAAATCTCAGACATCCTTTATAGCAATGTGTTTACTGCTACCTCTCCTAGGGCAAGAGAAACTAAGGAGAAAATAAACAAGTGGGAGGACAGCAAAATAAAAATCTTCTGCACAGCAAAAGAAATCATCAACAAAATGAAAACGGAGCCCACTGCATGGAAGAACATATTTGCCAATAATACATCTGATAAAGGGTTAATTTCTAAAATATATAAGGAACTCATACAACTTAACAAAAGGAAGACAAACAATCCAATTTAAAAAATGGGCTAAATAGACACCTAAATAGACACTTCTCCAAAGTGGACATACAGAAGGCCAAGGGACATATGAAAAAAATGCTCAAAATCACTCATCATCAGAGAGACGCACATTAAAACAATGAGATATCACCTCATACCTGTTAGAATAGCTATCATCACCAAATCAACAAATGACAAGTGCTGGTGAGGATATAGGGAAAAGGGAACCCTAGTACACTCTGATGGGAATTCAGATGATACAGCCACTATGGAAAACAGTATGGAGATTCCTCAAAAAATTAAATATGGAACTGCCATTTGACCCAGTGATCCCACTTCTAGACATATATCCAAAGAAACCTGAAACATCAATCAGAAAGAATATACGCACCCCTGTGTTCATAGCAGTGCAATTTACAATAGCTAAGGTCTGGAACAGCCCAAGTGTCCATCTGTAGATGAGTGGATTAAAAAGCACAGTCTTTTCACTGCACTGAAACTCTTCTGTGTTTTGCCTATTTAACTCTTCCTACGCCCCACAATCCCTAGTGACTATTCCGGAATGGTCATATAGTTGGACTCATATAATAGGTAGTTTTTCCAGTTGTACACTTTCACTTAGTAATATGCATTTAAGTTTCCACCACATCTTTTTACAGCTTGATAGCTCTTTTTTAGTGCTGAATAATTGTCTAGATATACTATGTTTATTTATTCACTTACTGAAGAACATCTTGGTTATACCAAATTTTGATAATTGTGAATAAGGCTGCTTTAAACACCTCTGTGAAGGTTTTCATGTGGACATAAACTTTGGGTAAATGCAAAGCAGCATAATTGCTGAATCATATAGTCACATTATGTTTAGTTTTTGCAAGAAACTGCCAAATTGTCTTCCAAAGTGGCTGTACTATTTTGAATTCGCACCAGCTACATATGAGAGTTCCTGTTGCTCCACATGCTTGTCAGCATTTAATGATGTCAGTGTCCTGGATTTTGGCCATTCTGATAGGTGCATAGTGGTATCTCATTGTTTTATTTGCATGCCCTGATGACATATAACACGGAACACTTTTTTTTCGTGTGTTTATTTGCCTTCTGCATATCTTCTTTGGTGAGGTGTTTATTGAGGTCTTGGTCTATTTTTTAATCAGGTAGTTTGTTTTCTTATAGTTGAGTATTAAGAGTTCCCTTGCATATTTTTATATTATTTTTCAGATATATCTTTTGAAAATGTTTGTCTTTTCTTCTCATTCTTCGACAATGTCTTTCATAGATCAGAAGTTTTTAGTGTCAGTGAAGTCCAACTTATTCATATGTCTTTCCTGGATTATGCCTTTGGTATTGTATCAAAAAGGCATTATCATATCCAACATCATCTAGATTTCTTTTATGTTATCTTCTAGATGTTTTATAGTTTTGTTTTACACTTAGGTCTATGATCCTTTTGGGTTAATTTTCTTGAATGGTATAAAGATTATACCTACTTCACATTTGCATGTGGATGCCCAGTTGTTCCAGTGCTCTTTGTTGAAAAGACTATCTTTTCTCCATTGTATTTTCTTTGCTCCTTTATAAAAGATCGGTTGACTATATTTATGTGGCTCTATTTCTATCCCCTTTGTTCTGCCTCATTGATCTATTTTTCTATTCTTTCACCAATACCACATGGTCTTACTGTGGCTATATGGTCAGTCATGAAGTTGTGTTATGTCAGTTTTCTGATTCTGTTCTTCTCCTTCAGTGTTGTATTGATTATTTTAGTTCTTCTGCATACAACATTTAGATTCAATATCTAAAGTTTCTCAACATCCGAAAGAACTTGCTGGGATTTGGATTGGGATTGCATTGGATGTATAGATCAAGTTGGGAAGAACTGACAGCTTGGTATTGAGTCCTTCTCTTCATAAACAAAAATGTCTCTCCATTTATATTTAGATCTTCTTAGATAGCTTCCATTAAAGTTTTATAGTTTTCCTCCTGTAGATCTTGTACATACTTATGAGATTTACACGTGAGTATTTTATTTTTGAGGAGTTATAATACAAATGTAACTGTGTCTTCATTTTAAATTCCACTCGCTCATTGCTGGCACAGAGAAAGCTATTGACTTTTGTATGTTAACCATATATCCTGCAACCTTTCTAAAATCCCTTATTAGTTTCTGGAGTTTTATTGTCAGTTCATTCAGATTTTCTGCACACACAATTATGTCATCTGTGAACAAAGTCCGTATTATTTCTTCCTTCCCATTCTGTATACTTTTTTATAATTAGTTTTCTAGAACTGCCATAACAAAATACCACAGACTGGATGGTTTAAAAAACAAATTTATTCTTTCACAGTTCTAGAAACTGAAGTCCAAGATGAAGGTGCCCCCGGATTTGTTTTCCTCTGAGGCCTCTCTCCTTGTTTGCTCCCTCTTCACATTGGCATACCTCAGTGCAGTCACCCCTGTGTCTCCCTGTGTGTCACAATCTCCTCCCTCATAAAGACACCAGTCAGATAGCGCTAGAGCCCACCAACAGCCTTATTTTCATGACCTCTTTGAAGGCCTTTTCTCCAAATATAATCACAAGCTGCAGTGCTGGAGGGCTAGGGTTGCAACATACAAGTTTTGGAAGTTATAATTCAACCCACAACACTTATTTCTTTTCCTGTCTATTATGTTAGTAAGACTTCCGATAGGATGTTGAAAGTTGTGGTGAGTGAGGACATTCTTGCTTGTTCTTAATTTTAGTGAGAAAGCTTCCAGTTTCTCACAATTAAAGATTATATTCAAAAAAAAGCAATAAAATATATATTTTTTAAAAGATTATATTAGCTTTCAAAAATATGATCTTGGATTTTTTGTAGATGTTTTATCAAGTTGAGGAAATTCCTCCCTATTCCTAGTTTGGTGAGAATTCCATTAGTGTTTATCTGTTTGTACCATCACCACACACACCATTCAAGTTAAAAAAGGGTGAGAGACAATCTTTTCAGCATACTCTCCTCCTATTAATTAGTTAATATGTTCTGTGTATTTTACCTGAATTTTTCAATTTAGTCTTTTTTCATTTACAGACGTACTCTAAGCACACATCAATAATAAAACTGACATGGCAGTTTCCCTGACTCAATTTCTATCCCCTTTACATACATTTTTCACAGAGTCCTAAAGATTTTCCTTGATTACCAACCACCTGCTCTCAGGCACTCCACCTTGCAGTCTCTATTATCTTTGGCATACACATTTCTGGGTTTTAATTGTCTGTCCAAGGATGTAACTCTCACAGTAAATTGTAAGCTACCTAAAGAATGAGATCATGTATATCTGAGACTATTATAAAGCCAGAACATAAAATTAATAAAATAAATAAACCTTCAAAGGCATAGATGAGTAAATTTGGATCACAGTCTATTTTGATTACTGGCTTGCTTCTATAACAATATTAAATATTTCTTACAATAATTAACACAAAAACTTATGAAGATATAAATCCAAAGAATTATTGCTCAAAAATGTTTGCCAATTTTTATCTCCCACTTTAGTTCTTTATATTAGAATTCAGCAACTAGCAGTGCCTCAGAGCACTCCACAATACCTGCCACATTCAATATACAGTTTTATAAGTTAATGTATATAGTGAAGATTACTTATTATCCAATTCTTCTTCTTACTCTTTTCTCTCAATATAACACATATAAATACTTGATTCAAAGTGAAATTTCAATGGCCGCTTAACACAGTAAAGAAACTAGTTATAAAATTGAGAAATATTTAAAAAAATAAATTGGGCATTATTGTCAATTATCAATATAAGTGGAGAAGCAATTCCAAAGACAAACATCAGACAAAATATTGTTTAAACATTATAATAAAATATAAAGAGTGTAAAGCAGGATGCCATAAAAATAAATAGAAATCAATTCTGTGAAATAAAACATTATTTGAAATCAGTGGGAGGGTTCATCCTGAAGAATGCTTCTCTAACATCCTGAACATTTCCTGTAATGAGGGTGTTCAAAATTAACCATGTCTCAGAGGAAAAGGAAAAAGTAATAATGGGAAGTGTAATCTCTGTTGAAAATGCTACTGATAACACTTTTAGGATGTTCAGAAGAATAACTTTTCTTAATGGCCATAAGGAGCATGCAAGAAATAGCCACAGCACCTTTGGCGGAAGAGAAATAATAATCAAAGAACAGTATTTTTCTTCTCTAGCATTTTTTTTAGAGCTTCTTTGACATCTTTGTTTCTCAGAGAGTAAATCAAAGGATTCAACATGGGGGTGACTAGGGTGTAACATAAGGAGGCCACTTTACTCAACTCAGGAAATCTGTCAGGAGTGAGGTACATAAAAAAGACAGCACCATACAGTACACTCACAACTCCTAAGTGAGAGCTGCAAGTAGAAAAGGCTTTCTTACGTCCCTCAGTGGAGTGTATCTTTAGAACTGTGGACACAATATACATATACGAAACAATAATAACTATGACAGTAGGCAAGATAATGATGCTGGATAAGAAAAAAGAAATCATTTTATAGATAAAGAGGTCAGAACAAGATATTCTCTGAAGTGGACGAGCATCACAGTAAAAGTGGTCAATGACCCGAGAAGAACAAAAGGATAAAGTAAGTGTCATGCTGGTCTGAAGAACTGAGGTGAAGCAGCCACAAAAATAGGAACCAGCCACCAACTGAGTGCAGAAACGTGTTGACATCTGGACAGAGTACAGGAGTGGGTTGCAGATGGCAATGAAGCGGTCATAAGCCATGGCTGCCAGGAGAAATCCTTCAGTCACAATGAAGAGGGCAAAGAGAAAGAGCTGGGTCATGCAACCTGCAAAGGAAATGGACTTGCTCTCAGACCAGAAGTTGATCATGGCCTTGGGTGCAATAACAGATGAGTAGAAGAGATCAATGAAGGAGAGGTTGCCTAGGAAGAAATACATTGGTGTGTTCAACCGGGGATCAGTCATAATAATGGCCATCATCCCAACATTTCCTATAAGGACCATGGCATATACAAACAGAAATAGCAGGAAGAGGAGAATGTGGAGTTCTGGGCGGACCTTGAAGCCTATGAGAATGAAGTCAGTCACTTCTGTGTGGTTGCTTGTTCCCTTGTCACCCATGGCAGAAACCTGCTGAGAGGCACAAGGCAAAATAAATAAATGAACCCTTGGCTTTGATCCTAGATACAAATAATCTGTTTAAGCATTAGGATTCACAAAGCTATTTTAAAGTCATTATTCATTTTAACCTTATAAAGTTATGATGACTTACCTTTAAGACAATTCCAACTGATAATGAATCAAATGGTTAATTTTATGTTTTAATTCTTATAAGAAGTGGGATTAGATCTTTTCCTGTGAGGCTAATGTAATGTCATTCCACCCAAACGTCGTTCACATTTGCAACTATCACTTCTCTGTATATTGATGACTCATGATTTATGTATAAATTCTATGTCATGAAGCACTGATTGGAAGAGAGAACAAATCTTATATAATAAAAGCCTACTGTGCTAAGTGTCCGGTAGTCAGGTCATCTGTTCAACCAATTAAAGCATAATAAGCTTATGATATGCTAAGGTTGCTCAACCACTCACTACGATGTGCACTGACCACCAGGGGGCAGACGCTCTGACTGGTAGGTTAGCTTGCTGCTGGGGTCTGGCCAATTGGAGCAGAGTGAGATGGGCCAGACACACGCTGGAGCCCTCACACGGTCCCTCCCTGGCTGGACTGCCTCCCATCTCCCTCCCTCGCCCTGATCATGCACCAGTGAGGTACCTCGGCCTGGCCTGGGCCCTCTTGCAATCCAGGACCCTTTGGGGGGTGTCGGAGAGCCTGTTTTAGCCTGATCCTGCAGGCCAGACTGAGGGACCCCACTGGTGCATGAATTCGTGCACCGGGCCTCTAAGTAGTTTAATAAATGACATTTGGGAAACAATTTTGATGTTTGGGTTTGGAGATATTAGAGGTTGCAAAATTTAACTTTGTTTAACTTTGAAGACTTAATTTAGCAAAGTTTAACTTTGAAGACTTAATTTAGAGTACCAGCAAAAATAAAGTAAGCCACTGAATTTAAAAATTACTTACAAGGTATAATGAGTTCTTGTGAGTAGTGGAAACTTTGGGTTCTGATGTAACTTACATTCTCACTAAGATAAGAGTTGTGTACAACCAAACATAAAAATTATTAGCACTCACATGCTAAGATTTCTCTCCCTGATGAGCCTCCAAAGCCTTTTCATAGACACAATTTCCCTGCATTTCCTCAGCCCATGGCTCATAGTTTTTTAAGAGGCCTACAGGTAGTCTAAATAAAAATGAATTCTTTAGAAATGAATATTGAACAAAATATACATATAAAGGAATTGTTGGTTGCATGTTTATTTACCCTGAACATAATTTCCATAGCCATCAGTAGTTCATTTACTAGAGAGCTCAACTAAGAATTTGACCTCCTTGTATTAACAATATAGACACACTCTCTCCCCTCAAGCCTTTGTATGCATGATTCTGCCTAGACGATAATAATGATAGCAAACATTTATGTGGCACCACTTATATTCCGGACACTTTTTCTAAATGTTTTTATAATCCATAAAACAGTAATAAGAGGTAGGTACTATTATATTGCCCCAGTTTACAGATAAGAAAACTGAATACATGGAAATGAAATCTGTTGGAAGCCACCTACTAGGGTTGAACTAAGAATTAAGCCTAGAAGCCTGGCTCTGGAATCCACACTCCTAATCACTGCACGATACCCCCTTTGACAACAAGCCCTTCCTGTTCCTTTACTGACTTACTATCACTTCAACTTTAGAGTTCAGTTAAAATTTATTATCTTCAAAACACATTCCTCCACTCTTTAATCTGAGTTAAAATATCTCTGTATACATCATGCTCCCAATGATAGTAGCTATTATCACCACATTTTAATGTTAAATATTAATAACCCTTCACTTGACAATAACCTCTGTATGATCAAAACTTCAACTTGTCCTTCATATATTGTCAGCATTATGCTCTGTGCCTGACAAATGGCAATTAATCAATGCATATTTATCATGTAGATAAAAGTTGAATGATATTTGAGCATCAGAAAAATTTGAAGGCTGTAATACTGCAGTGGTTAGCACAGGTTTAGGTTTAAATAGAGGTTAAGTTCCATTGCTGCTGCTCTCATTTTCAAACTGGGACCTTAGACAAGTTACTTCATAACTTGCTTATGTTGCTTATATAACTTAATATATTACTTACTTAAATAATTGATGTGATTTTGTCAAGTTACTATACCACTGTATCCTCATATAAAAGAGGAATAAAACTAATATAACCCTCAAAGTATATAATGAAATACTACAAGTAAATCACTTACACTATTGCTGACAAAGTACTCAATGATAAAATAATAATGCGTAAGTACATATAATGAAATACTACAAGTAAATCACTTACACCATTGCTGACAAAGTACTCAGTATGTAATAAAATAATAATGCGTAAGTAT
>NW_006289828.1:214030-222540 GCF_000327345.1 Myotis davidii | reverse complement strand
TTCCTTTAATCTTGCCTAGGGACAATATTAAAGGATTAGATCATTTTAATCTTTAAGATTTATTCCTATCAAACTCGTTCTAATGTTAATAAGTTTATGACTGAAGACATTTATACCTGGAAAAGAGAGTTTTCCCAGAGTCATCAATAAACAAGTAGTCAGTTTGTGACTTATTATTTGTCAAAAACTTATGTTTTAAAACTTACTTTTACCTTATGTTGTTTAGTAACTTGTCAGATTCTGTAAGATGAGGCAACAGAACTCCAATGTTCACCTCTTGTTATTATTTAATTGTAGAAAAGATAGGCATAAAGTTAATTAATAACTATGTTCTGACTATAAGTACTAAAAAATCATTATGTTAAGATACAATGAACCACTCCCCCTACAAATTCACAAATGCATATTCATTATCTCAGTGTTAGATTCTTCCCATAGAAAAATTGACTTCTCTTCCTCATTGCTCTACTTAACTGTTCTTTCCTTTAGTGGTTATTCCTTGAAAAATGTTGTAGTCCTTTGCAGAAGAGAGACAAAGTAAGTTTTCCAAAAGATGCTCTGTTAAAACTGAAATAAACCCAGAAATTATATTTTATAGTTATGTAAAGTGAGCCTGAGGAATCAATCTGCAGGATTGCCCCTCTCTTGCAGTCTTCGATACTTGAATACTTTTAGAGAAGGAAAATAGATTGTATTGAATATGTTAGTAGTGGCCATGAGCCATCTGTATTCTCTAATAATATGTCAAAATAGAAGCAGCAGCTATCTATAATGGCTTTCATATTAGCATAACAGCGTAACTTTTTCAAATAATTGCAGCATTGAGGTTTCCCTCACCTTCTGGGAGGATATCCTCCTAGGAGACAGGAAGCATAAGTAAGTTATTAAGATATCTAGGCTCCAGAGCCAAGTTCCATGAGGACTATAGAGGCTCTAGACTAGAGTTAAAAAAAAAGAAAAGAAAAGAAACTAAGGGGGGGGGGGGTGAGAAGCCAAAGCAGTCAAAATGCATATAAGAGTTTCTTTCCTTGCTGTGTGAATCCTTTTATGTGGGGGGAGTCCAAAAGGATCTTTCTATCATAATTTCTTCATTGAAAAAGAAGCATTTGAATTTACCATGACAGAAGGTTTGATAGGCAAATAAAAATAGTTATGAAAGGAGATATTATCCCTCATAATATAATTTATAGGGAGAGTTTTGTTCCTACTTATAAAGTTCACTTCATTTTCACCCAGAAACTCTCCATAGTTGTTCATTTTATTATTGTTGTTGTTATTATTATTATTGATTAAAGAGAGGAAGGGAGAGGGCAAGAGAGGGAGAGAAACATCAATGATGAGAGAGAATCATTGATTGGCTGCTTCCTGCATACCCCCTACTGGGAGTTGAGCCCGCAACCCAGGCATGTGCCTTTGACCAGAATTGAACTTGGGACCCTTCAGTCTGCAGAATTGACTCCTTTCACTCTATCCACTGAGCCAAACCAGCTAGGGCTCTCCATAGTTATTTTTTTAATAATAATTGATAATAAGTAGACTAGCATGACCATGATAGCGGGGCAAAGTCCAACAAATGCCCTCTAATTCATTAAGTTGACAAGAAAAATTTTTTTCCAGATGTCCTAAATGAAATAGGCCAGAGGATGAGAGGAAGAGACTTGAAGTTAATCTGTGAGCAACCATAGGCAGAAACCAAGAATATACTGCTCATACTCCTGAATGTATGTTGAAACTTTGAATCAACTTTCAGGCAGCTATTTCAGCAATTATCTTTAAAAAAAATAGCCCATCAGCCACAGGCCACTGCATTCTGCTTACTCATGAACCTTCCAGACTATTCCCACAATCAATCCAGATGCAAAAAGTACTTCTTTCTTAGGGACTATTCACCTATCCCAGAACTTTCCCTGCTTCACCTCTTTTCCCCATTTCCCATATCTATAGCCAATGGAAATTCCTTAAAAAAACTTACCTCTTTCTTGCCCAAACTCATTGGAAGCAGGAGGAAGAGGAGGAAGAGGAAGGAGGACGATGAACTCCAGGACTGTTCCTGATGGTTTAGACCACATGACCCAGGGCCTGGTCCTTTCTCTATCTAGCACACGTCTCTTTCAGGACACTTTTGGTTTTTAAGCTCTTTGTTTAACAAACTAAAGTAAAGGGTAAATAATGATTGATTAGATTTAAAGTTAGGTTCACTTTTTTAAAATTTATTTTTATTGTTGAAAGTATTACAGATGTCCCTTTTTTCCCCCATTGACTCCTTTCACTCTATAACCACCCCACCCTTTGGTTCACTTTTTAATTGCTTGAAAGTTGTTTATCCAGGTGTTATGTATTAAATTAATAATTCTCAACACTCACTGTATACAATAAAAATAGGTTTAAACAATTGCTCTATATCGGTATAAAAATAATCAATTTGTACTTTACAAAAATTAAATCATCAAGCAATGCATCTGGAAATTATGTCTATTAAGAATACTTTCATTATAAGCATCCTTTAAAGAACAACCATAAATTGGACTAGTATGCTTCAGGAATCCATTCACAGCTGCTCATAGTACATGCAGTATCATCTATAAACCTGGATCAATTTATTTTTCTCAAAAATTATTAATAAGGAATTTGCCACATGATCATAAATGTAGGCTGAAAAAAGGTGCCAATGCTGCAGGAATAGGTACACTGGAAATATGAATCAATTGCCCATAAAATTATTTCTGACCTTAAGATACATTCAAGCCAGACATCATGTATACAACTTTCACTTAATGACAGAATGTTCCTCTGTAACCCCCAACTGCACAGCTGATGAATTAGACATCCTTAGGATATTAGTCACTTAATTTCCATGCTAAAGAATACAGTCTTTACCAGGGCCCAAGATAGGCGCTGTTTCTCAAAAGAACTTGAATAAGACTTGCTTTTCTCTAAATCCTTAGATTACTACCACTCTGACTTTCCAATCAGAGTTTGCCACAGTTTCCACAAAACATCTATATTCCACAAGAACCCAGAACAACATCAAGTATTCTTCTTCATAAGTTCCAAGTGACAATGCTGCTTATTTCAAAGTATGAATCAGGTAAAGAACAGTGAGATTTTATGGGTGCATACTGGATGTATACACACTTAAGAAGCATTAAATATCGTGTCCAAAATTTAAAAAAAAGTATTTAACTATTCCTACTAAGGGTGTGAATGGTCCAGAAAATTTTCTTTCACTTTGGAAGAAATAAATAAACATGACCCAGCTCACTGGATCACAGAGTTGCATATTCCTAAATTTTCATATGCTATATCTCATATTCCCTACCACTTATGTGACTAACCAAGGAATATAGAGTACAAACTATGGTAAAACAAGGAAAAATTAAAGCCAATATTAATCATTAATATAAATTCACAAATCCTAACAAAATATAAGGGGGGGGGGCAGTAGTGGATAACAATGTTGGTCAAAGAGTGCAATAAAATGGCAATATATACATATCTATCAACAATTAAATCTAAAAATCAAAAGAAACAAATAAGAAATCTAATGAACAAACTAACCTGATGAATAAAATAGAACCAGAGGCATGGAAACATGGAACAGACTGACAAATCTCAAAAAGAAGGGGGAGGGGAGGCAGGAAGAGATTAACCAAAGATCTTACATGCATCACCTATGGACAGGGACAATAGATGGTGAGGTGGGAACTGGGTGGAGGTGGACAATGGGGGCATACCTGTTGTGAAAGCCGCGACCTGCATGGCTAGGGTTCAGGACCTAGAGAAGGGCCATGCACAAATGAATAGACTAGACAAGAAATATCAATTTGGAAATTATAGGGGGCCATGCGGAGGGTCTTTCTCAATAGGAAAGGCTTCACTGGTGCCCAGGCCCTGTTTGCTTTTTATTCAATTTTAGAACACACATCTTGCCCTTAGTCAGGCAGGTATTCTGGCAGCAGACAGACTATCTTAAAGGTCAGTAAATATTAGTAAAGGTTTACTTTGAGACTATTAGGTCAGAAAATTGCTTGAGCCACCATTGTCTCAACAGAACAATCGGTGCATAACTTTAGCCCTTCAAAGCTCAAGGTCCATCAACCTTCTGGGTTCCTTGTTTGCACTTTCCGAGAATCATTGATCGGCTGCCTCCTGCATGCCTCCTACTAGGGATCGAGCCTGCAACCCAGGTATGTGGCCTTGGCTGGAATTGAACCTGGGACCCTTCATTCCACAGGCCGACGCTCTATCCACTGAGCCAAACTGGCTAGGGCCATAACACAATCTTACTGATATCTTACTGATATATATATATCAGTAAGATAGTGTTATAGGTCCAATTGTCTCTCCAAAAAGAAATTATCTCTTCAAATTATATCTTCCAATATCTGGGAATGTGACCTTACTAGGAAAAAGGGTCATTGCTAATGTAATTATTTAAGATGAGGTCATTCTGAAGTAGGGTGGGCCCTTAATTCAATATGATTGGTAGCTTTATAAAAAAAGATAAAAATACACTTGGAAACACATATGCACAGATGAAAGATGACATGAAGACACCCAGGGAGAATGCCATATGATGACAGAGATCATATCTATGGTGCCATAAGTCAAGGAATGCCAAAGATTGCTAGCAATACCAGAAGCTAAGAGAAAGGTATGAACAAACACTGCCAATACCTTGATTTCCAACTTCTAGCCTTCAGAAATGTGAGACAATAAATTTCTATTATTTAGAGGAAAATGGTGGCCAGCAATTCGGCAGTGAGGAAGAGAGTGTGAGTGGTGAAGGAGAAAAAGGGGAGTGTGTGAGGGTGTGTGGTGTGTGGTGTCGTGTGTGTGTGAGTGAAAGACAGTTAGACCCTGCAGAATGTTCTTCCAAATGGAGAGACCCTGCTACCACTGAAATTACCTCTGGGGCGTATGACTCTGACAGAAACCACTCCATCTTGAAGGGAAGAGCTGCTGTGATTAGGAGCCCAGCCTCACCACCACCCACACTGGCCTCAGATGCCACCCCAGACCCTACAGGCACTCTGTCCAAAGACCTGCTACCTCAGCTGCAGAGCCCCAGACACCAAGACTCCAGCCACCCCAGATGCGGGCTCCTATGGGTCTTGAACTGCACCCCCCCACACACACCGGCCAAGCTCGCAGCCTCACTCCAGCCCTACACATCACACAGATGAGCCTTCTACTGCATTCCCACACCCGACAAGCCTGTGGCATGAGCCCTGGACCCAGGGTGTCCCACTAAGACCATGGCATCAGCCCTGGCCCTGTGTGTCCTGCAGGTGAGCCTCTAACTGCATTCTCTGCCCATCAAGCCCATGGTGTGGGTCCCGGGCCAGGCGCATCCCACCTGCGAGCCAAGGACTGTGCTCTTTGCCTGCCAAGCCTGCAGTATCAGCCTTGAACCTACATGTCCTGCCAGTGAGCCTCAGACCAGTGATAACAGGAATGGGGAGACAAAGAAATAACCACCAAAGGAAAGGAAAGGAGGAATCACCAGAAGGGGAACTAAATGAAAAAGAGGCATGCAATATGTCAGAAAAAGAATTCAAAGTAATGGTCATACAGTTCATAAACTGGATGGATGAGAAAATCAACATTTATGTAAAAATCAAGAAGAAATAAAACATTATATAGCTACAGTTAAAAACATGATGGAAGGTTTCAACAGTAGACTAGAAAAAGCAGAGAAACAATTTAGTGAGTTAGAAGATATGGCAGATAACGCGAAATCTGAACAGCATTAGAGAAAAAAATTAGAAAGCATGAGAGCCAAAGGGAGCTTTCGGACAACATGAAACAAAGTAAAATACATATAATAGGAGTGGCAGAATGACAAAAAGTGGAGCAAGGATTAGAAAACCTGCTTGAAGAAATAATGACAGAAAGCTTCCCTGATGTGGAAAAGAAAAAAAGTCACACAAGCACAGAGAGTCCCAAACAAGAAGAACCCAAAAAGACCCAAAGCAAGACATATTGAATTTACAATGATAAATGTAAGACAAAGAAAGAATTTTAGAATTTAGACTTCTTGTCTGCAAGAAGTAAGACAGAAAGTTACCAATACAGTAACTCCCATTAGATTACCAAATGATTTTTCAACAGAAGCACCTCAGGCCAGAAGGGAATGAAATGAAGTATACAAAACCTTGCAAAGCAAAGGACTGAATCCAAGAATACTCTATCCAGCAAGGCTATCATTCAATATTGAAGAAGAAATCAGGAGCTTCACAGACAAAAAATGGCTAGGGGAGTTTATCACCAACAAGCCAGCCATACAAGAAATGCTAAAGGGACAGTTGTAAAAAGAAGAAATAAAAAAAGGGAAGAAGGAACACAGGCACAAAGAATAAAAGTTGCAATAGCCAAAACCGGTTTGGCTCAGTGGATAGAGCGTCGGCCTGCAGACTTAAGGGTCCCAGGTTCGATTCCAGTCAAGGGCATGTACCTGGGTTGCGGGCACATCCCCAGTAGGGAGTGTGCAGGAGGCAGCTGACCGATGTTTCTCTCTTACCGATGTTTCTAACTCTCTATCTCTCTCCCTTCCTCTCTGTAAAAAATCAATAAAATATATTTTAAAAAAAAGAAAAAGAAAACACAACAATCAAAAATCTATGAGACACAGTGAAAGCAGTCCAGAAAGGAAAGTTAATAGCATTACAGGCCTACCTCAAAAGATAAGAAAAACTTGTAATAAATTACCTAACTCTACAACTTAAAGAATTAGAAAGAGAGCAGCACAAAAAGCCCAGAGTGAGCAGAAGGTAGAAAATAATAAAGATCAGAGCAGAAATAAATGGCATACAGACCAAAAAACAAACAAACAAACAAAAAACAGTAAATCCAAGAGCTGATTTTTTGAAAGGATAAACAAGATTGATGAACCTCTAGCCAGGTTCAACAAGAAGCAAAGAGAGAGGACCCAAATAAACAAAATCAGAAATTAAAGAGGCAAAATAACAACAGATCCCACAGAAATACAAAGTATTGTAAAAAAAAAAAAATACTATGAACAACTCTATTCCAACAAACTGGTCAACCTAGAAGAAATGGACAGATTCCTAGAAAAATACGACTTCCAAAACTCAATCAGGAAGAATTTAAAAATATGAATAAGGTGATAACTATGGAGAAAATTAAAGCAATAATCAAAAAACCTCCAGCAAACAAAAACCCTGGACCAGAAAACTTCACAGGGGAGTTTTACCAAACATTCAAAGAATAACTAAAACCTATCCTCCTCAAACTATTCAAAAAAATTCAAGAGGAAGGAACACTTCCAAGCTCTTTCTATGAAACCAGCATTACCCTAAACCCCAAACCAGATAAAGACACTAATAAGAAAGAGATTTACAGGCCAATATCTCTGATGAACACAGATGCTAAAATCCTCAACAAAATTCTAGCAAATCAGATCTAGCATTACATTAGAAATATCATAAACCAGGACCAAGTTGGATTTATTCCTGGGATGCAAGAATAATACAATATCTGCAAATCAATAAACATTGCACATCACATAAACAAACTGAGAGATAAAAATCACATAGTCATATCAGAAAAAGCATTTGACAAAATCCAATGCCCTTTCTTGATAAAACTCTGAGCAAAATGGGAATAGAAGGATCATACCTCAACACAATAAACGCCTTATATGATAAACCTACAGCCAACATCATACTCAATGACCAAAAACTAAAACCATTTCTCCTAAGAGCAGGAGCAAGAAAAGGTTGCCCACTCTCACCACTCCCGTTCAACCAAGTACTAGACTAGAAGTGCTGGCCATAGCAATTAGACAAGAGGAAGAAATAAAAGGCATCCAAATTGGAAACAAAGAAGTAAAACTGTCATTATTTGCATATGACATGGTATTGTACATAGAAATCCTAACTATATAAAAAATAATTAGACTTAATAAGTGAATTTGACAATGTAGCAGGATACAAAATTAACTCCAGAAATCTATGGCCTTTTTATACACCAATAATGATCTCACAGAAATATATATTTAAAAAACATTCACATTTACCATTGCAACAAAGAAATTAAGCTATCTAGAAATAAACTTACCTAAGGAGGTAAAAGACTGTATTCAGAAAACTACAGGACATTGATTAAGAGATAGAGGAAGACATAAACAAATGGAAGAAGAAACCGTGTTCATAGATTGGTAGAATCAACATCATTAAAATGTCCATATTAGCCAAAGCAATCTATAGATTCAATGCACTCCCCATTAAGATACCAATGGCATATTTCATAGACCTAGAACAATTTCTCCAAAAATTTATATGGAATTTTAAAAAGACAACAAATTGTTGCAACAATCCTCAGAAAAAAAGAACAAAGTAGGAGGGATATCAATACCAGATATCAAGCTATATTACAAAGCCACTGTTCTCAAAACTGCCTGGTACTGGCATAAGAACAGACATATAAACCAATATAACAGAACAGAGATCCCAAAAATTGACCCAAGCCAGTATGCTCTATTAATA
>NW_006289828.1:208744-213246 GCF_000327345.1 Myotis davidii | reverse complement strand
AAATACCACATGATCTCACTCATTTGTGGAATATAATGAACAACATAAACTGATGAACAAAAAATAGAGACAGAGAAGCATTCGACTGACTGTCAAACCTCAGAGGGAAGGCAGGGGAGGGGGGATAAGATATCGACGAAAGGACTTGTATGCATGCATATTAACATTACCAATGGACATGGCTGAGGACATGTGCTGGGGGGTAGGAGTGGCCTAGAGAGGTCAATGGAGGAAAAATAGTATTTTAATAGCTATATATGGGCTGGTGAGGGTGGGGGGTACTTGAAGTATCAGGGGACCACTCTGTAAAGTATATGATTGTATACCCACTATGTTGAACACCTGAAACTAATACAGAATAATATTGAATGTGAACTATAATTTTTAAAAAAGAAAAGACAATCCAAATGTGGGCGAGAAAATAACATGTGTGGACTAGATTGGGGTGCATTACTCTCCTCCAAGTATCAATCATTATAGCAAGAATAACACTACATTGTGTCAAAAAAATTCTATTGTTTAAGCCCCCAAGTTTGTGGAAAGTTATTACAGCAACTCTAAGAAATTAATATAGACTACATGTACAAAATGTGTTCTCATGTCATTTTTTCCTGTTTGTTTATCAATTGTAACAAAGTTGGGTTCATTTCTATTTGTTTTCAATGTTTGGAATTGCTTTTTTATTTTACTTTTTGGCTATATTAGTGATTTATGTTGACAAAATCAACCCATATAATAAAGTATAACTCCCCCCTCCCAAAAAATGGTTAATTATATTGATAAGTTCAAATGCACAATAAAATTATATAACATTCAAAAAATAAGATAAAACTAAAATAAATAGGAAAAAATAAGAAAAATCAAGGCATTAAAGACTCCTAAGGCCCTTGTATTGTTTAAGAAAATGTTAAATATTTAGTAACTGGAGCTTGATAAGTTAAATAAGCCTGTTGAAGTTTCTAGGGGGAAAAATACTGAAAATAATCTTTCAAAAAATATCTAATGAACAAGATAAGCTAATGACCAAAATAGATCCAGAGACATAGAAACATGGAACAGACTGTTGAATCTCAGAGAAAAGGCAATGGGTGGGTGGGAAGAGATTCACCAGAGAACTTGTATGGATATCTGCATAACCCATGGACATAGATAATAGGTCAGTGAAGGCCTGGTGGGGGTGGGCTAGAAGGGACCAATGTAATACTTTCAACAATAAAAATTTAAATAAATAAATATAACAAATTCAAAAGAGGATTGGGAAATAAAAGAAAAAAGACACACAGAAACAGAAAATCACATAATCTGATGCTCGCCTGCCTGCCTGATTGCCCCCAACCACTAGCTTGCCTTCCTGATCACCCCTAAGTACTTGCCTGCCTGCCTGATGCCCCTAACTGCTCGCCTGCCTGCCTGATTGCCCCTAACCCCTCTGCCTGCCTGCCTGATGCCCCTAACTGCTCGCCTGCCTGCCTGATTGCCCCTAACCCCTCTGCCTGCCTGCCTGATGCCCCTAACTGCTCGCCTGCCTGCCTGATTGCCCCTAACCCCTCTGCCTGCCTGCCTGATGCCCCTAACTGCTCGCCTGCCTGCCTGATTGCCCCTAACCCCTCTGCCTGCCTGCCTGATGCCCCTAACTGCTCGCCTGCCTGCCTGATCGCCCCTAACCACTTGCCTGCCTGCCTGATTGCCTCTAACCACTCTGCCTCAGCCCCACCACAGTAGCTTTGTCCAGAAAGAAATCCAGAATGACGTCTGGAAGGTTGTTCAGCTGTCTGGTCTAATTAGCATATTACATTTTTATTATTATAGAAAGTGGCCCAGTGCACAAAATTTTGTGCTGGGATTATAGAAAGTGGCCCAGTGCACAAAATTTGTGCATGGGGGTGTGTCCCTCAGCCCAGCCTGTACCTTCTCCAATCTGGGACCCCTCGGGGGATGTCAACTGCCAGTTTAGTCCCAATCCCACTAAACCAGCAGTCGGACATCACTCTTGCAATTAGGAACACTGGCTTCTAACTGCTCACCTGCCTGCCTGCCTGATCGCCCCTAACCACTCTGCCTGCCAGCCTGACGCCCCCAACTGCGCCCCCACTGGCCTGATCACCCTTAACCACTTCTGCCTTGGCCCCGCCACTATGGCTTTGTCTGGAAGGTCTCCCAGTCTAATTAGCATATTACCCCTTTATTAATATAGAAGAGATGTGTGTGTGTGTGTATGTGTGTGTGTGTTATAATTATTTTATCTATTGCTTAAGTTAAAAGTCACTTTAAGTAGGTAGGTTGCCAAAACAGAAACCTAAATATAGACATTCAGTTGAGGAAATGGATACCAATCATAACGGTGCAAACAAATGTAAATAAATGGATGATTTTTAAATGTGGATAAGGAAAGAAGAAATCATATCTTTTAAACTAAGAAATATTAAAACCATTCTTTGGCTAAAGTTTTTGTTTTTGTTTTTACAAAATTAGAATGATTTTGAAATGGATTCCTTTTCCATGTTGTTTTCAGTTCCAGATACCTTACCTTTTTCTTACCTCATCTCTTTCCTGTTCTTCCCCTCCCTCTCCAACCCACAACAGTAAGTAGCTCTGTCCCTACTGAGAGCACTAGGATAACAGTTTACATGCACTCAAAATTTTTATTGATGTTATGACATATATTGGTATCATGGGATTGGACAAAGTGACATCCCATATACAACTCACAACAGTAAGAATAACTAAAATCTTATCAATTCAACGTTACATTTTTACAATATTTAATCAGTTCAGTTACTCCAATCACCAATTTAAATCTCATAATAAGGAGTTGAAACTATCCTAAAGAAAGACAAATGGAGAAAGCTCTGGGTGCCTGCCTACGAATGCTTAATTTAGTAATTTTAACTTATACTTGTGAAGTTTCAAATCAATGCTTAATTATCACTTGCAACTATCTGAGTGAGAGAATCTTAGCATCCTGACAATAGAAAATATTATTATAAATGCCCTCACCAAAGTTCTGCATTGATACACTAAGCATTAGGTAAATATTAGTACATAAAATTTAAAGACAAAATGCAGCACATGATGTTTCAGAACAATCAATATATGTGTGTTGTCTACAAACATGGAACCAGGGATGATAAGATGATACAGTGCAAAAACCTTAAAGTGTTTGAGATACCTAATGCAAACTTCAGCATTTCAAGATCATATCACTATGAAAAGACTTTTCCATGTGGATTTTTGTGTACAATTTTAAAGTCCCCTCAGAATAACAATTTATTATGTATATGATGCAGAATATAGTCCTCAAACTTTCTTGGAGGTGACAGTGTTTCATAGACAATCTATACATCATTGAAAAAGAAAACTGTCAATGAAAGCCAACAAAAGGTTGGTAAGACATTGGGTTGTTCTGATGGAATCTTGGTGGCACAAATAACAAGAGAGATATAAAGCAGGCACTACTTTTCATAATTCCTGTGAACCCAGAAAAAAATTACCAAGGAAAATGTTTATGGCAATTAAAATAAAATTAGAACGAGCTTAATTTAACACCTTTGAAAGCATTCTTTCTTGGTTTTCAACTTTCCTGAATTCCTTCCAACATTTGGAGTGTTTTAAACAATGCCACTTGTGAGGTTATATGCTGGAATACTGGAATATGTTATGGCTACAAAACAGAAAATATAATCCACTAAACTAAAAACTAAAGCAAATGAATCTAGGCTGTATTTGTATTCAATAGCTTATTGCCTTTCTCCAATATCCTTACTAACCCACACTTGTTAGACATATCAAAGAGTGGCATTCTAAATAAGTAAATAAGTAAAACCTAATCCTAAAAAGGGCATTTTGCAGACTTATAATAGTCAATGCCAAAGGTCCATTTACAAGCTGATTTGGATTCCTATTTTGCTCCCAAATGACATTTTTTTGAATGTCAAGAAAAATGGTAGTATCTGAGCACCAAGAAAAATGGTAGATTCACACATGTCTAGGGAGAAAGGGAGAAATAGTAAATCACTTAGCTTGTCTCTCTTAAGAATAATTATTTCTCAGATCTCTAACCCTAATAAACATTAACTCACCAGGACGCACATCATTGTGCACTCATCAAAGGAGGCTTAGGCATCTAAACAAAACAGAACAAGAAGACCTAATCCAGGATCCATAATTTAGATTTTCACAATGCCAAGTATATAGTGTCTTTCTAATGTCTAATATTGTCTAGACATAGACATTGTCATTGTTTAGCTGAACCATTACTTAATGTCAATTGTAAAAATGGTAACTCTGGCATGACTTCCTCTAGAACAGTGGTTCTCAACCTTCCTAATGCCACGACCCTTTAATACAGTTCCTCATGTTGTAGTGACCCCCAACCATAAATTTATTTTTGTTGCTACTTCATCACTGTAATTTTGCTACATTATGAATCATAATGTAAATACCTGATATGCAGGTTGTATATTCATTGTTACAAATTGAACATAATTAAAGCATAGTGACTA
>NW_006289828.1:203226-208203 GCF_000327345.1 Myotis davidii | reverse complement strand
TCTCTTTCTCTCTTTTTCTCTCTCTCTCTCTCTAAGTTGGTAAACATATCCTCAGTTGAGGATTTAAAAAAACATCACTGGTCATGTTACCTTTCTATTTCCTCTTCATAATATACACAAACTTTCATGTCTTTGGCAGGACATCAAAAACAAAACACAACATTAGCATTTATATTGAGTGTCATTCGCATATGAACCAGTTGGGCCACACAATTTCCAAGTTGATAATTATATATAGTATTTTCTCAATCTAAATTTTACTTAGGCATACAGAAAAGAGAAACACCAAAATTCTATAATTTCCCATTTACATATTATATTATTAATGAGAAATATATAACTCTTTGTAAAATGCAGCAGGTTTTTATGGGTATCTGGAACTTACAGATTTAACATTGCCTTGAGGAAAACTGAATAAGGCATTTGGAGCATTCTTTATAGGATATTATTAATGCCATTTAATAAAACATTTAAGATATTTTCAAAATAAACCTGAGTTTTAAATGCCTAAATCCAAAAGATCTGGAAGAAAAAGTCAAATGATGGAAGAAACAATCTAATGAGCAGAAAGAGATTTACAGTAAAACGTTTTTCTTCCATAGGACTTTTTGCACGGCATTTTTAACATCCTTATTTCTTAGAGAGTAGATTAAAGGGTTCAGCATAGGTGTGAACAAAATATAACATACTGAAGCCACTTTACGAAGTTCGGGATTGTTTGGAGGTGTGAGATAGACAAAGGAGACAGTCCCGTAGAGCAAACTTACAACCCCCAGGTGAGAGCTGCAAGTTGAGAAGGCTTTCTTCCTCCCTTCGCTGGAGCGGATCTTCAAGACAGTACTTACAATATACATGTAAGACACTACAATAACAACTATTGTGGGCAAAATAATGATGACAGCTAAACTAAGTGACACCATCTTATTCATAAAGGTATTAGAACAGGAGATCTTCTCAATTGGGTTTGAATCACAGTAGAAGTGATCAATGACTCGGGAGGCACAGAAAGACATTGAGAATGTCACGCAAATTTGAAGAATGGAACTGACCCAGCCACAGAGATAGGAACCAACCACCAACTGTATACAGAGGCTTCTTGACATGCGGACAGTATAGAGAAGTGGATTGCAGATGGCAATAAAACGGTCATAGGCCATGGCTGCCAGGACAAATGCCTCTGTTACCATGAAAAGTGCATAAAGAAACAACTGAACCACACAACCTGCAAAGGATATGGTCTTTTTCTGAGATAGGATGTTGACCATGGCTTTGGGTACAATAACAGTGCAGTAGGAGAGATCGATGACAGAGAGATTGCCTAGGAAGAAATACATTGGTGTGTTCAGCCGGGGATCAGTCACAATGATGCCAATCATGCTGAGGTTTCCCAGGAGGACCATCCCATAAACAATTAGGAATAGTAGGAAAAGAAGACTGTGGAACTCTGGTTGGACCCTGATGCCTACAAGAATGAAGTCAGTCACTTCTGAGTGGTTGTCCCCTCTCTTGTCACCCATGGCAAATTTCTGCTCAAAGGTATAGAGAAAGTCAACAAAGTTTCCACTCTTGCTCTATGATCACACTTCCTGTTAAAAAAAAAATACAAAATACTTTATAGTTTACATAATACTTTCATATCCATTATCTCCATTAAGTTTCTAAACATGAACAAGGTAAATGAGACATGTTTTGACTTGCATGAGGCAGCACAACTAGTTAAAAAAGAATTGGACTCACCCTTACCGGTTTGGCTCAGTGGGTGGAGCATTGGCCTACGGACTAAAAGATCCCGGGTTCGATTCCGGTCAAGGTTATGTACCTTGGTTGCGGGCACATTCCCAGTGGGAGGTGTGCAGGAAGCAGCTGATCGATTTTTCTCTCTCATCGATGTTTCTAACTCTATCCCTCTCTCTTCCTCTCTGTAAAAAATCAATAAAATATGTTTTAAAAAAAAGGAATTGGACTCAAGGAGAAACATTTCGTATTTAAGTCTAGTGTTGATTTCAACACAACATAGTCTGATACTGCTTTATATTTCTCTATCTCATCATATGAGATGGTTTGTGAGATGGCATTTGTGATTTCAAAATATTATAGCTTGATAAATTTATACAAATAAAAAGGCACTGCCTTAAATTTAATTTATCATTTAATATTTATTTTTTCTGTCATAATAAAATAAATGAAGGAAAGGGAAGCTAAAAGTACATTCTAAGATAATATGAAGTTTCTACCAAAAAGAGCTCTTACAATTGCAAGTAATTTACTAAAGAGAAATTGTCTTATTTAGATACTTCTTTGAAAATGAAATCAGTCTTCAATTTCTGGAACTAATCTATTTTTATTTAAGTGCAACAGTAAAATATGAGTGATATCTTTATATATAAAACATCTGTCAACATAAAACCCTAATATGCAAATTGACTGAACGGTGAAACGACTGGTCGCTATGATGCGCACTGACCACCAGGGGCAGACACTCAATGCAGGAGCTGCCCCCAGCCTGCAGGCCCTGACCAGTGGTGGCAGCAGAGGGCAGGGCTGGTGAGCAGGTAGCACCAGGCCAAGGCGGGTGCTAGCGGGGGCCTGGATCACCCTGCCAGTCACCCAACAGATCGACCCTGATCACTGGCCAAGCCTAGGGACCCTACCCATGCACAGAGAGAGAAAGGGAAAAGGAAAGGGGGAGAGAGAGAGAGAGAGAGAGAGAAACATCAATCAATTGCCTCCCACCCACACCCCAACCAGATCATACCTGAAACCTGGATATGCGCCCTGAACAAGAACTGAATCAGCCACCTTTTGATGTACTATAAAATAATGCTCAAACCAACTGAACCACACCATTTATGGCTATATTTATATTATTTTATCTTGTGAAGTTTTTTGATCCTGTCAAAAAATTCATGTATTCATGTCATTTTAAACTTTTCTAAACATAAAAAAATTAGAAGCTTCACAGTAAGGAAATTATTAAAAATAATGTGGACTATGTAAAAGAATATATTAGATTTACTGAGCCCTTAACCTGATAGTTAGAACTCAGTACTATTAAGAGTATTGATTTCCTAGAAGCATCAGAATTAACCTATTTGGATCTGGGTGACCTGTTGAGCAACCAAAACACCTTTACTTACTCTGGAAGATTTCCAAATTTTTCTGTTAAACAACAGACTTATTATCAATTAAGTTTTTTGGCAATTAAGGATAATCTTACACATCTTTTCTTCTTTTGTTACATTTAAACTAAGTGGCATTTATCCTTCTAAGGAGTGGTTTGGACAATAAAAACCAGCAAGTTATCCACAAGATGTCCTTACTAAAATTAAAATGAATAATATAGTAATAATCAAATTAGAAAGTATGTATGCAGAGTTTCTCTTTGACTCTTCAACCTCCCTCAATTTTAAGAGGTTTACTTTATTTTTTTGTTTGTTTTAACTATGGTCTACAAAAATCTTTCAGATTCCAAAGTCTTCATGACCTTATTTTCATCTTTCATTTGTTGCTTCTCCCAACAACTTCCTCAAATAAGGACATAAAATTAATTCATGTAAATTTGATTCAAGGGGATAAATGATTAAACAAAATAATATTATTACTCTGTCTTCATCCCCACTCTACCATATATTTTAAATCCATTTAAATAATTGTATATTAATTTTATTTTATTAGGGATGGGGAAATTAATTCAGTATATAGGTTAGCATACATGAAGATGATTTTATTGTATTCTGGAACTAACAGAATGAAGCTTTTTAGAGCAGTTTCAAGCATCAGTCATCATGTGTTGGTTGGAATTTGATAAAGAGAACTGTTAAAAAAGACTAGGAAGCACTCTTAAGACATACTAAAATCATTTCACACATAACTCTTCTTTCTGCATAGAGTCACAGGATTAATAGAACTTATCTTTTATTCTTATTTGAAAAGGAGGAGGAGGAAGAGAAGAGAAAGAAGAAGGAAAAGGAGATGGAGAAAGGAAAGAGATTTAAGTTCTTAAACCAAATCAAATATTATTTTTTGATGTTGTTTTAATGAAGGTAACATTAGTATTTCAAGGATAACCTAATCTAGAGTAATAGAATATAGTAGAATAATATTGTTTATATTGCTTTCATATAAAAATTATAAAATATGAACTATGAAAAGGTTAACCTTCATTCACAAAAGAATTATAAAGAGTCAATATTAGGTATAAAATAATCAAAATAGAGATAGGAAGATTTTATGATTGTGAGATCTTCTAAGCAGTAGAACAAGGAAGATAAAACAAGGTAATAGAATTCACATTATTAGGACTATGTTTTAAACATTATCATATTACTAGCCTGTAATTTAGCCTTGATCTTCCTTTAAGCAATGGACTGTGGATTATTAAGGTTTATTCTCAACTTGATCATCTTTAGTTTAGATAGCACATTTTGAAGAAAAATATATTTTAAACAGATAGAAAATGTTCTTGGCTGTCTTATGTGACTATTTTATAATTATTCTTACCTGAATTTTATATTTCCTGTAAATGTTTTCATGTGAAACTGCAGAGATCCAAATTCTTTTTATCTCACTCTGGGAAAGAAGATGTATTTGAAAAATAAAAATGATCAATGACAATGTCAAAATTAAACATCTCAATCTCAGTAAAGTAACATCCTTTTAAGCAAGGTATGACCATGCTCTTCTTATGGGCATTGCTGGCAGGTGCATTACCTATGATTAAAATTCGCTCTTTCTTTAATATAACTTTGTTTGAAAACCTGATGTATCTGTCTTCCTGAACACAGAGTGCCGATGATAGTCTAGAATCTCCTTATTTCTCTTAGAAAGTTATGGGTATTTCTCTTCCAAAATTGAAATAAATGCCAATGAACCTCTGAAATCAAACTGCATGCCACTCTTGCCTCCATGCTGACATGTTTCACAGGACATAAAATGAATGGGAGCAAAGTGGAAATTTAAGTCAAAAAACACAGATTT
>NW_006289828.1:200869-203195 GCF_000327345.1 Myotis davidii | reverse complement strand
ATAAATTGTTAAACCAGGGAATGTTAATGTTTATTGCATATGAAGAGAAAAGAAAAAATGCTGGTAATAATCTGCTTAATGATGGAATCTCATGAAGAATTTTATGTTACAGAAATGCTTATTTTCTTATCTTCTACTAGAGGTCCAGTGCATGAAGTTTGTGCATTGGTAGGATCCCTAGGCCTGGCCAGCAATCAGGGCCTATCTGTGGGGCGACTGACTGTGCAATCAGGGGGCCCCTGCTGGTACCTACCTTAGCTGGCCTGGGGCCTGTGGGCTGGGGACAGCTCCTGCATTGAGTATCTTCCCCCCTGGTGGTCAGTGTGTGACATAAGAACCGGTCATTCCATTGTTCAGTCAATTTGCATATTAGGCTTTTATTATATAGGATACTCTCATAAATACCTCTAAACTCTTCCCTCCATGTATTCATTTACCACCATAACTTAAAATATAAATTTTTGCACACAGAACTTAAAACCCAGTTGCCCACTTGGATGTCCTATTAGCTTATTAAACAAACTCATGCCAATCCCTCCTTCAGTCCTGACATAATGGCATAGAAATTACTATAAAAGAGAGGAAGAAGCATGAAAAATAATTGTTTCCTTCAAAGTAATGGATTTTCATCAATATAAGGCATTATAGCGACTGGATGAGCATTGAGAAAATCATGAAAAAGTTTAAATTGCATTAAGTAAAACCAGTAAATCATCATGATTGAAATCCTAGTGATGAGACAAATAAACTTGTACAAAAGATGATCCTATGTTACTCTTATGTGCTTTCTCTCCCAACTATCAAGCACATAGGTCTAGCCCCCCTGTTTTCTGCTTCCCTCTCGTCTAACACACATACACACAAAATCTGCCTTGGCTAACAGTGGCAACTTTTAATGAGCTCCTATCCTGGTTATCAAATTTCTAGAAGTAATGACATTGCATTATTATTACCTAAGCAAATATTTTTAATCTGGTAGTTTAAATAATCTTCAGATTTATTCCTTTTTTCTTTATTTCACTGCTACAGTGGTAATCCAAATTTGGAACCTCCTCACCTCAACATAAATGTGATTTTAAAAAGTCCTATATGGTCCTAACTGATTTGGATCAGTGGATAGAGCATAGCCCGAGGACTGAAGTGACCCAGATTCAATTCCAGTCAAGGGCATGTACCTTGGTTGCAGACGTGATCCCCAGTAGGGGGCATGCAGGAAGCAACTGGTCGGTGTTTCTCTCTCATCGATGTTCTCTCTCTCTGTAAATAAATCAATAAAAATGTATTTTTTAAAAAGTCCTATATGATTATCTTGTTCTCCTCATCATTCATATATTTTTAAGCTTCCGTATTTGTCTTTGTAAAACACTATTTGAATCATGTCCCTCCTTTTGTAAGAGGACAAATGAAATTTTGTTCATTCCAATATCCTATTTAGCAAAATGAACTTTCTATTACTCTCCAAATTGTAACTTTATGAAATCAGATGGGATGACTCACTTTGCATCCATTTATCTTGCTCAATCTGAACTTAGCACCCTGTTCAAATTATCCCAAAACCTCTCTCCTTGAGTCTAGTTCTAAATGCTACCAACATCTAAGTTCCCCTTAATATCTTCCAAAAATATACCATTGTATTGCTATGGTAATCAACTTTGGTACTTCTTCATATTCTTTTTTCCTCCCTTCCTCTCTGTAAATAAATCAATAAAAACATATTTTTTAAAAGTCCTATATGATTATCTTGTTCTCCTCAGCATCCATATATTTTTAAGCTTCCATATTTGTCTTTGTAAAACACTATTTGAATCATGTCCCTCCTTTTGTAAGAGGACAAATGAAATTTTGTTCATTCCAATATCCTATTTAGCAAAATGAACTTTCTATTACTCTCCAAATTGTAACTTTATGAAATCAGATGGGATGACTCACTTTGCATCCATTTATCTTGCTCAATCTGAACTTAGCACCCTGTTCAAATTATCCCAAAACCTCTCTCCTTGAGTCTAGTTCTAAATACTACCAACATCTAAGTTTCCCTTAATATCTCCCAAAAAATATACCATTGTATTGCTACGGTAATCAATTTTGGTACTTCTTCATATTCTTTTTAAATAATTATTCCCATATATTGTAGCACCTAGTTATATCTTGATTATTTTTTGCATATTATTTTACATTTCCAACTGCATTTTCAGCTACATTAAGAATGAATGCTCTCTTCCCCCTGTTGTCTGAGTCCATTGGTTAGGCTTATATGCATGCATACAAGTCCTTTGGTTGATCTTTCCCTCTTACCTTCACCTTCCCTTACCTTCCCTCTGAAGAT
>NW_006289828.1:187562-200380 GCF_000327345.1 Myotis davidii | reverse complement strand
ATTCCTAGAAGTGGGATCACTGGGTCAAATGGGAGTTCCATTTTTAGTTTTTTGAGGAAACTCCATACTGTTCTCCACAGTGGCTGCACTAGTCTGCATTCCCACCAGCAGTGCAGAAGGGTTCCTTTTTCTCCACATCCTCTCCAACACTTGTTGTTTGTTGATTTGTTGATGATAGAAAAAAACCCACAAATACAATGATGTATTTTTCTCATTACATCATTGAAATGTCAACCTATAATATATTCAAATTTAACTCTCATGCTTAGTTAGTAATCATTCATGACTTTCAGCTTTTGTTTCTGAAAAGTTTTACGTGAATCAAATTTTTGAAAATCTAATTGTATTTTAAATAAATTAACAGAATTTACAACTTAAAAAAAAGAATGAATGTATTGCTCATCAAGATTCAATATAGCACTTACCACAATTTGGAGTGCATCACAGATGGTCATTTTTTTAACTTATTAAATTTATTTGTATTTTCTTTCTCTAAAAAGATTTTCAGGTAACTTATAACAACAATAGTAACAAAATAATGTATTAAATTTACTGAAAACAATTTGGGTCGAGCATTTTTCTAAGCACTTTTATATAAACTGCATATTTTAATCCCCCCAAACAATTTTATCTACTAGTCTTAAACTCTTACATACTATTTTTTATCATTGAGGAGATCACAGAACTGAGGTGAAGAGAAATTTAATATCAAGGGGCGGAGCTCAAATGCTAATCCAGGAATTCTACCTTCAAAAACACCACTCTTAACCACTAAGCAACTGTATCATAGTTCTATTCAGCAAAATTAAAATGACAAGATCTCACAAAAACAGTGAAAGTACAAACTTTATATGGCTAGCTAGAATATTTTCTATAATTTAGCTTATAAGGTATGGAAAATCAGATCTGAATAGAAAAGCTTTTCTTGTACCATTTACAATTTTGGAATTGTTGGAGAAGAAGTACTAGTTAAAAAAAAACAACACAAAGTTTTCTTAGTATTAAATTCTAAAAGAAACTTCACATTCAGGGCTTATTATTATGGGCAAATTCATATGTTTATACTATGTGCAAAGGAGGTTGCACGTGATAACAACTTTCCATAAATGCCTAGAATATTGCACTAAAAGATTTATAGAAGACTAAGACAGTGAGGTCAGTGTGCATATTCTTAGGGTTCAACAAGATCTAAATATGCGATTTGTAACCATTGTAGTGGTGATAATAGCAAAGGCACTAGTTAATTATTTTTAGCAGTTAAGCTTTTCAGAGTTGGGAAGAGACTCTGTTTTCTGATGAAGGCCTGTATGGTGGTATTTACACTTTCCCCATTCCCTATATGAAATTTCATCCATATTTTCCATTATTCCTTGAGAATCACACTCAGAAATATCTCTTCCTCTGTACTGTTACTTCTACATTAATTATCCAGCTTTGAAGACCTCTTCTCCCCTACCCAAATCTTATACTGAGGTGAAAATATGCTGATTCTTCGGAAATCAAGTGAACAGATTATGTGGTATCCTATGTTACTCTTATGTACTCATTCTTACTTGTAAAAATAGCTTGTTGTACTGCTGCATTAGATCACAATATCTTTAGGAAAAAAGCAGAATGTTTGTCATTAGTGTTGGGTCTATTCCAAAATGTAACCAAATTTTAGGTTTATTATATAGAGTCCCAGGACAAAATCATTGAGAGATTGTTTGAGAATGGAAATTTGATGAGTACGTATTACCAATCCCTTCCTCTGGTATGCCTTATTTTCTGGTCAGCATGGATTTCTAAATGCCTACCCAAACATGTTAGTTACAAATAATAATACTAATAATAATAACCAAATAACAGAATGAATAGCATTAACTAAAATGTAAAAGAAATAAATACAGTACAGTCAGTACTGTTCTATACTACATTTAATATTGAAATCTGATGTGACAAAAGACCCAGAGTTGTCTATATAAGATACAAAATGGAGATTTTGAAACCACTGGCTCAGACACACAGGAGTCCATGAAATGTTTATGTGGTTAAAGATCTCAAAATTATGTTGACATTATGCAGTTTGACCCACCCACTCTTGAAGTAAAAGGCTAATGAAATTTCATAAAAATATGATAAAAATAAGTGCAATGAATAAATAGATAAAAATTGAATTTAAACCCTACTATGCTGTATAATTTCCCTTAAATTAAGAATAACATTTATACAGGTTTATGCAGAAACAGTATTGTTAATAGTAGACATCTCTGAAAAATAAGCACATATGCATCCTTTTTAGTGGTTAGTTCTCTTTTATTTTATTTTTTTATTAAATGTATGGAGGTGACATTGTTTAATAAATTATATAGGTTTCAAATGTACAATTCTTTGATACATCATCTGTTTACTGCATTGTGTGCCTATCACTCAAAGTCAAATCTTCTGATGTAATATTCATTTTATGTTTTGACTAGGAAAAGAATTTACATAAGACACTATTCATTTAATAGTGTAGCAATTAAAGCATTCATTATTTAAAATATCTAATGAAAGTTGTAGACTTAGACCATCCTTGGCAGATTTTTCTATTATCTATGTAATAAAAGCCTAAGTGACCATTATGGCAGAACGACCAGAACGACCAGTCCCTATGATGTGCACTGACCATCAGGGGGCAGACGCTCAACACAGGAGCTGCCCCCTGGTGGTCAGTGTGCTCCCATAGGGGAAGCACCGCTCAGCCAGAAGCTGGGCTCATAGCTGGCAAGTACAGTGGCGGTGGCGGGAGCCTCTCCTGCCTCTGTGGGAGTGCCACGGTGCAGCGAGCAGGGCGGGAAGGAGTAAGAGGTTCTGGACTGCGAGAGGGTGCAGGCTGGCCTGAGGGACCCTGCCTGCCCCCCCAGTGCACAAATTTCAAGCACCAGGCCTCCAGTATTATCTATAAATGCAGACCTAGAGATTAAAGGAAAGAAACTGTCTTAATTTAATCTGCATAATTTTTAAAATAAGAAAAACAGCAAATTTTAGAAACTATCTTAGGAACTGATGGTTTTGGGTTTTTTAATTGTGAAGAAGAGACAATTTTACTCTTTGAATCTCAGAACTATTATCCGCATTGAAAGAATCCTTTAAAGGCAATATCAGAAGTGGCTAAATAAACAATCTTGTAATATATTCATTAAGTAGTTTTGGTGCCAGTAGAGATTGTACAGGAATTTTTTCAGTTTCAGAAGTTGGAGGAGATGAGCTAACAGAGAAAAAGTCACTTAATGCCTGCATGATAGCCTACAAATCACTGTGATATTTGAGTTGGAACTATACAAACTGAAGAAGCATGCTTCCCAATCACCAGTACTTAACTTCTTGAAGTTTTAACATTTGGAATTACACCACTAAAACTTCCTTCATTATCAGGCCTACAAGTCAAACAAGCCTAGAGTCTCCCCACTGGGATTTATTATACTCACGTTGTTTTCAGGCAGAGAGTAGTTTGCAATAAGAGTTAAATTTAATGAATTTCTGGGTAACTTTTGCTGCTCCATTTGGCATGGTGCCTTGCAGGCCTCGTTGAGTTTTGGTAATTTTTTTGTTGTTGTCATTGGTATAATTGTCCTGTCTTAATTGCCATTATAAAAGTAGAAACAAGAGACAAAGACCATGATTAAGTAAACATTTTCTAGAAAAGACTTTTCTGTCTGCCAGTAACTTTTTCATGTTGAAAGCAATTAAGAAAGTAGAGTTACACAATCTTTAAATAAATATATCAATGTTTGTTTTGAACTTAGAGAGTACTACACCATCTTATTGATTGAGAATTTATATGTAATAAACATAATAGACATATAATAAACATATATGAACATAATATTTAAGAGAAAACAGTAAAATTTAAAATTATCGCCGAAACCGGTTTGGCTCAGTGGATAGAGCGTCGGCCTGCGGACTGAAGGGTCCCAGATTCGATTCTGGTCAAGGGCATGTACCTTGGTTGTGGGCACATCCCCAGTAGGAGATGTGCAGAAGGCAGCTGATCGATGTTTCTCTCTCATCGATGTTTCTAACTCTCTATCTCTCTCCTTTCCTCTCTGTAAAAAATCAATAAAATATATTAAAAAATGAATAAAATTATCTATAAAACAAAGAAATTTCTATAACCCTTCAGAGAGAAAGAATAGATAGACTTTAAAGGAATAAGAATGATATTGCCATCTGACTTCTTAAAGGTTGCTCTGAAAAAATTAAATCAAGAGTCTTAGGACTAAATGCAAGCATGCCATAAAAATATCTCAGATACACAAAGCCTAAGAAACTTTAACACACACACACACACACACACACACACACACAAGAAACTTTGAGAATTCTTGGAAGAAATATGAAGGGGCAGAGTAGCATAGTAAGTGAAAATAAGTTTAAAATCCATTAAGTAGTTGTATTAGGGTTCTCCATAGACAAAAAGAAAATCATTGTATTGATAAATGATAGAGATTATAGATAGAAAATTAGATAGATATCTGATAGATAATAGATAGATGATAGATAGATAGACAGATAGATAATAGATAGATAATGAGGTTTATTATAAGGAATTGGGTCATGTGATTATGGATGTTTAGAAGTCTACCATCTGCCCTGTGAAGCCTGAAGATACAGGAAAGTGATTATGTAAATTCTAGTCTGAGCCCTGCTGGGGTAGCTCAGTTGGTTAGAGTGCTGTCCTGTTATGCCAAGGTTGTGGGTTCCATCCATAGTCAGGGAACATATAAGAATCAACCACTGAAGGCATAAATAAGTAAAACAACAAATTGATCTCTCTCTCTCTCTCAAAATCAATCAATAAATAAAAATTTTAAACAAATTTTTAAAAATTCCAGTCTGAGGCCAAGGGCCTGAGAACTATAACAAGTGCACAACTAACACCATACTCAATGGTGAAAGGTTGAAAATTTTTCAAGACAGGAGTACCTACTGCTGTTCAACATAGTATTGGAGTCCTAGCCAGGGCAATTAGTCAATTCTATATAATAAAAGCCTAACATGCTAAGTGTCCAGTCATCTGGTAGGCCATTCAACCAATCAAAGTGTAATATGCTAATGATATGCTAAGACCACTCAACCACTTGCTATGACATACACTGACCACCAGGGGGCAGACAGTCAACACCTCCTGTGTCCCTCCCTGGCCCCAATCGTGCATTGATGGAGTCCCTTGGCCTGGCCTGTGCCCTCTCGCAATCTGAAACTCCTCAGGGATGTCGGAGAGCAGGTTTTGGCCCAATAGAGGAACAACTGGTCACTATGATGTGCACTGACCACCAGGGGCAGACGCTCAATGCAGGAGCGTCAATGCAGCAGGTCAATGCACTCCCATAGGGGGAGCAAAACTCAGCCAGAAGCCAGGCTCATAGTTGGCGAGCACAGCAGTGGTGGTGGGAGCCTCTCCCACCTCTGCAGCAGCACTAAGTATGTCTGATTGATGGTTTAGGCCTGCTACCCATGGGCCTGAGAACACCCAATGCTGTAAATCCCAGTCCAATCAACCGCAGGGAGCAGGCCTAAGCCATAAGTCGGACATCTCCCGAGAGCTCCTGTACTGTGAGAGGGTGCAGGCCAAGCTGAGGGACAACCCCTCCCCCCGAGTGCACAAATTTCATGCACCAGGCCTCTAGTAAAAAAAAATAAAAGGCATCCAAATTGGAAAGGAAGAAGTAAAATTGTCTCTCTTTGCAGATAGCATGAGTTTATATATAGAAACCCTACAGACTCCACACAAAACCTGTTAGAACTAATACAATAGCATTGCAAGATACAAAATCAATATACAAAAATTAGTTGCAATTCTGTTCTACCTGAAAAAAGAAACTATATAAAGGACAGCTACCTAAAGAGAAATAAAGAAAACAATGCCACTTAGAATCAAAAAGAATAAAATGTTTTCCCCATTTCTTAGGGTTTTTTTTTTCTCTTTGTTGATGGTTTCTTTTGCTGTGCAAAATCTCCTTAGGTGCACATCAAAGAAGAGGAAGAGGAAGAGGAAGAGGAAGAAGGGGAAGGAGAAGGAGAAAGAGAAGGAAAAGAAAAAGGAGGAGGAGGGGGAGTGTCTTTACAGAAGAAGAAGAAGGAAGAGGAGGAGGAGGAGGAGGAGGAGGAGGGGGAAAGGCCATCAACAAAATGAAAAGACTACCGACAACCTTTGGGATAGGAAAAAAAATATTTGCGAATCATATATCAAGAACTCATACACATCAATAACAAAACAACAAAAAACCCTTAAATATGGGAAAGGACCTGAAAAGACATTTCTTTAAAGAAGCTATATGGTAAGCCAACAGTACATGAAAAGCTGGCAACATCACTAGTTGTCAGAGAATGCAATTGAAAACAACAAAGAGATATCACCTCACACATCTTAGGATGGTTATCATAAGAAAAAAAAGATATAACATGTGCTTGTGAAGATATGGAGAAAAGAGAACCCTTCTGAACTGTTGGTAAGAATCTAAACTGTGAAATGTATATTTTCTTTAAAATATAAATAAGGACCATACCTAAAGTTGTATTATCATCTTATGGATAATATCTTTTTCATGTATTTATCAAAGTATGAAGACACTGAATACTTTTCTTGTAAAATCCAATTCTGAACTATAATTGTTTGTTGTGTAATTTTAAAAATATTATTTATAAATAACTTCAAAGATTAACATTTGTCCAGCTGAATACAGAAAATATTTCAAGAATTGTAATTATAATGGAGAAAACATATATGAAGCTATATGGAGTAACTGACAAATGAAATTATTTTCTTTTGACAAAAGAAGGACAAAGAAAACAACTTTAGTCTATATGGTTTGCTTATAATTATTGATGTTTAGAAGAAACCCCTTCATAACTTATGTAAGTATTTGCAAGTCTAGATTCAAAATAAGTGGGCTGTTTGAGGTTTCTAGCATTTCTTTTAAAAGTATGCCCTGGTGTGCCATCAGCTTTCTCATAATAATTCCTAGGTTAGCACATCTATACACAAAATCAAGACACTAGTCAGCCGTGGGCAAACTACGGCCCGCGGGCCGAATCCGGCCCATTTGAAATGAATAAAACTATTGAAAAAAAAGACCGTACCCTTTTATGTAATGATGTTTACTTTGAATTTATATTAGTTCACACAAACACTCCATCCATGCTTTTGTTCCGGCCCTCCGGTCCAGTTTAAGAAACCATTGTGGCCCTCGAGTCAAAAAGTTTGCCCACCCCTGCACTAGATCATAATATCAAAGACCCATTAAAGGAGAATTAGTGTAACCATAGGTATAACATTTTTGTTAGTTTGTTTTTATTTTACTTTGGTGAAATGAAGGATGAATATTGCTAGGGTGTAAAAATCAAAGTCATCTTAAAATGATCCACCTTAAAATAAAATACCATGGAGGACATTCACAAGCGAGTGCCTGGTCAGAGTAGGTGGAGTGTGGGGTTTCCCAGGAAGGTAAACAAGGTGCAGTTGGAGACTGTGGGCGCTCTGTGTGGCTTGGGGAATGTGGGGCAGTAAGTGCAGATCCACAGGAGCAGGGAGAAGATGGGCTGGAGTGCGCTGAGCATCAGGAATGGCTCAGAGAATGGTGCGCTCAGGCCTGAGGAGCAGCTTCCCAGAGGAAGTCCTATCTCCAGGGATCTCAGAAATCCTACTGCAGCCAGCAGAGGATACTCAGAATGAGGAACAGCTGGGTGCCTGGGGCTCTAGAGGACTCTGGTCCTAGACGTGTCCATAAGGAGTCTGGCTCATGCCACCTATCAAGCAAATGCCAATTCTCACAGACACCTTGGACCCTTAACTCTGAGTCACAATGCAGTGCAGCCTTTGCTCAGTGGCTCTGGTAGGTGCCAGAAACAAGTTCTGGCCCAGAGGCTGGGCAGTTGTGGGACATTTCTAGGCCAGGACAAGGGAGGGAACTGCACATGTATGGGCCGTGAATCTATAACCTTTGGGCTCCCAATCGCCATTCTGGCCTCTGGCACAGAAGCGTTGGGCCCGATCAAGCTTTGCTAAGATCCAAGGCCACAGCAACCTGAACATGCTGCTCCTTTAGAAACTTCTAGGCCAGTAGGTCATACGGCTACAGGAAAAGAAAGAAAAAATTTTACTAGTGGGTTTCTAGAGGTAATTATGAGTGATGCCACTCTCTTTCCACCCACTGATCCTTGGATCAATTAATCCTGGCTGTGGGAGAAACAACACCATGCATTGGATACTGATGGAGCATATGTAGCCTTCTGGAGAACCTTGGCCCAGCCATCCAAGATACTGTCACCTATTTGGTGCTGTAAGTAGGTATTCAAAGGGCCATTTCACCGTTTTATCAAACCAGCTGCTTCAGGATGATGGGAAATATGGTAAGACAGCAAATCCCATGAATATAGATAGGCCTGTGGCTGCACTCCTTTTGCTGTGAAGTGAGTGTACTGATCAGAAGCAGTGCTGTGTGGAATACCATGATGGTGTACAAAGCGTTCTCTTTCTTCATGAATGGTAGTTTGGGCAAAAGCATTGTATGGAGGAACGCCAATCTATATGTAGAATATCTGGTCCAGTAAGAACAAAATTCTACCCCTTCTATAGTGTGAACAATCCAATGTCACCACCAATCTGCCACGAGGTAGCTGGCTGGTCACCTCAGGGAAAGGGACCATATTGGGGTCTCAGTCTTCGTGTCTGCTGCTGCTGGCAGTTTTGGCCCTCTACAGTGACTACGCCAGGTCAGCCTTGGTGAGTGGAAGTCCATGTTGATGAGCCCATGCCTGACCTCCATCCCTGCCACCGTGGCCATTTTGTTCATCAGCTCATTGAGCAATGACAGGGGTGGCAAGAAAAAGAGGCTAATTGGTATCCACAGAACAGGTCATGCTATCCACTTGATTATTAGAATCCTCCTTTGCTGAGGCCGTCCTTTGGTGAGCAGTCACATGGGATGCAAGTATCTTCAAGTTTTTTTGCCCATTCAAAGAGGTCTATCCATATACCTCTTACCAAAATTCTCTCGTCACAAAATTTCCCATCATGT
Source organism: Myotis davidii (assembly GCF_000327345.1). Lineage (NCBI taxonomy): Eukaryota > Metazoa > Chordata > Mammalia > Chiroptera > Vespertilionidae > Myotis > Myotis davidii. The sequence goes on along the minus strand of NW_006289828.1, from coordinate 191,339 downwards.
TTCTTCCAAGTGCCTTATCATCCACGGAAACCACTGGCCACAGCCCATGACTCTGTATATAATTGCATGCCTGGCCATTGCTCTTTCCAAGCAATGTGAACAAACAGGTGCTGGATGCTGTACAAGCAGCCTGGACTTGTTACAGAGCCTTCTCTTGTTCTGGGCTCGAACCAAAACTAGCAGCTTTTTTGGGCCAGAGTAACAAACCCAAATAAAGAATATGTTGTCTACAAAATCCAAAAATACCCATTTAGGTGTTGTGCCTCTTATTTTGGTTTTAAGAGAGACCAGATGCAATAACTTATCCTTCACCTTAGAACAGTGGTTCTCAACCTGTGGATCACGACCCCTTTCATAGGGGTCACCTAAGACCATCCTGCATATCAGATATTTACATTATGATTCATAACAGTAGCAAAATTACAGTTATGAAGTAGCAATGAAAATAATTTTATGGTTGTGGGTCACAACATGAGGAACTGTTTTAAAGGGACAGAAGGTTGAGAACCACTGCCTTAGAAGGGATATTTTGAAATGACCCACACCTTGGGACCCCTATCACTTTCACTAATAGGAAAGGCCCCTGAATTTTAGCTGGATCTATTCCCCACCTTATATCATGCAAATGTGTTACCAATAAGTCTAGAGTAGTTGCTACTTCTTTCTCACTACATCCAGTCAGCATAATGTTATCAGGGTGATGTCTTATGAAGATAGAAAGCATTCAAGATCCCTGCAAACTAAATTCTCACATAGGGTTGGAGAGTTGATAATACTCCTGAAAAAGGAAAGTTTTGAAAATGTAGTGTTTGACTTTGCAAATGAAAGCAAACTGCCCCTGGTAGTCTTTCCTAAGAGGTATAAAGAAAAACAGCATTTGACTGACATGAATATTTTTTTAATAAGCTAACTACATGGTCCAGCTGTGCTACTTGGCTCTTCTGGTCTAGTAAATCAAATGGTACTACAACTTTTAGTAGCAGATCAATAGGCTCCATGGAGCCAATAATATGCTCTAATAAGATGTTTTAAAAAAAGAATCTTAGCCCAGCTAGCGTGGTTTAGTGTCGACCTATGAACCAGGAGGTCACCATTCAATTCCCTGTCAGGGCACATGCCTGGCTTGCAGGCTCGATCTCCAGTGTGGGGCATGTAAGAGGAAGCTGATCAATGGTTCTTTCTCATCTTTGATGTTTTTATCTCTCTCTTCCTCTCTGAAGTCGATATAAATGTATTTTAAAACTAGAGGCTCAATGCACAAAATTTGTTTGCATATTCCTCTATTATTAGTATAGATAATAATAATAATTAATTGATCTCTATATCCATTGCAGCCATTGTGTGACCATATGGTATTGCTGACCTGGGACCCCTCGGGGGATGTCTGAATGCTGGTTTAGGCCCGATAAACCAACAGTCGGACATCCCTCTCACAATCTGGGACCGCTGGCTCCTAACTGCTCACCTGCCTGCCTGCCTGATTGCCCCTAACTGCCTCTGCCTGCTGACCTGGTCACCCCTTATGCCCCCCTGCCAGCCTGGTCACCTCCAACTGAGCCCCCATCAGCCTGGTCGCCCCCAACAGTCCCCCCTGCGGACCTGGTCGCCCCACACAGCCTGTTGTTCAGTCTTCTGGTCATCTCTCACTAACTCCCCTGCTGGCCTGGTCACCCCACACAGCCTGCTTTTCAGTTGTTTGGTCTTCCCTCACTAACCCCCCTGCCTGCCTGATCACCCCATGCAGCCTACTGTTCAGTCATTACTCTTACTGTGATGGCGTCCCAGACAATTTGCATATTCCTATTATTAGGGACCCCTAGGAGGCAGGCGCTGCTTGTTCCGCTCCTGATCTCCGGTCCTACAGCATCAGGAAAATATCCATTGCAGCCATTGTGTGACCATATGGTATTGCTGACCTGCTGGGGATGATGGAGCAGACGGCAGAGAGGAACCTGTGTCCTTGATGAGGTCCTTGTGCCACTGAACTCACCCTGGAATCACGGTATCTCCAGCAGCCTTGCTATGTGAATTAATAGCCTCTTAAGGTTTAAGCAATGTTCAGTGAGTCTTTAGTTACTTGCTGCTGAATGCTTCTTGTTTGATTCAACACATAAGACTGGAAAGAAAGATGGGAAAGAATGATTTGAGCATATAACCTAGTGAAAGTGAGACTGCTTGGAAATAACTGAAGTGCTAACGAAGTCAAAATTGGGATCAATCAGTGAGGTTGGAAAATGGGTATACTTTATTCTTAATAAGTGAGAGTATCATTAAGCTGGGGGAATTCATATAAGACCTGAAGTACAAATACACACACACACACACACACACACACACACACACATTTTAAGGCTCAAGCCTATTCAAAATGCTATCCTGTTTTCCTTTTAAAAAGTTGTAAAGAAGAATTTTAGCAGGAGTGCGATAGGCAGTTCTCGGCTGATGGACATGGAGTGTTGATTCTAGATGAGACAGGCTGCCTGTTTTACAGCCTCATCAGAGCAAGCCTGCAGCTGCCTCCTTTCTCTTCCCAACTGGCTGAGCCACAGCCAAAGTATTCTTAGTTAAAAAAAAAAAAGACATGGAGAGATCTACATGCTAAGAGGATCTTTTTAAAGCCCAGCCAGAAAGAAAGGCGAATTTGATTATTAGTTTAGAAATCTCCAGCCAGGAATTCCTTTACTTAGAAAATGGGCTTTCAAAATCAGGATAAGGTTCCTATCCTTTAAGCAATAATGGGTTCATAAATTTGACTATATTTAAATTTTTAAAAATCTATATGATAAAATAGACCATACACAATATTTTTTAAATCCCACAAGCTGGGTGAAAACACGTGCAGTGCCAACAACCTGCAAAGGATTACTATCCAGAATCCACAATTATTTCAGATAAATGTATACGAAAAAAGAAACAACAAAACAGATAAGTGGGCTAACTAAAAAAAAAAATTATTGAATTTATTGGGGTGACATTGGTTCACAAAACCATACAGGTTTCAAGTGTATTACTCAATAAGACATCATCTGCACTCTGCATCATGCATCCATTGGCCCAAGCAAAGTCTCCTTCAACTCCCACTAATCCCCCTTTGCCCACCTCCTCCCACCCCACCCCTTTTTCTCTCTAGCTATCATACACTGTTCTCTGTGTCTATGTGATATATATATATATATTGCTTAAACCCTTCACCTTTTTCATCCAGTCCCTCAACCACCTCCCCACTGAGCTGGCAGTCTGTTCCATGTATCCATGCCTCTGTCAAACAAAAACTTTTCATTGTAATCAATACCACTAATAACAAGATATTTAAATTCTTACTTTTTCACACCCATCAAGCTGGCAAATAAGGAAAAAGAAAAATGGATGTTCTTATACTCACAGTGTAACCTATTTGGAGAGCCATTTATAAATACCTAAGAATGTAGAAGATACACGTATTGCATGGCCCAGCAATTTTATTCTTAGGCACACACCCCAAATTAGCTTAGGTGTGTGCACAACAGACATAAACATATTTCCATTTTTTAATTTAAAAAACTGAAAAATATTCCTAATCAATATGATATTGTATATGGGATCTATTGATCTATATGTTATAGATTTTTGAATGAATAAACAGCATATATACATATGGTTATACTAGAGGCCCGGTGCACAAAAATTTGTGCACTCGGGTGGGAGGGGGCGTCCCTCACCACCTGCATCCTCTGGGACCCCTCAGAGGATGGCCACCTGCTGGCTTAGGCCCGGCTCCCAGGGGATGGGGCCCAGGCT
>NW_006289828.1:184597-186360 GCF_000327345.1 Myotis davidii | reverse complement strand
GCGCTACCCCATCACACACAAGGCAGGGCCCGTGGGGGGGGGGCGCACTGCACCCTGTCACACACAGAGCCACAGGGTGATCAGGGAGTTGGGGAGCTCCCCCCATCAGGCACAGAGCAGGGCTGATCAGGGAGTTGGGGTGCCTTCCCCTGTCAAGAACAGAGCAGGGCAGATAGGGAGTTTGTGGCCCCGCCCCCTGTCACACACAGAGCTGCAGGGCGATAAGGGGGTTTGGGCGCTGCCCCCTGTCACGCTGATCCCGGTGCTGGGAGGCATATTACCCTTTTACTATATAGGATAGAGCCCTGGTGCACGGGTGGGGTCTGGCTGGTTTGCCGTGGGGTGTGTCCCAGATCAGAGTGGGGGTCCCGCTTGGGTGCCTGGCCAGCCTGGGTGAGGGGATGATGGCTGTTTGCAGCTGATCACACACCCTCCAGGGTGGGGGTCCCCATTGGGGTGCCTGGAGTTGGGTGGTGAGGGGCTGAGGGCTGTTTTCAGGCTGGGGGTGACTGAAGCTCCCAACCGCTCCTTTTTTCCTTTTTTTTTTAGGGGCTGATGGCTGTTTGCAGGCTGCCCCCAGCCCCCAGCCACCCAAGCTCCCAGTGGAGGGTGGTTGGAAACAGGTATCTGGGATTTATTTATCTTCTATAATTGAAACTTTTTTGCCTTGAGTGGAGGCTACAGCCAGCCAGGGGAGGTGGAAAACTTGGCTTCCTCCATCGCTGGGGCAACCAAGCCTCCTGTTCACTTCAGCTGCCTGCCTGCTGGCTGCCATCTTGGTTGGCAGTTAATTTGCATATCAGCCAATGGAAAGTGTGTCGGAGGTATGGTTAATTACCATGTTTGTCTATTATTAGATAAGATTAGTATGTCTACATCTTGCAATGATGAAAAGAAGGATATAATTATAAACTGTTAATCATACTAAATATATTATGTATTATCTACGGACCTAAATTTAAATAGTAGAAGTAAAATTTATTCATGAAAGAGAGGGTGAAATGGCAGAGATATAAGATTTTAGTGATGTAAGTAGCATTTTACTGTCAAAATTTTAAAACAGAGAGCTCTGGAACTAACATGAAAAATGATAAATCTGCTAAATTGAGGTAGTTCATAGATAGCTATATATATTATACTAGCTTTAGTACTTTCCATAATGTTGAAGTATTTTAGTTGTTTTAAGAATTAAAATAGAGATAATGAGCGGTTGTCTTGGCAACAACTAGTGAGCATGGGCTTAACTTTGTCTTGACTTGATGGTCCATGAAATCTCCACTTTTTCCTACCACACTAGCTCCTCCTCCACATGGGATTCCAGTCAGGAAAAAAGTGACATCAGTCAATCCCAAATTTTAGCTGCAGACCTAATCCCACACTCTAGATGCCCCTTTTCTTTTTGGGTTATAGTTTGGAGGAGTAATTTCACCACACTTGGTTGAACAGTTAAGTGGCCAGCAGCCCTTCCAAACTCAAAACCTCCCACACCAATCAATAAATTGCTACTAACTGAAAGCAGCCAAGCTTTCTCAGGATAGAGGGCTTTTTAAGACACAGTGACTTTACCAAGAGACATATGAAAACATGCTCAAAGTCACTAATCATCCAAGAGATGCAAATCAAAACAACAATGAGGTACCATCTCACACCTGAGATGATAGACTGGCTATCATCAACAAATCAACAAATGACAAGTGCTGGAGAGGATGTGGAGAAAAAGGAACCCTCCTGCACTGCTGGTGGGAATGCAGACTGGTGCAGCC
>NW_006289828.1:160856-184289 GCF_000327345.1 Myotis davidii | reverse complement strand
AGTGTGTTTAGTGACACTTCATGTGTGTGTGCTTTGTGTTGGTTTTGTTGTTAAAAATGGCCCCCACCTCAAACAGATTGTCAAACTGCAGCGGGAAGGCCGGGGAGGGTTGGGGGGCTGGAGGTAGCGGGGTAAGAGATCAACCAAAGGACTTGTATGCATGCATATAAGCATAACCAATGGACATAAGACACTGGGGGATAGGGGAGGCTAGGGGACTGTCTAGGGCAGGGGGGAAAAATGGACACATATGTAATACCCTTTGTAATTAAAATATAAAATAAATTTAAAAAATAATTATTAAAAAAAAAAGACACAGTGACTTTATACAGAGCAAAACATCTGAAGTATTTTTTTGTCTAAATGGGGCCATTGGGGCTCCAAGGACCAAGACCTACATTTGAAAGGGCAGCTACACTGCTCTGTCGTCTCCAGAGCCCCACTTCAACTTTATTAGACTTTGAAGAAGAGAGAGATGAGATAAAATCGATATGAGTAAATACATTCCAAATAGATTTCTAAAGTGATTTGGACTATATGTTAGTACCTATATTTCTACAGCAATATTTGCTTTGTACCTGGGTAAGAGCCCAGCACATAAAGGACAGTCAGTACATGTGAACCCTGTTTTTATTGTTATACAGTAAGTACTGGTTGAGTGCTCACTCACAGCAAGGCGTTTTGCCAGGGAATCTCTCCACATAATGTGTGTGAATGGTAGTGAACAATGTAGTTTCTAAAAAGTAGTAAGGAAAAAAAAATTGGCTTGTGGATGTGATATAGTTTGTAGCCAATATTTAAGAAATAACTAACTTTAAATTTATGAAGTGGGTTAAACTTTAATATTATTATTAAAGTTTTCTATAGAGAGAGGTGGTGTGTGATCACATACAGAGTCACTCAGTAGAAACAAGCACAAGTATAGAGTATTATAGTCTAAAGTTCTCAAATGTTAATCAAGCATCTGTATTCCTTTAGGAGAGTATTAGGCTAGCAAAATAAGCCAGTCAGAGAAAGACAGGTGTCACATGATCTCATTCATCTGTGGAATCTAAAGAACAAAATTAACTGATGAACAAAATAGATCCAGAGACATAGAAGCATAGAACAGACTGTCGAATCTCAGAGGGAAGGCGCGGGTGAGGGGTGGGTGGGAAGAGATCAACCAAACAACTTGAATGTATATATGCATATCCCATGGACACTGACAATAGGGTGGTGAAGGCCTAGGGTGGGGGGTTGGGGGGTGAGTTAGAAGGGGTAAATGGGGGACATGTGTAATACTTTCAACAATAAGCTTAACAAAAATAATTTAGTTAATAATTGAAATAAAGGTATCGCAGAAACTTTAAAATTTTTAATTTAAAAATATATATAGTATTAAAATAGAAAGTTTCAAACTAGTGTGTGCAGACCACCCAAAATACCACAAGATGGCAGCACATCCCCACGATTGCACTGACTAGGATTTGTCAGTGGTCAAGAAGAAAACATGAGGGAGATGGTCTCATTAAATCCTCACTTGAAGATTTAGAAAGAACTTCGGGACTAATTTGGCCCATCTTTCCCTTTATCTCCCCAAAAGGAAGCCAAATATGAAAAATTAGGTCATTTATCCAAAGTTAGTGACAGAACTGGGATCAGAACCTTGTCTTCTATTTCTTAGGGTACACTCCCTAACAGTATAAAAAAACTTCAGAGTGTCCTTTCTCTGCCCCATGCCTCTAGAGTCTAGATATAGCTTAATATTATTTTAACATGAATGACATCTATCCACTTTATAGTTAAAGTAAATAAACGAGGCTCAGCCAAACACTGAATAAGCCTATTGATATAAGAATCTCTGCCCTTTTTGCTACGGGAGGTTAGAAAATGGGAAGTTGCTGAAGGCAGATGGGCAGGTCAGGGAGGCCTGGGATTTAAGAAAGAGGAGAAGGTCCTCCCCTGCAAGTCTTTGTTTGCCACTTAGTTTACATAGTTGATTCTATATTGTTTCCTCCTAGAGATAACAATTATCTATACTCTAGAGCAGCCGTGGGCAAACTTTTTGACTCTGAGGGCCACAATGGGTTCTTAAACTGGACAGGAGGGCCTGAACAAAAGCATGGATGGAGTGTTTGTGTGAACTAATATAAATTCAAAGTAAACATCATTACATAAAAGGGTACGGTCTTTTTTATTTTTTTAGTTTTATTCATTTCAATCATTTCAAATGGGCCGAATCCGGCCCACAGGCCGTACTTTGCCCACGGCTGGTCTAGATAATTGTTATCTCTAGGAGGAAACAATATAGAATCAACTATGTAAACTAAGTGGCAAACAAAGATTTGCAGGGGAGGACCTTCTCCTCTTTCTCAAATCCCAGGCCTCCCTGACCTGCCCATCTCCCTTCAGCAACTTCCCATTTTCTAACCTCCCCACAGCAAAAGGGGCAGAGATTCTTATATCAACGGGTTTATTCAGTGTTTGGCTGAGCCTCGTTTGTTTACTTTAACTATAAAGTGAATAGATGTCATTCATGTTAAAATAATATTAAGCTATAGAAATAGATAAACCTTCAAGCTGACTTCACAATCAGAGTCTCCTTCAGGCTGGGCTCTGGCAGGTGATAAAGGCCTGGTTGTCCTGGTCTGGAGGGCGGGCTTCCCCAGAATTCAGGACTTGTAGTTCTAACCAGGGAGAGTCCTGCCCTGAGAAACTAGTGAGGCTGTTAACCCTAACTCCCTTATGTGGCCCTGGAGGCTGTGGTGTGGTGAGCAATGTGATGAGCTGGAAGGAACCCAGTACACCTGGCCAACCCCTTTTGTCTCTCCTGCCATCTCTCACTTAGTTCGTTACACACACATAGGAATCACCTTGAATGAGGTAGCAAATATACACACAAATAAGAATCCTGAATAACGTTTTTACTGTATCTGCTTTAGGGAAACTCCCACACTAACCTGGTTTATTTTGTAACTCCAGTAAGTCAGACATATATGCACAATTTAATATATATATATAATATATATAATAGCAATAAAAAATATATATAATAGCAAACTTTTGCCAAGTGCTTTTTAGAATCCTGTTATTTGACTCTTACAATAACCCCTTGAGGGAAAATTTTTATTGAACTCATTCTTCACACCAGAGGATTGAGGCTTAAAGAAGAGAAGTAACTTACTCAAGATCATAGGATCAATAATAAGAAGGGTAGTTTTCAAGCCCAAATTTGTTGACTCTTGGAGCCTGTTGTCCTCACCCGTTACTGTGCCGTTTTTCATGTAGAGAGGACCTGAATCTGTCCGGAAATGTCTGCATTGAGGGAAATGTTCTACATCTACTCTGTCCAGTACCGTAGCCACTGGCTGCATGCAACTCTTGAACGTTTGAAATATGGCTTATGTGACTGAGGAATTAAATGTTTACTTTTATCTCATTTTAATTAATTGAAATTTAAGTATCTGCATGTGGCTAGTGGCTACTGTACTGGACAGCAAAGGTCTGGGTGTTCATTAGATTATGTGGACCCAGCAGGGTACATCAGCACAGCACAGTGAAAAGAGAAAGGGCATCCAAGTCAGGCTGTCTGTCTTCACAACCCTGCCTCTGCCCCTGAACCAGCTGTGTGAACGGGAGTAGCATTTTTGGCTTTAAATCTCGCTATAATTTAGTTGACTCATACAAAATGAGGATAATTATAATTATGCCAGACAGTCGTTATGAGTTTTAATTAGATATATAAAATATTTGGCACTAATAAGCACTAAACATGTTTCATTTGCCCCTTAAGGACCTAAAATGCTTGGGAAAGAAATTGCATAAGCTCCACTCAGCACTTCTTCCAATATTTGACAATTCATGTCAGAAAATTCCCCTGTGTCTCTCCCATTATATCATCATTCAATTTCTTTCATTACATTCTGTCTTAGAATTGTTGTTGGTTTTTAAATTTTAGTGACAAATGTAAAGTCCCCCACAATTATCTCAGCAACCAGAACACCTTAATGTGCAATAATGTTTCTTTTCTCCCCTCATCCCCCTTGGGATTTAGAATAGTTTGTCTTTTAAAACTTACAAAACACCCTTGATGGAGGGGGTGGGCAGGGGTGGAGGGATGACCTATCTCTACTTTTCTGAAGTCAAAGTATAATTGAATTCTCACTTTGGGCTCAGGCACATTCAAGAAATAAGTGTTCACCTATCCATATATATAAAAGCATAATATGCAAATAGACCGGATGGCAGAATGACCAGTTGCTATGATGTGCACTGACCACCAGGGGGCAGACGCTCAACGCAGGAGCTGCTCCCAGCCTGCAGGTATCGCCTGATTAGGGGCCTGACAGCCAACCTCTAGGTCCCTCCCCCTGGCTGGCAGGCTCTGATCGCTCTATAGGGAACAGGGAATTGGGAGTGGGTGGCGGCAGACATGGGTGGCACCAGGCCAAGGCCTCCGCCTCCTTGGTCACCCCACACACAGAGGGCAACTGGTGGCAGGAGACAGGGCAGGCGAGCAGGCGGGAACAGCCAACCTCTCCATCCCTCCCCCTGTCCCACAGGCTCACATCACCCATGGGAAACAGGAAACTGGGATGGATGGTGAGAGGGAGGGAGAGCGGGGGCAGGGGGCAGCAGGGCAGGCTGCCAGCAGCCGGGGAAGATGGCCCTGATCACAGGCCAGGCCTAGGGACCATACCCACACACGAATTTCGTGCTCTGGGCCTCTAGTCATTTGATAAATGCGTACATATTAGGATGATTGAAAAAGAGTGTTGTCTGGTGGAAGGTTCCCGGAGGTTAAAGGGAAGAAGCCAGAGTCTAATTTCATTTGACCCCGACTTGCTCTGTGTCATTTCTCACTCTATGCCTCAGACTTCCCAGCTAAGAAGTGGCTAGAACCAACTTAAATCCCCCTCAGAATTATGTTAGGATTAAGATTTTTAATTATATGAATCTTCCTATCAGTATAATTTACATATTAATAATCTCTCCTGACCATCTACCATAGCAATATACATGATGTAAGTTGTAACTTTTGTAAAACACATTCATAAACTGGAAAGCACTCCGCACCGATTATATTCATTATGTACAGCAGAAACATCATCTTCATCTTCCCAAGCTGAAAATGGCTACTCAACAAATGCAGTGACTTGCCTACGCCACACTCAAGTCCAGTTTCCTGACCATACAATCAGGGACTTACCACTTTCTCTCAGAGGAAGATGCTAAAACCAATCCCTAGTGTGTTGAATAAAATGAACAGGTTTAGTTTTTTACAGAAGTGATATGCTTGGTGCCTCAGAAGAACTTGCCTACATGAAAACTGTTATAAGATGTTGGACTGGGTCTGGTGAGGGCGAGATGGACGACTGCCCTCTTGGTGCCACTCCCTGTGTCTCTGCCAACATCTGGAAAAGAAGGTGATTGAGGAACACAGCCCTTCCAAGCTGCTGGTCACTCACAGCCACTGGGTGGGCAGGCAGCCTAATCCTGCAGTAGCTGGTATAACAGGCTTGGAAGGTTGAGGATTTCCAGAGCTAATGGCCCCACAGGGAGGGACCAGCCCCCGGCTGCACGTGAGTGAACAGACTCAACAGCATGGGGTTAAGCCTGAGAATTAATCACTTGCCCAGAGGTAGACTTGGAAACAAAAAAAATATCAGATCCCTTCCCCTTGCCACTTCAGGGCCTTGGACTCTCAGGCGTTCAAATCTCAGTGGCCCCTTAGCATCCTTCCCACCCTGGAAGTCAGCATTCTAGAACTCGTCTCAGAGCTCAGGTGTCAGGTTAGGGCCTTGGGCCTGGGCCTGAGAAGAGCGTTGACCCCTTCCCAGACCAGCCAGATCGGGAAAGAACCCTGCCTGGAGTTACAAAAGGAGGCTGATAAGAGGAGGCAGCAGTGCTTTTTATTTTGCGCTTGTTGCCTTAGCACAAATCCAAGAAAGCCTGTCTACAGAACAAACCCTGTATTTATATCTCCCTAGGGTCTCCCCTTCTGCCCCTGAGGAAGGCCTGACACACGCCCTTCTCAGGTTCCCCTTGGTGACTCCTTCCTCAAACTGTTGCTGCTGCTGAGCCATCTGTCACCTCCCGGCATCTGCAGGCCTCTCTGGAAAGTGAGCTCCCACAAGCCGTGACCAGGCCCAGGGACGGGTGCTGCAGGCTCAGCCGGCTCTCTGCAGAGGGATAAAGAGGCTTGATTTGAACTTCGCCAAGTGAAGAGCACTCTGCACATTTGTTTGTAATTCAAACAAACAAACGTTTATGGGACAGATTCTGAGTGAGACACTTTTGAAAGGCTAGTCCCTGTCCTGCAGCAACCATGAATGTGCCCTTAGTGAAGGAGTTAGAAAGAATCTGTAACACTTTAGCAACCAATCAATCAATACATGTTAAAGATCATTGACTCAAAACCCTGTAACTTTACATGTGACTAGAGATCCAAGGTTGGAAGATTAAAGGTATTGCGATTCACACTATAGTTACACTACATGTATATATTACATTAAAAATACATAGAAAATATATTACCTCTTCTCCAATTAGTATGAGTGATGGAGAGATGATATGTTTTTCAGGTATAGAGATCTAAGGGGTGGGGGCGAGAGTGAGAATAAGGTGAGGCCACCCATTACTCTAATGAGGGTCTGGACTACAGTTGGAAAATTGTTAAAAGTGCTTTTTAAAAAGTTAATATAAAAACCTGCAAGTGACACCAATTGAGGTAAGTCTGTCATGAAGACTTACAGGATGGAGCCAAATCCCATCTGGCTAATTTCAGGAAATAAGGCATGCCAGCACATGGTTAACTCATTGATGATAACCATTCTGGCAGGTGTGAGGTGATATTTCATTGTGATTTTAATTTGCATTTCTCTGATGATTAGTGACATTCAGCACATTTTCATACATCTATTGGCCATCTGTATGTCCTCTTTGGAAAAGTGTCTATTCAGGTTCTTTGCCCTTTTTTTTTAAATTGGATTGTTTGTTTTTCTGTGTGTGTGTTTTTGGTGTTGAGTTGTATAAGTTCCTTATAAACTTTGAATATTAACCTTTTATCAGATGTATCATTGGAAAGTATTTTCTCCCATTCAGTGGGTTGCCTTTTCATTTTGCTGATGGCTTCCTTTGCTATGCAAAAACTTCTTAGTTGGATGTAATCCCATTTGTTTATTTTTTCTTTTGTTTCCCTTGCTGGAGGCAATATGTCAGAAAAAAAATAATAAATGCCCATCAACAGATGATTGGATTAGAAAACCATGGTACATCTACACAATGGAATACTATGCTGCTATAAAAAAGAAGGAATTCTTACCATTTGCAGCAGCATGGATGGAACTGGAGAGCATTATGCTAAGTGAAATAAGCCAGGAAGTGAAAAAAAACACACCACATGATCTCACTCATTTATGGATAATAAAAAACATTATGGGGAAAAAAAAAGGAGACATATGTACGACTATCTGTAATACTTTAAACAATAAAATAATATTTAAAAAATAATTTTAAAAAAAGAAGAAAAGGAAATACGATTTGAACAAAAAAAATAGTGCTATGAGAAATGTCTGAGATTTTACAGCCTATATTTTCTTCTAGGATTTTTATGGTTTCAAGTCTAAAGATAAAGTCTTTAATCCATTTTCAGTTTATTCTTGTGTATGGTGTCTAGTTTCTTTTTTTTTTTTGGCATGTATCAGTTCAATTTTCTCAACACCATTTATTGAATAAATTATCCTTACTCTAGTGTGTGTTTTTATCTCACTTGTCAAATATTAATTGACCTTAAAGGCATGGTTTTTTTCTGAGCTCTCTATTCTGTTCCATTGCTCTAAGTCTCTGTTTTTATTGCCAGTGCCATGCCATTTTAATTACCATGTCTTTGTAGTATAGTTTAATCTCAGGTAACATGATTACTTCAAGTTTGTTCCTCTTTCTCAAGATTGTCATGGCTATTTGGGGTCTTTTGTGGTTCCATATAAATTTTTGGAATATTTGTTCTAGTTCTGTAAAATACACCATTCGTATCTTGATAGGAGATGCATTTAACCTACAGATTGCTTTGGGTAGTATGTACATTTTAATAATGTTAATTCTTCTTATCCATGAACACATTATACTTCCACTTATTTGTATCTTCTTCAATTTCTTTCTTCACTGTCTTATAATTTTCTCAGTACACATCTTTTACATCCTTTGTTAAATTTATTCCAGATATTTTATTATTTTTAGAGCAATTTTGAATGGGATTCTTTTTTTTAATTTCCATTTCTGATAGTTCATTATTGATGTAAAAAAATGCAACTGACTTCTGGATATTTATTTTGTATCCTGCTACTTTACTTAATTCATTTATCAGTTCTAACAGTTCTTTGGTGGAATCGTTAGGATTCTTTTTTTAATATATTTTTATTGCTGGTAGAATTACAGATATCTCCCATTTTCCTCCCCTTCCCTCTCCTCTTCCCAGCCCCTACCCACCCACCCCCAGGTCTTCACTACCCTATTGCCCATGTCCATGGGCTGTGCATATAAGTACATAAGTTCTTTGGTTTATCTCTCCTTGTCCCCCAAAACCCACTTTGAGGTATATCAGTCTGTTCCATGCCTCCATGCTTCAGGTCTTATTTTGTTGGTCAATTATTTTGTTCATTAGATTCTACAAATTAGTGAGATCATGTGATATTTATCTTTCTCAATTTGGCTTATTTCACTTAGCATAATATTTTCCAGGTCCATATATGCTGTACCAAAGGGTAAGAGATCCTTTTTTTAACAGCTGCATAGTATTCCATGGTGTAAATGTCTTACACCATAAGTTCTTTGGTTTATCTCTCCTTGTCCCCCCAAACCCACATTGAGGTATATCAGTCTGTTCCATGCCTCCATGCTTCAGGTCTTATTTTGTTGGTCAATTATTTTGTTCATTAGATTCTACAAATAAGTGAGATCATGTGATATTTATCTTTCTCAATTTGGCTTATTTCACTTAGCATAATATTTTCCAGGTCCATATATGCTGTACCAAAGGGTAAGAGATCCTTTTTTTAACAGCTGCATAGTATTCCATGGTGTAAATGTCTTACACCTTTTTTATCCATTCATCTACTGATGGACACTTGGGCTGTTTCCAAATTTTAGTTATCATAAATAAGGCTGTTATGAACATAGGAATGCATATATTTTTATGATTGGTGTTTTGGGGTTTTTAGTATGTATTCCCAGAAGTGGGCTCACTGAGTCAAACAGAAATTTCATTTTTAATTTTTTGAGGAAACTCCATACTGTTTTCCATAGTGGCTGCACCAGTCTGCATTCCCACAAGCAGTGAACTAGTGTTCCCTTTTCTCCACATCCCCGCCAGAACTTGTTGTTTGTTGATTTTTTTATGATAGCCATTCTGACAGGTGTGAGGTGATATCTCATTGTGGTTTTAATTTGCATTTTTCTGATGATTAGTGACTTTGAGAATTTTTTTCATATGTCTCTTGGACATTTGTATGTCTTCTTTGGAGAAATGTCTTTTCAGGTCTTCTGACCATTTTTTATTGAGATTGTCTGCCTTTTGTTGAGTTGTATGAGTACTTTCTATATTTTGGATATTAACCCCTTATCAGATGTATCATTTGCAAATATGTTCTCTCATACAGTAGGTTCCCTTTTCATTTTGATGGAGGTTTCTTTTGCTATGCAAAAGCTTTTTATTTTGGTATTAGGATTCTGTATGTATAGTATCATGTCATCTGCAAATAATGACAGTTTTACTATTTTCTTTCCAATTTGGATGCTTTTTATTTCTTCTTCTTCTCTGATTGCTGCAGCTAGGACTGCCAGTACTGTGTTGAGGAAGAGTGGTGAAAGCAGACATCTCTGTCTTGCTCCTTACCTTAAAGGAAATGCTTGTAGTTTTTGCCCATTTAGTATGATGTTGGCTGTGGGTGTGGTGAAAAGGGAACCCTCATGCACTGGTGGTGGGAATGCAGATTGGTGCAGCCACTGTGGAAAGCAGTATGAAGTTATCTCAAAAAGAAAAAAAATGGAACTGCCTTTTGACCCAGCAATTCCACTTCTGTGAACATATTCAAAGAAACCTGGAACACTAATTCGAAAGAAAATATGCACCCCTGTGTTCACTGCAACATTATTTACAATAGCAAAGCTATGAAAGCACCCAAGTGCTTATCAGTAAATGAGTAGATTTTAAAAAAACAACAACTATGGTACATTTACATAGTGGAATACTACTCAGCCATAAAAAAGAATGAAATTGTACCCTTTGAGACAGTATGGATGAATCTGGAGAGCATATGATAAGTGACATAAGCCAGTCAGAGAAATACAAGTACCATGTGATTTCACTCATATGTAGAATCTAATGAACAAAACAAACTAACAACCAAAATAGAAACAGACTCACAGATACAGAGAACAGACTGAAAGCTGTCAGAGGGGCGGGGGAAGGACTGGGTGAAAAAGGTGAGAGAATTTAGCAAAAAAACCACTAAGACTCACAGACAACAGTATGGTCATTACCAGAGGGAAAAGGGGGATGGGGGAGTATATGAAGGGTAAATGGTTATGGAGATTTGAAGGGTAAATGGTCATGGAGATTTGACTTGGGGAGGTGAACACACAATCATTATACAGATGATGTATATACAATTGTACAACTATATAATTTTATTAACCAATGTTACCCCAAAAAATTCAATTTAAAAAAATAAAAGAAATAAGGCATGTTTGAGATAAGTTTGTAAATGAGAGAAAAACAGCAGCTGGGGAAGGTGGGTTGGCGGGTGATGCACAGCGCTAAGAAAGTCCAAAAGTGGAGTCTGCGCTAATGGGGGGGGAGGGGGGGATGTGATTGGCTTTGGCAAGTGCATAAAGTTCATTATCAGGAAGTATGTAGATAAATGATTAGAATGGTAGATTAAGACTGTTTTGTGGAAGCTTTGAATGTCAAACTCTTATCAATATTACTACTTAATGCAGTAAGAAATGGGGAACCCCTTATAATTTCTAAAAAGTGAAGAGTTCTAATAAGATGTTGCCTAAAAATAAATACTAGACCAACTAAAAAATGGGACAAAGTTATTCTGTGTCTATGAATCAAGTTCCCCAAATCAAATCAAATAATGAAATCCAATAAAAACCTCAGCTGTCTTGGGTCTGTGCATTCACTCACCCCCTAATCCAACTCCCAAGCCCCATTATCCATCCATATTGCCCCTTGGGGAGAACACCTGGGCCCTGGGCCTAGCTCAGTCTCAAATTTACACAAATGTCACAGATTGGCAGGAATGTCCCTGATTTCATATTATCAAAATTTTCCCTAATAAATACATCAATTTTGGATTAAAAAGACAATAACCACACAGTGATTTGTGTTTGTTTTCTTTGCAAAAAGTTGGGATGGGCGATAGAAAGCAAAAGCTATGGACAAGGTATATCTAGCACAATTTTGAAAGAATAACAAAATGTCTAGGAGGTGGATGTAGTTGCAGGAGAGAGAGAGAGAGAGAGAGAGAGAGAGAGAGAGAGAGAGAGAGAGAGAGGAGAAAGAGAAAGAGAAAAAGAGAGAGAGATGGTTAGTTAGAAAGTAATTCTAGTGTAGCTTGAAAGTAATATGGGAGGGCTGGAAGCAAATAGTCAGATGGAACCTAAAACCAGTTGTCAACCTGCAGAAGTTTCATCTGCACACCACCACCATTCTGGCTCTTCAAACATCACTGGGTAACTAACCAATTTAAAGGAAAAACATTTCATCCAGCACTGTCCTGCAAGACAAAGATAATAAAAAATGACCTGCAAACTTATATGAGGTCTGTTTGCTTGCACCGTTGTTAGTGTCACAGTAAAACAAAAGGAGGTGTCTCTTTATCTGACTTTCATGCTAATATCCTCATTAATTAACATTCTGATGTTTAGGACAGTTGGAGATGAAGTTGCCTCTCTCCGTTGTTAGAACCCTAGAAATCTGAAGTGGGCAAACAGAACTGCCTGTGACCTACACAAGCAATCCTGTTGCTACTACTCTGTTACCTTTTTCACCCTGCACCACTCTCAGTCCCTCTGGGCCTCCCTTTTATTTTCCTGTCCCCTCCTCTGTCAGGCATATGTGAAGGGCTAGAAAGTACCCTCCCCAAGGCCAGTCCTCTCTGGAAGGAAATGAATACAAGAGAGCAGCACTATTCCTCCTGGGGCTGCACATGACTGATTTCCATAGGAAACAATCAACGGACTCAGTCAGATTGTTTGGGTGTGGGGGCTGGGTGAGGGGAAGGGGGAGGTAGCCCTGAAAGGGGCTGCCCACCCCTCTAATGAGAGTCAGGACTACAACTGAGATCGTGACAGATGGGGTATGAATACCAGACTGGCACCTTGAGAAAGTTTCTCATGGGCCTGTGGAGACAGGAAAGGAATCCAGGATCTGGGGACAGAACATGGATGAGCCACACCTGCCTCCAACCCACTCCCTATCCATCAAGGAGGCTCTGAGTAACCTAAGTCTCCCTGAGCCCAGTTCAGAGAAAACCTATCTCCCTAAAAGACTGAACTAAAACTCCTCCAGCACACACTGGCTTGTTAAGATCACCTTCAGCAAAACAGCCATTCCCTGAGCCAGGATACCAACCACTGATATTGAATCTTGTCACTTCCGTGTGAAGAAACACCAATGGCTCCCTTTTGCCAGGAGGATCAAGTCCAAGCACCTTAGACTGGCACTACACTACTTGGTCATGGTTGACCTGACCTCTTCCTTAACCAAGCCCCTTCATACACATCACCAATATTACACACTGATCCCTTATCAGTGGTTCTCAACCTGTGGGCCGCCACCTCTTTGGCAGTCGAATGACACTTTCACAGGGGTCGCCTAAGACCATCCTGCATATCAGATATTTACATTATGATTCATAACAGTAGAAAAATTACAGTTATGAAGTAGCAATGAAAATAATTTTATGGTTGGGGGTCACAACATGAGGAACTGTTTTAAAGGGCCAGAAGCTTGAGAACCACTGCCTTAGAGTATCCCTTGTTCCCAGGACACCCCAGTTACTTTCAAGCTTGTCTTTTGCCTGGCCATTCCCATTGTTTGGGAGGCCTCGCTCTACTTTTACCCCTTAAGGTATAACTTAAATGTCTTTATAACAATCTGTCTTCCTCTTATACAAACTTCCTTTCTCTCTGTCATTAGTACTGAATAAACACTTTCATATGAGCAAATATCACCTATTTTTTGTTGTTATGTAATATCTGCCTCTCCATAAACATAAATCTCCTCGAAGGATAGAGCACCATTTATGTTTTTTATTCCAAGACTAGATCCTGCTAACACTTTTTTTTTAATTTAATTTTTTTTAACTTTTCAATTACAGTTGAAATTCAATATCATAGTAGTTTCAGGTATACAGTATTGTTATTAGACATTTATATAACTTATTAAGTATTCCCTCCATAAGAAGTTCCTGGTAACACTCTTTAAAAGTGACTATGACTTACAACAGCTAAGATTTGGAAACAGCCCAAGTGCCCATCAGCAGATGAGTGGATTAGAAAATTGTGGTACATCTACACAATGGAATACTACGCTGCTATAAAAAGGAAGGAACTCCTACCATTTGCAACAGCACGGATGGACTTGGAGAGCATTATGCTAAGCACAATAAGTCAGTCAGAGAAAGATAAATATCACATGATCTCACTCATTTGCGGAATAAAATGAAAAACATAACTGATGAACAAAAATAGATCCAGAGACAGAGAAGGATCAAACTGACTGTGAAACCTCAGAGGGAGGCAGGGGTGGGGGTGGGAGGTAAGAGATCAACCAAAGGACTTATATGCATGCATATAAGCATAACCAATGGATACAGACACCAGGGTGGGTGAGAGCATGAGCGAGAGGGGAGGGGAGGGGGGCAACGGGGGATAAGGGCACATATGTAATACCTTATCAATAAAGAAAAAAAAAGTGACTATGACTATGAACTTGATCATTCCATGTCTGGTTCTGATGCTTGCTTTGTCCCTTCAAGTTGTGTTCTGCAGCTTTTGGTGTGCCTTGCAATATTTTTCTTGATAGCCGGACATGATGTACTGGGTAAAAGGAACCCCTGTAAACAGGCCCTCAGTAATGTGGTGGTGAGGCGTGAGGAGAGGGGAAGAGGCTACAGTCCTGAGATTAGGTCCCAGTCTTTCAGCGAACCTGCACCTCTGGACTGTGGGCTTCACAAGAGCTTATCAGTTTTTCCTCCCCCTTTAGACAAGACACAACAGCTACAGCCAGGCTAGAGCAGGGCATTTCCTGTCCTCCAGGTCAGTTAAGCTCTTGGTGGACTAGTGTCTCCAGAGAGTGGGCTTTAAGGAGAACAGAGTTCTCTGAAGTATCTCAAATGTATTCCTTTTCTCCGCCCACTGCCAGAAACACTAGGGGATTTTTCTCAAATGTTGTTTGTGAGAACCTGGTTGAGCATCTAGAGCAGCGGTTCTCAACCTGTGGGCCGCGACCCCTTTGGCGGTCGAACGACCCTCTCACAAGGGTCGCCTAAGACCATCCTGCATATCAGATATTTACATTACGATTCATAACAGTAGCAACATTACAGTTATGAAGTAGCAATGAAAATAATTTTATGGTTGGGTCACAACATGAGGAACTGTATTTAAAGGGCCAGCAGGTTGAGAACCACTGATAGAGTTAAATGTCACAGACCTGTGGGAGCCCCCTTATGACTGAGTGCCCCTGAAGTTTTTAGGTCTCATTTTTGTCCACACTGAGCCTCCAGCAGTTCATCAATTGCAGTTCCAGTTTTCCTCCTGGCCCTGCTTCCTAGAGTGGCTTCTCCCGTGCGTCTGTGCTCTGGTAAACCTTGATGACTTGTATTTGCCTGTATGTCTCTTTAATCTTGGGGACAGTTTACTTGTGTCCTTTTCCCTCTTGCAAGTCTGTTCAGTATTTTAGCTGTTAGATCAGAGTGTCAACTTCCAAACTCCTTACATGCAGAACCAGACACTGGGATTCTGCCTATGAACTTGAATTTTGAATTTTGATAATAGATTACTTTGGAGCATAATTTGTGTTGTGTTCTGCTTTTCAATTTCCTTTACCTTCATGCCATGTCCACAGAGCACAAGGCAGGTAAAATATAAATTTGCTTACAAACTGCTATTTGGTTGATGCCTTCCATGTGCCCACCACTTTACATATATAACACTCTTTGTTTTCAAAACCATCCTAAGATCATCACACCTCACAATTTACTGGTGAGAAAAACTAAAGTCCAGGAATGGGCTGCCCATTGCCACACAAGTAGTAAATATTGTAAGTGTTTTTGGGAACCCAGTCTAACTCTAAAATTTGGTCTAGGAACTCCTACGTATCTCATTAGCTTGCAGACTGACTGAGAAACTTGTCCTGTGTTTTCTGCTATTGTACATTTCCTTTGCCTCAGAGAAAATGGTAGGAAACATGAGTATTTCACGGAAGTGTCTGACCCCCTTAGATAAAGTATATGCACATTTGGGAAGAAAATTAATGGGGACAAAATGTTCCATTTCAGTTGAAACTTATTTTCTGCAGATAGGTTATAAGTACTTCAACTTCATGAGATGTTAAAAATAGAAAAGGGAAAATTAAAATAAAGTAATTGTATGAAGGGCGGTATAGTGAAAAGAATACTGTTATGGTAGTGAATAATTTGGGGTATGGCTTTGTCATCCAATGACTAGATTTAGGATCATGCACACCCGGCTAAATATCTCATAACCTTATCTTACTCATCAATAAAGTTGAAGGAATTAAACTGGGTGAGTTACAGTCAATGTAGTATATGGTTGCATTAAGTTCTAGTCTGTTTTATTGCAGTGTTCTCCAATAGAGTGCAGTGACATGCAGTGGAGCACAGAAGTGTCTGATCTATATATAGGAAGCACTAAAGAGATATCTTTGAATGGTGAAAGCATAGGTGGCAATATTAACAACTGCTTCAAATAAATTGAGAGTGCTAGGATGTAGGACTTATTTTGCTGTTTCCTTTCAGAACTTAAGAGGAATAAAGAAACTAGTTCTAATTAAAATATTTGGTGTTAGACATCTAGGAGGAGAGGGTGAGGAAACTGAGCAGAATGAGCAAAAGCCAAATTTCAGAGCTGCCAAATATTTGTAGAACCAATGTCCCTGTCTTCTTGGGATAGAATGGGCTTCACTGTGTGAAAAGGAAAAGAAACCCCCTCACTCTTACAGCTTTTGCAAAACAAAGATAAATAAAGGAGGTAGATCCTCATCTGAGCCCAATTTTCTGAAAAGCTGGCTGCATTAAATGTTAATCCCTCAGGCCTTGGGGGTTTCCACACTAAGTCTATGACCCCTAATCCCCTCTTAGAGGTCCCCTAGAGTAAGTGATACTGTGCTAACTGCCCGGATGGGACCCTGGTCACATCTGGTCCCAGGACCCTCTGCTCTGCATTGAAATAGAAGGATGGATAAACAATTTGGACTTTGTCTTATTCTCCCTCTGAAGGGTGCAACCTTATTACCCAAAGTGCTGAGCTCCTGACTCAATTAGTCTGCTAATGTGATTATATGCTAATCTGGGTTTTATTTTGCATCTGATTTTCATGTTATTTGCTTGATTTTAAAATAGGCAGAAGCCTTCCCATGTATGGTCCCCACTCCCTAATCGAGTACATGAATTCTTACTCCTGACACAATCCAGGTGCTCCTCAATTCATGTTAGATCAGTCTAATGTGACACCCTGTGTAAGGACATGTGTCCAGCTGTCGGTTTTACATCTGAAAATATTATTGGTTTAGTCTCTTACACAGATGTACACATTGAAAGAAGAAAGAAAAAAATTCACTTTATTCTTAGCTACTTAAAAATTCTTCAAAGAAATCTGAATCACTAACAAATTATGAATAATTTACAGATATACTTTTAAGTTTGCTTCTCTGTTTATAATAATCTCTTACAATAACAGAACTAAACATGTCAACATAATACTTATCTAGCACTTTCTTTATAACACATTATTTTCACAAAAGATCTTTGGGGAAGATAAAATTATTATATCTGTTTTAAAGATAAGGAAACTGAGGCACAGAGAAGTCTTATATGCCCAAGATCACATTACCAGTAAGAGGTAGAACTGGGATGAAGGATATTTTTATTACTTATTTAATGAAAGTTAAAAATTATATAAATATATATATATATATAATATATATAAAGAATATTACCACATTATCATATGGATGGATGAATATGGGACAGTTTTGTAACTAAGTTTATATAGAATTTCAGGGAAACCATATATGTTTGTGGGTCTCCTCAAACATATACTTTAACTTGCAACATTTCAGGAAAGAATAATTATAGTCAGGACAAGGGGCAAGGGAAGAAGGGAAGAGCAAATGGCATGAAAATTCACTTTTTAAAAATCACGTCATTTCTTATTGGTTTGCTCAATCATCCCTTTGGAAGAATTAAGGAAAGAAGGGTAGCAAAAAAGTAAAAAAGGACAAAGATGATCTTTCTCAAATATGTAATTCTTCTCAGTAAGCCTGTATTTAATACTATTGTATACTAATTAAAGATGAGCATGGTGCAGAGGATATAAAGATTAGTTTTAAAAATTCATGATCAAAGAGTTTACAGCATAGTAAAGGAGATAAGAAAAATGAGTTTTAAAAGCATGTAAATGTTTCTAAAGCAAGGCAAAATGTGATCGATTCCATTGGGAGAGTTAGGAGTGTATGGAGGCTTAGGGGAGAAGGACAGATCACATGTCTTCTGACTTGCATTCTTAGGCAATGCCAGTAAGCTGGACTTTGAAAGATGGGTACAATTTGGGACTACAGAGCAAAAAGGGAGAATGAATGCCCCTCAAGCTCTGACAAAATTTGCAGGGGTTTCAACAGAATGAGATTTTTTTTTTCTTGAAGTCCAAAGAATAGGCTACTCCAGGGCCTAAATTAGTGCCTTTTAGGGAGAAAAGGGAGGAGAAGTATGAGAGGTGTGTACCCAAGAGTCTTTGACAGAGAAGAAAAAGTCAGAGTCATAAAGGCTCTGAGAATATCTGGGTTCTGCCTGAGAAATAGGGTAAGAAAATCATAGAAAAAGTTCTTTCCTTTAGTCCTGTTCTTAAAAAGGACAAAAATATAAAACTTTAATACTTTTTCCCCTTTAAAAAAATCACTGATGAGTACCGTTCTTTCTTCATTGTATTTAATAAGGTTTTGCCCAGCCCCTAACGGGCAGAACTTGGTAGCACAGATGGGGCTTTTCAGCTTAGCCTGAGTGTGTCTATTTTCTGGCTAGCACCAGGCTCCAGCCAACACAAAACTCCCCTGTAATTGTAATTAAATCCACACTTTTATAGTTCATTACCTCTCTGACAGATTAGATTAGATTAGGCTGAAGCTGTGACCGGCCCAGCCATTGGCCCAGGCTGGAACACAGGGAACAGAAAGGGGGAGGGCTGTGCCAGAAAGAAGGCATCAGACAGAATGATCTGTCTTTCCTGCCAGCCATCAGCACGTTTCCCTCCACTACAACCTTCCCCAGCTTGTGTCCCTACCGTTTAGGAACTGCAGGATGAGACTCTTAGTAAAATCAGAGGTTGAAAGAGATGCATAGGACCTAAGGATTGCCTGACCCTAGCCATTTTGTTTTACAAACGAGGAAACTGAAGCTCAGATAGGGGAGGAAATTCCCCAAAGAAGTCAAACAACAGAGAACGTAGGTGTGGTGGCCATGGAAATTCACTACTGAGATCTTCTGCAAGAGAACCTACTGCAGGGAGTATAGTTGGCTGACAGCCCTGGCTTTCGTCTTTCTGGATGCCCACAGTGTCTGCAGGGAGGCCACATTACTCCCGTGGAGCTCCCCCAAGACATTTAAGCACAGCAGAGGTCCTACAGCATGCAGGACTCTTTCTACAGACAGTTTTAGCTCAGGGACTTACCACTGACATAGGTAAAACTTTCTTAGAACTATGCTACAGTCTGAGTCTTTCCTGCACAATTCTACTTCCTTCCTATCTTCTTTCAAAGGTATCAGACCTGCATCATGGTCAGAGGGATTTTCCTTCCTACTCATGTTCTCCTTGCTTGACCCTTCATAGGCATTTCTCACCACCAAAATCTCTTGCTTGTCTAATCATATCTCTGCATTGACTACTCAAAGGTTCCAAATTAACATACTTGGGCTATTGCCTTGCAGTTGAGTGATACCCACTTTCCCACACAAACATAATTGTGCATTTATTCAGTGTCTGTACCATAAGAAGCCTCCTCTATAGACCTATTTTTAAATAATCTTGCTTTCTTTTATATGTTTCTAGGGGCCCAGTGCATGAAATTTGTGCACTGGGGCGGGGGGGGTGTCCCTCAGCCCAGCCTGTACCCTCTCCAAACTGGGACCCCTCAGGGGATGACCTACCCCTATGGGATTGGGCCTAAACCTGCAGTCAGGCATCCCTCTCACAATCAGGGACTGCTGGCTCCCAACCGCTCCCCTGCCTGCCTGCCTGATTGCCCCTAACCGCTTCTGCCTGCCAGCCTGTTCGATGCCTAACTGCTCCCCTGTTGGCCCGATCACCCCCAACTGCCCTCCCCTGCCAGCTCGATTGCCCCCAACTGCCATCCCCTGCAGACCTGGTCACCCCCAACTGCCCTCCCTTGCCGGCCTTCTTGTGGCAACCATCTTGTGACCACATGGGGGCAGCCATCTTGGGTGAGGGTGTGATGGTCAATTTGCATATCACCTCTTTATTATATAAAATTTCCAAAAGGAACATTTTCTAGAGAGTCATGATGGTCTTTATTTTGTTCTCATTCCCCAGGGTCTCTTGTAGGATAACTTTGATAAGCCCCTCCTAGACAGACGTGAAAGGATGCTGCTATTAGACTCCTTCAGCCATGGAGCCTGAAGTTATGCAAGAAGGTCATTTAGAACTCTTCTTGGGTTCTTTTCTGGGACTATTTCACCCCATCTGTTTCATCCCATTAAACTTCATATTAATACACCACCTTCCAAAGAGTGCTGCCCTGATTGCAATTATTGGAGGAATTGGGCCAGAATTTAAAGAAAGGATTATTCCTGTATAAATGCTGATTAAAACGGGCTCCCTAAATATCAGCTGAAAAGATTAACAACTGTCCAATCTCCTACAGCCAGCAAGTCTTCGTAAATCACTCCCACTCTCTCCACTGTGAGTTCATCTGCCAGGGATTAAACAGAGAGGCTGCTCCCAAAACCTGCATTAAAATAACCACAAAATAAAGCCCTGGTTGCTGGCAGCTGTTGAGCTCAAAGTGAGGGACCTAGAAATCTCTCTCCAAGTCTAGAGAAATATAAGCATGGGGTGGGGTGGGAAGAAAACAAAAGGGGGTTTCCTAAATGAGTGCCTGGAGGATTCGTTGTATTTAGTGGCTGGGTACAATCAGAAAGGTCAGGATAGCTTCATCTTTGCCCTGTTTTAATGGAAAATAGCCAGCATAGTGGAAAGAACTGTTTGAGTTCAAAGTCAAAATTGACCACTTATTACTTACAATGTCTAATTTCCTCATCTGAAAAGAGAAATCATACTGACCATGTTACTTGCCTCACACTGAGAATAAGATATGATTCATGTGTTAGGTTGTAGAAACCTAAAACCTAAACTGCTTGTGGGAAAGACCACTGAAATTCACTAATACCTGTTTTTCTGTTCTTATCTAGAATACAAGGTACAGCTTGGCATATGGCCCCAAAGCATCTCTTACAGCCATGGATGGCTGTGTGGCAAAGTTCAGGTCATATGATAACTTACAGATCACACTCTTTGTGAGCCTACCCATACACCTGGTGCCTACCCATACTCCCTCCACCCATATCCCCTCCCCCCATATGCAGAAAATATTCCACCCATACTCCCTCCCTCTATCACTGTCCTTCTCCCTGGCTGGAATGTGACTGTGATGGCAGTAGCAAGAGCAACCATCTCAGAGACGAATAAAAGCTGCATGTTCAAGAGAAATAATCTCTGTCTTAAGCCACAATTATTTTGGACTTATTGATATAGTAACTAAATGGATATCCTAACTACTATACCATTCTATAAATATAAATGACCATTGTTATCACTAATATTATTCTGGTTGCATATGAGCAGGAGTATCTCAAGGCCCTACAATCTCCATGGTCCTGAAGTAAAATTCCAAGTTTTAGGCTCTAAGCTCAACAGCTTCCATAAACCAAAGTCATTTTGATTCTAGTTTAATCCAAAGAAAAATGTAATAGAATATTTTGAAGCCCCTGCATCCTAAGTACTGACACATTAGATGGAGCTGCCAAATTTCTCTACCTCACTCTTCATCCTAAGGTCTCTAGGACTTCCTTTTCCATGGTGCTTGAGCTCTTTAATTCTCAAAACCCTTTTCTTTCTTCTCTCATTTACTTATACATATATCTCTTCTCTCCTTCCTCTGTCCTCCACTTGCAACAAGTTTCCCAGCCTTTTCTCCCATTTTATTCTCCTCCAAACTTACATTTTTTAAAAAAAAATCTGTTAAATGAATAGTCACAGTCTAAAACTCTAGGAAATATTTTTCAAATTTACTAACACTGGGATATTGCATATGCCAGAGTAGCCATGCCTACTGCATAAAAATCTGCTGATTTAGCCCTTAAAGCTGCACCTTAACAAGCTCTCTTACCCTTCCCCACCACACAAGCACATTCCAAGCAATTCTGATGCATGCTAAAATTTAAGCAACACGGAGCTCTCTGAAAACCATCATAAAGTGTTTCCCATTATCTAGAATTAAAAATGTTACTGAACAAACTTAGAGAAAAACATATCATAGTGTTGGGAAAGGGGAGCGAGGGTATCAGAAAAGAGCATGGAATAGAGAAGTAGGTTCAATTATCAACAAATTTTTGAGCTCATGAAGTCATATCCAGTACCCCTTATATTTAAAAAAAACCCACAAAAAACATTCTTCCTCATGACTAACATTAGTGGTTCCTTTTGAGAGTTAAACTTGTTCCTTTGCTGTAGCCCTTAGAGCTGACTGGGAGCAACAGGTTACCTTTGGGCCTTTCACAAAGTTAAAGTTACTTGCAGGCCACAGGATGGAATGGAGAGAATAGCAATGCCTTCTGGACCTCTCCTCAGAGACATATGCTATTTCCTCTGGAAGTATAGCACGTTTGCTGGCAAAAGAAATCTCCCTTCAGGGCAGGCAAGAGAGGACAATAGAGCCACGTCATCACCCACCATCTGTCGTGAAAACAGACACCAGCTGACAGAGGCAAGCTCCCACCCCCACACCAACATCACCAACCTCACTGCCTGACTTCCTGAGATGGGGGCTGGGAGTGACAAGGTAGGGATTAGCTGGAGGGGCCTCTAGGGATCAAGTTCGGGGGCACCCTGCCCAGATTGCTGCAGTTCTCACATCAGGGCCTCCGGGTCATCATCTCAACATCAAATCTTCAGTTTTATCTGCGAGATAAAGGGCAAACCACGCAGATAAGCAGAGATCAGTGTACTAGAGCCCAGAAAAGCAATCCCATTTCTGTGTGGTCAGACAGGCTGCTCCGCCTCTGGATGTCCAAGCTTCCAGAAGGACACAGAGACATGGGAAAAGCAACCTTGGGTAACTGGCAACAGAAACGATTTAACACTGTCAAAGCAACAATCAGACAAAGAGTGGAGGCTAATATAAATAGAAGTCCCAGAGTAAAGGTGGTTTCCTAGAGAGGGGACATTCAGAGCTGCTCCCTGGGGAAAAGGCTTGATTTGTCCGTGAATATTGTATGCATTATTGTGCAGTGAATAGAGTCAGGAGTCCTAAGTTCTGCCATGACTTAGGTGTAGCCAAGGGCAAGCTCCTTCCTTATTAAAGAACTCGGTCTCCTCTGATATAAAATTATGAGGTTGAACAAGACAATCTCAAGGTGCCTTCTCTGATTCATTAAGTGGCACAAGCAAAAGTTCTAGGAGCTCCCAGAATGCAGAAGATAGACTTGAGGGCTCTGAGATAGAGACAAAATCTTAAGAAAATAGAATAATTTCAGCCCCTCCTCCCAGTACATCAGTGCAATACCTTAATTTTTTTTTTATCCTCACCCGAGGATATTTTTCCATTGCCTTTCTAGAGAGAGTGGGAGAGGGAAAGACAGAAACATCAGTGTGAGAGAAACACATTGATTGGTTGCCTCTTGCACGAGCCCAGATCAAGACCCCGGCCAGGAAGGAGCCTGCAACTGAGGTACCGTATTTGCCGGCGTATAAGACGATTTTTTGGCCCTGAAAAATATGCCTCCAAGTGGGGGGTCGTCTTATACGCCAGGTACACTTCAGATAGACTGCCCATAATGCTTGCCCCGTGCCATAGTGGCCTCCTGATGCCCGCCCACTTCATTCCACATACCGTTCAGGCATCAGCGG
>NW_006289828.1:142534-160581 GCF_000327345.1 Myotis davidii | reverse complement strand
TTGCTAGGGACTTGCCCGGCACTTGCTCTCTACCTCTATTTGTTATCTTACTTCTATCATTGACAGTCCCTCTAGGTTGTGGGCTGCTTGCCTGTGTTCCTGAGAAGCATCTACGGTACCAGTCTATAGAGTGTGTTTTCTTTAGTGAATTACCGGTATGTTTACCGGTAATAAACTTGCACTGTTTTATGTATATGTTTGATTACATACAGCCTTGTGACAGTTTTCCTGCATGTCATAAGCATTTGAATATAAATTAAAATGTTAAAATCAAATCTGATATTGTTTTACCTTTTATTTGGTGTGTGGAAGGTGTGCGGAAGAGGGGGTAGTCTTATATGGCGAGTATATAACAAACTCTGTATTTTGAGTGGAAATGTTAGGGGGTTGTCTTATACGCCCAGTCGTCTTATACGCCGGCAAATACGGTATATGCCCTTGACAGGAATCGAACCTGGGACCCTTTGGTCTGCAGGCTGAAGCTCTATCCACTGAGCAAAACCGGCTAGGGCAAATACCTTAATTTACAAAGCATTCTCTAATCTGATGCAATTAGAACTTCACAGTAGACCTGTGAAGGAGCTGGAACAGTTCCTGTTATTCTCATCTGTCCTAAAGTATGCTTAGAGAAGTTAAGTGACATGTCCAGGGCTGCCAAGGTCTTAAAGCAGAGCTGCATTTAGAAGGCAGCAGATTGACATTCAAAACAGGGCAAGTTCCACTAACTCCTGGGTCATCTGAGGCCTTGACCATGGCCTTAACATTTTCCTCTGCTTACCTAAAGTTTAGACAAACTTCTCCCCACCTTTCTTTTCTTAGGCATTTTCTTTAAACACTTGTAAATTCCTTCTCTGCCTTTTGAGATGTAAATATTTTTAAAGGCCTCTTGCCTGGTTTTACAATTTAGGACTGTCTTTCCCAAGGATTTGGAAGACATCTCTTTAAAATGTAGCCACAGCCTGTGACCATTCCACCTTGAATGCACCCAATCTCATCTAAAATGTAGCCATGGAGGAAGATAGCGCTCCTATTCCCAGTTTCTGTAAAATGGTAAAAGCCTAATTTCAGTGGGAATCTTGCTTGCTCCAAGTTGCAAAACTCCCTTCTTTCTTAGAGATATGAGAAGCTTATTTTTACTTTGAATAAAGATGATTTAAAACACAGATGGTTTATAACTATCCCCTAATGTCTGCCAATAATCTTTCACTGGGTCACCCCACTGTTTAGAAACCCTCCCACCCTTTGTTTTAGCCAAGTTGAGTTGAAACTGAGATCTGGCCTCTCTCCTCTATCACAATAGCCTTGAATATAATCTTCCTTCAATTTGTCCAATGCAATTTTTGCTTTGCCAACCTCCTCATCATGTTTACTACAACCCACTCCATTTCCCCTACTTTGAGTTTATAATTTGTTGTGCAAAGCAAACCTGTGATTGAAGTTTTTCACTTGTTTAACAGATATTTAATAAATACCTACTATAACTGACTATTGACCTAAGTCCTCACTTGGCTATTTTTTCATTAAATATAGTATTGCATAAAGTTATAGTGGATATAATCCAAGACAGATTCTTTAGAAGTTAGGTCAAGATTTTTCTCCAGTTACCCTACATGGCAATGCCTGAGAGCCTGCTTAACCAATCATCTACTCACTGAATTCAGAAATTACACGTTACTTCTTTCCTGAGCCAGATTTTGTGCTACATACAAAAATATGGGAAAAAATTAATCATATTTGCCTTTACTTTAATCCAAAGAGAGATACTAAGTGCTCAGTGGATTATAGCAACTTCTTCAATAGCATCTGGAAGAATTAATTTCATTCTAAATGTGGAAGGCTTTGTGTACGCAACAATGTTCCAAACCCGGTTCACTTAGGGTTAGGTGAGTCCATAGCATACACACAAAAAATAAAAACGTTAAACTCAGTCTTGGATAGACATCAAGTTGTTTGCCTCACAAATAATTCAGGGGCTACAGTAACATTTGGAGATAAATTAAAGAAGTCCTGTGTATAAAATATGCACAGTGAGGACGGGTAGAGGGTGCCCTCCTTTATCAATGACTTTGTAAATAAGACCCTTTCACAGAATGTATGGAAGCTGGAGTCCCTGGGAAACACAATGCTGATTTCCATGCTGCCACCTCCTAATCAAAGCTATAGTCATGATGTTTGAGCCAACAGAGCCTATAGGCGAAAGGGGGATGCAGCTTGCTGTTCTCTTTTCCCTAATCTAATTTCCCCTCTCCATTGGATTTCCAGGTGACAGTGAGGGATTTTAATTTTAGGAGAATGTGGGAGAGTATTTCACTACTCCATTAGCTTTTTATATACACAAAGGTTGTATTCATCTATTAGTGTGAGAGAAAGAAAACACAAAAGGAGACAAAATGAGGACAAATATTCCCATATGCAAATTTTTTGAAATACAAAAATATTATAAGAATATAAAAAGAAACAAACTAAATTAAACAAAACAAAAAAATAAACAGGGACCAGGTGGGTCTTGAAGAAGCACCACTGTATAACCCATAGTGAGAGGACAAAGTTCTCCAAATTATCCTCAAAATTTATATTGATGCCCTAAGTTTTTGCCTCTTACATATAAGGAATAGAAAGAGCATGATACTTTATACATTAATACAGAAATTCCAGAGGACGTATCAGATTAGTGGGAAAATGTCTAAGAACCTAGATCTAAAGGTAATACCATGGGAAGCATGCAGGACTGATCATTTAGGGACCAGTAAGAAGGAATGTGAGAATAACCATAAGATAGACTTCAAAATATAATTCATTTTACAGAAGAAAGAACAAGCAAGATATACATATGTACACACTAAGTTTCAAATTCATTGAAGTTCCAGAGTACGTACCTTTCAGAGCATGTGGGTAGGTAAATTATTCATGGATATCTAGTTAACAGAGATTCAGTTAGCTCCACAGTTCTGGTGGACATCCTTGGAAGGGTCTGGCAATAATTTTGGAGCCATGTAAAGTTCAAAGAAATGGAGTCCCAGGAAAGAAATTTGACCACTAATGAAATGAGCAGAAAATCTACATTAATAGAAAATTGGGTGTAAACAAGAGGTATATGAAAACTGAGAAAAGGTAAGGAATGTAGTTATAAGTACTAAATTGAATTACCCAAAGCAAACAAACAAACAAACAAACTCAGCAATCAGATTGACTCAATGGACTCATGCAAAGGGTCTATTATTGTTCATGACTGCTATCAGATCTAATCCCAGAATCTAGGGAATGGGGATCCTGTGAATGGGTATTTGGTAAACAAAGATGCTCATAGTAGAGAGGCAGAGAACCAGATAGGACTTTATATGAATTAGAAGTGAGAAGATGATGTTCTAAACCCAGCCATGAGTTGACTGTGTGATGGTTACCCCTTTCTTTGGTCTCTAAGGTAAGTTCCCTTTCAGTTATGATATAGGACTATTTGTAGCACTTTCGTCAAAAAACAGCCTTGGTCTGAGATGACTTGCATGGTCTTGTGCAAATCTCTCCTATCCTTATGCAGAAAGCCTTGAGAAGAATATTCATTATCTAATCTAAACCCAAGAAAAGATGAGAAATTCAGGGGCAGGGTGATAAAGTTTTATCAGCCAGTTGAACTCAATCAGAGAGGGCTACTCTACCTAATATAGAAGTCCCCAGTTTTACAGGTCCCACTGCAAAGGACTGATATCTTTGAAAGGTAATTACCCAGAGATGTCTCCCAGAGCAAACTTATTCTAATTTACATAAATGAAGAAACTAGGAAACAAAAACACATTGAGCTAACACTATTATTAATTATCAGAATAAACTTGGAAAAATCATGTCCTCCTTCTGGTTTTCAGCTCCAACATCTATAAAGTAGTAGAGTTCATAATTAGTTTCTAAGAGAACAATAGAATCAGGAGAAATTCTCCTTTATTTTACCACCACTGTAAATCTTAGCAATAAGTCACCAACTTCCTGTTACATGCATTGGTTTACTTAATCATCATAATAGCCCTTTGAGAGAGATACTGTTATTATACCTATTTTACAGATAGGAAAATGAAGTCCTGAAAATGTTAAATAAATTACTTAAGGTTAAAAAAAAAAAGTAAAAGAGAGAATTAGAATTCAAATCCAGGAGCTCTAATACCAGATCCCATGGCCATACTCCAAAGTTGATCTCATAGAAATGAACACTCTTCTCCCTCCTATTTTCTGATTTTACTATGTTAGCTGCCTGGATGTAGTTAATTGACAGAAAACATTCACAAGTCTGAGACTGCTGACTCAGACACATGTAACGTAATGTGTGAGCCATGGCTTCAAATTAGTCACAAATCTGTCAGAGGACTTAGCTTAACGCCTTTCTCACTTTCTCCTATGAAATGTACATACACACAAGATTTTATCCTACTCCTGGTCATGAAATGCATACATATGCGCACACACACACATGCACACTAGTTATCTGCAATGAGCATTGAATTATAAGGAATTTTTATTTTTACCTTATACATTTCTGTATTTGAATTGTTTACAATAAAGTATAATATCCTAGACTCTAGAAGGCCACAGAGTTACAAAGAAAACTTTGAAACTTTAAAATGAACTCAAATTACTATAGTGCTAATGAAAAAACAAATAACAAAGCCTGAATTGATATTTAAATAAATTCATGATTCAATCAAGATTATAGACGTAGTATGTATCCGAACCAGTCTTTAATTCTAAGGGTACAAGTCTAAATTTTAATTATCCGGGTTTGGTAAAGATGTAGTAAGGTTAACCAGTATCAGAGAGAAGGCAGAATGCCACTCCTGACTGCTCTACCAAGGACTGTAGCCTGGAAACTACAGAAAACTAAAAATTTTGAAGGTGAAATCAAAACTCAAATAGGAAAAAAGACTAAGACAGCATTGAGTTGTGGTAAATGAACTCAAGCTTCCAGGCTCAAATAAACTAGACCTCATGATGCCAAATAAAGTTAATCTGATTGGTGATCTGTTCTTTCAATGAACTTTGGAAATGAGATGTTACCACAGTCTTCTTAAGAAGAAAAATTCTGCAGCCTACGGCTAGGGAACTTGACTATTCTACAGCAATGCTGAAAATTGGATGGCACAGCTTACAGCTCCCTTTTTCTTTTACTCTGTTTTATTCAATATGTTTCTCAGGACAACTGCTGGAGAAACCAGTTGTGTTTGGATTAAAGCGGACAATAACCACTTTTTATTTTATTTGCCTATTTTATTTTACTTCAAAGAGAATAAAACAAAGCTAGGTATCTGAGGATATATGTTTCCTAATGGAAAAGACGTATAATTTAAATAGCAATGGATTAAATCAATGCAGTTTATTAAAATGTATGTATAAAAATTCCCAAGTGAAAAATAACTCTGTAGATAAAATGAGCAATTGTCTATACTTTATAAACTTTGAGGTCATTACAAGCTCTGGCAGACAAGGTTGGTTGCCTACCCAATTGTCATTTCCCTTGTTCCCAATCAGGTGGGGTTGCCTCAGTGAGTACACAGTAAAAAATAAATAAATAAATAAATAAATAAATAAATAAATAAATAAATAAATAAAAAACAAGAGAGAAACCAAGATGGTGGCATAGTAAACACCTGAAATTGCTGCCTCGCACAACCACTTCAAAACTACAACTAAAAGACAAAATAGACATCATTCAGTACCACAGGAAGGCTGGCTGAGTGGAAATTCTACAACTAGACGGAAAGAGAAAAGCACACTGAGACTCAGAGGAGGTGTGGAAGTAAAGTGCAGAGGTACAGAGGCGCATGCGGCAAGAGCTGGCAACGGAGAACACCAGTGTCTTTTTCAATCGGGAGGGAGATACATGCTCCCAATTGCTCTGAACTCCAGTTCCAGGCGAGTCTCTGGGGACCCAGACTCATACAGGGAGAAACTGGACTGTCTGGCAGCAGGCGGAACTCGAGGGCAGCTTTCTCTCAGAGGTGCTTGCAGTGATTACCGCAGGACGCCGACACCCGGGGGCCTCACAGGACAGGGCTGAGGATCAGCCATAGCTGTTTGCCCCGCCCTGTTGATTCCCTGAGACCCTGCCCCACCCATGCTGCTAGCAGAGGCTTTTGCATATGAATGGGCTGGCCCTTTGAGATCTAAAATCACCTAACAAACTGCAGATGGGTCAGAGAGACCCAGAACATCCAAAAGAAGGCCCAAAGCCCCACAGCTGCTTGCATTGCTTCACAGCTGTGCCTCATCTGGGCACCTCCAAATCCCAAACAAAGAAGAGGAATCTGCAGATCTCTCTGTAGTTCCTGCTGGGTGGCCTCAGGCAATGGCTGCCTTTGCACCTCCTTGGAGATCCAAGAGCCAGTCTACCCAGTGGTCAGAATGAAACCATCCAGATTACAATTCCTCAGATCCGTAAGAGACACACTCAGGGGGCAGACTCAGTGAGCGCCAAATCCCCACTGAAGCAAGTCCTGCCCTATAAGGGTGTCTCCTGCACAGCAGCTCTTCCATTGTAGACACAGCTGGTCCTCACAGCCAATTGGCCTGGTGGTCAATTCCTTCCAGTGACACCAATAGCAATCAAGACTTAACTACAACAAGGCTGTGCACACAGCCCACAAAGGGAGGATATAGAGTTCAAAAACCACGGTTATAAGGTTTTTCAAGAATTTTCTAGAAACTGCCGATACATTTAGTGAGACCCTCAAGGTTATGAAAAAGGACCAACTAGAAATTAAGCATACACTGACCTTAGGGTATTATTCTAGAGTCAATGAAGTAGAATTGAGAAGATATATTCTTTGGTGAAAGACATAAATCCTGAATTAGGATCAGCCCAAATTGTTAGAAAAGGATATGCATAGAGATAAGAAAGGAATGTGCTTTCATGTATAAGAGCAGAGAAAAACTTTAGAAACTAAGACTATTGAGAAGGGGCCATTTGATGAAGTCTTTTGGCATACTTTTGCTGTGGCCTATGAGAATACTCATTTATAAAGGATAATTTCAATTTTTAATTGGATATTTATTTTATTTACCTACCAGTAAATCTTTAGGAAGTGGTTTTAAGGGGAATATATTTAAGAGTAGAGGAAAGTGTAGCCTATGACACATTTTCATGCTCTCTGGTATCAATCTGGAGAAACATCATCACTTCCTGAGCCATGAAATGAGAAATGCCCCATTGCAAAACTGGCATGGGCTGGGAAGAGGACATAATCCTGAGGAATAATTGGCAGGAGGGTGATTAGAGAGAAATATAAGGTAATCCCCTCTACCTTCATTTTCTGTATGTCCTAGAAAAAGGAGACTTTTTAAAGGGAATACTGGCACTATAGTGATGATATTGGTTTGATCAGCTCACACACTAAACTATGCCATCCAGGGCAGAAAAGAGCTAGACGTATGCAAGAGAATTATGTGCCAGGTAGTACTTAGGGCTGATAGTTGGTCTCACTGTTCATATTCATTGCCTATCTTTCAGAGTTGTAATGAGGGCAAAACAAGTAGAAAGAGAGGATTATTGCATCATATAAATAGAACAAGAAGTATTGCATCAGTAAAAAATGCCTTTGAGTAGAACTAAAAATTAACCTTATAATCAATTTATTTAAGGAGTTACAATTGATCACCTAGTAGGTGTCAAATACTATGAAGGTGGTTAGTAATACCAAACACACTTGTCAGTTGTTGCTGCATACTAATTAACATGAGTAATTAGAACCCTTCTCTTGCATCCTAGAAGTCAGAATGGAATGGTAATATTACTGATACAGGTGAGTAGGTTTGTTTGGAAGCAGAGGAGCAGCTGGAAACCGCACCACAATCTTTTCTTTGAACTGCAGACATTTTCTCTGATCTAACTATCTGTTCATCCCTAGAATAAGGATCATCCCTAGGTGCCTAGCAGAGCTTTTGTGTTCTCATCTTCCCCTGACCTCATCCATACAGACACAGCGATCCCTCCTCCAGAAAGGGAGCTTAAGATCAAGACGTTGAAGTCAGTCCGCTAGGAAGTCATTTCTTGACCACGAACCAATCCTTTTCCTGTAATTGAAGCTCTTCTCTCCTTACTTTGTCTTCCTTGGAGATGCATAGTGAGTCACTCTCCTCCAATAAACCTTCAGATGTGGGAAGCTTGTCATAAGGCTCCTTCCCCTCAAGTAGACAGTTTTCTAGGTTTCCATAATCTTTGTTCACCATTCTCCTTTGAATTTTTTAAATAAGCTTTTTTTTAAAAAGAAAAAAAATTGATTCTGAAGAAAAATTATAAAGACAGTATAGAAAATGCTCATATATCCCAATCCAGTTTCCCCTTATATTAACATCTTATATTGATATGATGCATTAGTTACAATTAATGAACCAATATTGATACCTTATTACTAACTGAAGTCCATACTCTATTTGGTTGTCTTTAGTTTTTACCCATTGCCCTTTTTCTGTTCCAGAGTCCCATACTGACTCCACATTACAGTTAGTCGCCATGTCTCTGTACATTCCTCTTGGCTTGAACAGTTTCTCGGGCTTCCCTATTTTTATCACTTTTACAATTTTGAAGAGCACTGGCCATGTATTTTGTAGAATGTCTCTCAATTGGGATTTATTTTATGTTTATCTCATGATTACATTGTGGTTATTATTTTGGGGGCAGGAAGTCCACAGTGATAAAGTGCCACTTTCACTACACCACCTCAAGGGGAGGTTGATAGAATGATTTTTTCACCCTTTCCACAATGTATTCTTTGAAAGGAAGCCACTATTCACAGTCCACAGTTAAAGAGTGAGGAGTATGCGTCATCTCCTTGAGGGCAGAGTAGCTACATAAATTATTTAAAAATATTCTGCTTAGGATATTTGTCTGTATGTATTATTCAATCATGTGTTTATATCAGTATGGAGTCCTAGATTTTTATTTTTACCTGGCACTGCTCCCCCTTTTTATCCTTTTCCTTAAAATCAAGAGCACTGTGCTTATCTCGTGCTCTGCATGAATACCCTCAGCAAAGATGGAGTGGATGGGAGGAGGTAAAGGCAATGGAAGAGACCACGAGTTGGCTGAATCAGCTTACTTCCACACCATCGTTTAGCAAGAGTGCATGCGTTTGTCTTTCTTTTCAACTTTCTTTTAACATAGTTTAAATATCACTAGTTAGAATTTATTTTCAGTGAAAGTCACCTAATAGAATGCCTTCATTTTCTAAATGAAGCAGGAAATAACTTTCCCAAGTCAGGTGAAGTAGTACATCTGGAACTTGTGACCTTCATTTTAGTCCTTGTGGCAAGAGGATGCCCACGGGCTTTTATTTTTTTTTCACAGAAACCGCTTAAAAAGATAAAATTCAACCCAGATCAGATTGGTGGACTCCGGCAGACTTGTGCTCCAAATTAGTTTTACTACCACTTTGAATTTCTCTGGAAATATTCACAGTTCTTATTGGACTTTCATATTGGGGAACAGAGATTCATTTCCCCTCCTCTATTTTCCAAATATGAAAACTGGGGCATCAGAAAATGATCTGGACACAAACCAATCTCACCAATTGTTGATAATAGATTTTTTAAATTGAAAACTCATGTCAGCACAATTATATATATATTAGAGGCCTGATGCATGAAATTTGTGCATGGGAGGGGGGGTCCCCTCAGCCCAGCCTGCACCCTCTCCAATCTGGGACCCCTTGGGGGATGTCCAACTGCTGGTTTAGCCCAATTCCGAGGATCAGGCCTAAACCAGCAGTCGGACATCCCTCTCACAACCCTGGGCCACTGGCTCCTAATCACTCAACTGCCTGCCTGCCGACCTGGTCATCCTCAACTGCCCCCCCATACTGGCCTGGTCGCCCACAACTGCCCCCCTGCCAGCCTGGTCATAGGCAGCCATCTTGTGAGGGTATGAGGGTCAATTTGCATATTACCTCTTTATTATATAGGACAAGTCTGACTCGTTTAAGAAAGCCCCATTGTATAATCACTTTTTTAAAAAAGAGGGAAATAAGGAGGGTTTGCTTTTGAAGAGAAAATGTTAAAATATTTTCCTATAGTCATTTAAACAAAAAATTACTGGATTTATTAAAAATATAACTTGGCTTACAAAACGATGTTTATTTACAATAAACTGGTGTAGGAATGGGAAATATCTGAGACGAGGGTTTATTTCAAGATCACAGCAGAGGGGAGCCACTGGGACAGGGGAACGGCTCCTAGCTGCCAATAGGAATATATGTTCTCCTAAAGAATCATCAGCTTCCAGCTACTTCCTACCTTTACAAAAACTATAATTTTTCCCAAGGGACTCAATAAGTTGTCTATTTCTCAGCTTTGAGTACAATTCAAATCTGAGAATAGATTCTAAGCATTTGATTATGTAAGCCCCAAGTGAGGCAGCAGCCTTCCCCAGAGAACAAATTACTGAGGAATTACACAATTAGTTGTGTGGCCACCTCCTTGAGCCAACATCAACATGCAGATGGGACTAAGATCCCACAATCCTCTCTGCTGGGAATTGGAAAAGAGCCACCATACTTAATTTCTTAGCTTCTTCATTTTCAGCAGAAAAAAAGTAAAAACTTCACTCTACCTCCTTTTCCCACATCTCCCATGCCCCAATGATTTGGCCAGGACCCTGTGGTAACAAAGAGGGTAAGGAGCAAAATGACTAAGTCTCCAGCTAAGACTGAAAGTTTAGAGTCCAGTCCTGGCTAGTGATGTTAAACACACACATTATTGCCTTGAGGAGGCATAGAGCGAATAGCTTCTAAATCAGACCCATTTCAGGAATTAAATCCAGTTTAGTGAGAATCACCTTTGATAAGTAAGAAGGTCTATGGACTTCAGAGTGCAGGCTATGAAGGGTAAGATAAAGATAGAGGTGCAAAAACTTTCCACTGGATGGAAAAACTTTCTCTAAGTATGAGGATCACATTACTTGGCATTGGCATTGGTTTCATTGAAGGTGAGGGTACCACATGGTTGTGAAAACTTAAAATAAGAAAGTGAAGGAATAAAAAACTGATCTTGCCATACATTCCTCTATCTTCTTAGGTCTCTGCTTAATCCAATCCCACATAAATAGGGATTTCCTTTTCCTTTCTCAGAATTCAGTAAGAAGAGAAACAGTTTTTTCCCTCTTATATCTGAGAAAATGTCTCTATTCTCCCATTCAGTCCACGTCCCTGACATCTGTGTTACCATCATAGTTTAACATTTCTCCATTAATAAAATTTAATTAAATATTAATGAACTTTAGTGGAAAGAACATGTCATGTAAAACCACAAAACTCAGTCTTGGCTCCGCCACCCTTGGCTGTATGACTCTGGGCAAATAGTCAGTGCAGGGTCTGTTTCCTAATCTGTACAGTGGGGATGATGATACCCCTGCAATGGCTTATCGTGAGGACCATACTAAATCAGATTATGAGGGTAGCTTCCTCAACTGCAACTGGAACATAGTTGGGTACTACCCCACATACCACAGTCCACAATGAGGGAACATGCTATGGCAGGGGTATATCAAGTACTAAGGGACCCCAGAGGGAAAGGAAGGTGCTGGAATTGAGAGAGGTTATCTTGTAGAGGTAGCACTGATAACACCTTTGATTGGATCAACATTTAATGGTCTCAGATAATGTGGTAGTGAGGGTTTTGCAGAGGGAAGTAATCAAAAAATTTCAGAGTTGAAATATGGTGTTTGATGTACTTTCAGCTACTAGCACATAAGAGATCTGACGGAGAAGAGATATGCACAGTAACGCCAAGAGACCTGAACTTTTTCCAGAGAAAAGATCAAACTTTTTCTCTGGTTAGGCCTATACCCAGCCATGATGATCATTCAGACTCTAACAGTCCCTGAGAAAAGGAGTTGAAGTCTGTGGGAGGGGGAAGGAGACTCACAGAAGAGGGTGCATGTATCAATACCAGTCCTGGCTGGTGAGTATTCCAGCACCTGCCAGGGATGCCCTGGGGACACCAGGTCTGCCCTGCTGGGACCCAGCTGCCACCGAGGCCCTCCTGACATCTAACAATGCGTGGTTGAGAGGTCAGGAGGGAATAGGGCAGGCTTGACAATGAGATTCCAATGCTATAGAAAGAGAAACAATTGGGACAGAGGGGGAGAAAAGCCAGTGTTTTGGAACTGTGCAGGACAGGGGAAAGGGGGAGGCAAATGTGAGGATGAAATTAGAATGACTGGAATTTTATGGGAGTGTCAGGGAACGAGGAGGAAAGAGTCTGTCCTTGATTATTCTGTTCAGAACAGAAAAGGTCGGGTTGACCAGGGAGCAGGCTCCCTTGTTCCTGACCTTGGGGTTGGTCTGTCGACAACACTGATCGGCTCGGCCACACGAGCCTGATCTTGTCTCTAGCTCGGTCATTTATTCTTCTTTCCATTCAATGAATATTTATTAAACTCTTGCCATATATCAAGCTCTTTGCGAGGTAGCAGGGACAAAAACCTGTAATTTATCTCCCTACTATTGATGACCTAACAATCTTCAGGGGGGACAGATTTAGGACACAGTAGCATAGCAGAATGAATTAAATGCGCTGGTAGAGGTGGGAGTAAAATGCTGTGTGGGCGAGAGCAAAGGGGCTGTTAGCTCACAGAGGAGAACCTCTCCCAGCTGGGAGATGTGTGTGTTGGGAGAAGCATCAAAAAAAGCTTCTCAGGGCAAGTGACATTTGAGCTACATCTTGATTCTAAGTAGGAGTTTAGCAACAAAAGATCAAGGGAAAGCAGGGGAGCTGAAAGGTCATTCTGGAGAGAGAGGGAAAGTTAATTAGGAATCAGCTAGGAAAATACCTGTCAAATAAGGCTTTGGAGTATCCAGAAGCTTAGGCTGATGATGCCCAAGGTAACTTATTCTGGTGATTGCAAGGCTCCAAATAAAAATTCTAGTTCAAGAACTACCTGGAGTGCTGTTACTTCCCTTATGTTTGCAGAAAAGCGCATCTCCTGGTCTCTGATCTGCCTCCCATACTTCCCTGTGTGCCAAAAGACACTATAAGATCCTGGTAGAGGATTTCTTCACTGATAGGGGGGAAATGTTTCTTTGTCTCCACTTATATCTGCTGACATCCTATGTGCTAATAGCTGAAAGCACCCCAAACACCAATCTGAACTATTATGCAGGAAAAATGACGGGGACCAGACATTTAGAGAAAACCAGTTAAAACCTTAAGTACTTGCAAAAAGTGAACCCCCAGATTAAGACAAGGGATGGGGAAGCTGTCATGTGGGTGAAGAGCAACGTGGTAGGGATACAACTAATTGTGAGGAAAGAAAAGCAGGGCTGCTGGAATGAGAAGGGCTGGAAGAGGTGGCTTCTGTAACGGCATCCCTGTCCCTCTGATGCCTACACCTGGTCCTTTCCTCAGATGCTATCTAGAGTCCAAAGGTGGAGATCACTTCCTTCTCAAATGAAGCGTCTAAGATATTGACACTGACGGCCTAGAATCCTCTGTTGTGATGGTTTTGAGGAATGTCTGATTCGGTAGGCAAGAGTGGGGCTTGTTTAATGACATCTCTGTGGGCAGAAGGCATGAAGGAGATAATGGCCATCACCCCATGTATTCTCCATCCCTGTGTGCAAACCCATAATGTTTAGATGGAAAAAAGAATTAACAACTGAGATCCATGGAGATCTGCCTCTTTAGGGAGAAAGTATAAAGCTATGCTATCCACTGTAGCACCTAACCATATGAGGCTATTTAAATTTAAATTAATTATTAAATAATGTCAAAAATTCAATTTATTGGTTGCACTGGCCACATTTCAAGTGCTTAATATAGAACATTTCCATTATTGCAGACAGTTCTGAGAGATGGTATTGGTAGAGAATGATGGATAAAAAGACAGGTTCAGGTGCCAAACTGCCCAGGTTGAATCTCAGATCTGTCACTTGCTTGTGAGGTGACTCAGTAGAACTGCTTTACCCCTCTGAGCCTCAGGTTTCGATGTGATACCATTGTGTTATTTCATATATTTCATATATGTAAACAATGAAGAACATTGCCTGGCATCTGGTTAGCATTCAATTAGTGTGAACTATTATGATTAGTATTGCCCATGTTTATGCAGCAATCCAAGAGCAGAAATGGCTAGAAAGGGCTTGACCTCCCCGCTCCAATCTAGCTCTCTCTATTGATCCATCAGCCTGCTGTCCGTTCTGAGCATCATTGGACATTCAGAACATTCTCTCCTTGCCACCCCACACATCTCCCTCTGAGCTCAGGCCCCTTCTTTCTGTGCAGTGGAATTTCCCATCCCGGGAACCCAGGGCATTGTCCCCTGCTCGTCTCTCCCTCCCTTTTACTTTGCCTGATGCCCACTTTCCCTGGGAATCCAGGCTTCTGAGGACAGCTGCAGCTGCTAGCCCTGCTTGCAGCTGCTGCTCAAAAGCAGGGCAGCATGGTTCAGCGGTGCTCCCTCTCAGGACTGATTTTTTTTATTTATCCTTGAAAATCTT
Organism: Myotis davidii; assembly: GCF_000327345.1. Classification (NCBI taxonomy): domain Eukaryota; kingdom Metazoa; phylum Chordata; class Mammalia; order Chiroptera; family Vespertilionidae; genus Myotis; species Myotis davidii. The sequence goes on along the minus strand of NW_006289828.1, from coordinate 146,113 downwards.
ATTGGGCTGTGCCAACTATGGGCACAGTGTCAGCTGCCCCCTGTCTGTCCCTGATGCTTTTGCTTAGGGACCCTTTGTACTCGGGCTCCAGCTGAGTTGCACACTCCAGACAACAACCCCGTAATTCCTTCTGATGGTTTTAGTCATCATCTAACGCTATGTGTACCCTCGTGAGTCCCCTGCTCTCATTTCTCTGCCTAGCTCAGTGTGATGGGCTGCATTCACCTGCACAGGAGGGAATGATGCGGGTGAAGCTGGTGACAAAACCACCAATTATTGCACATTAATAATGTGCCAGGCCCTGTAATACATGTATTTTGTCAACCCTATTTAATATTACAAAAATCCTGCATGATATTATTGTTGTCATTTTGTAGATAAAGATTTTGAAGTTCTAATGAGTTTTTGAAACTGGCCCAAGGTCAATGTTAGTATCTGGCAAACATAACATTCACACAGAATTTGTCAGACTCACAAGCTCAAAAAAAATCATGAGACTTCGATCGGCCTGTGAAATAGAAAAAGTTATCCATCCACATCATCAGTAAACAATTTTTTGCCTGCTGTACCTTGTCATCTAAGAAAATATATCCAGTGACAAAATAGAAACTTTCATATTGAAGCCTAAGACTTCTGGTGAATGGGAAAACTTGGGGACCTATATTCGTTGTTCTTCTGTGTGGCTCCAAAAATAGACAACCAGGGATTATACTCAAGGAGGTTCTGTGAGGAGAATGGTGGTGCCCAACGTTGTGTGCAGCAGGAACCAAGTCACACGGCTCCTACCTGAGACACAGCAGAGGCAGCACCTGTCTATCTCCTGATGTGACCCTCACCTCCCACCCCCACTGCCATGGAGCCCCCAAGTCTTCTGGGATAATGACTAAAATGACTTGGGATGACTCAAATGACTCACTGAAGAAGTTGTACCCTCACTCCTTTTATCTTGCCTTTATTCTGTTTTTCTTTTAGACTTGCTCTCACGGCTTCCTGCTCTCTTCCTCCCTCTCTCTCAGCCTCACCCAGCCTCTATGTTGGCTTAATTTTTGTTTCTCTGGTGTTGTTTCCAAAGCCCTACTTCTTTAACAATTTCTATTTGTCTTTGTATTTTATTCCATATTATTTCAACTGGCCGCTCTGGCTTTGTCCAAATAAATAATGTTATAGTCAAGTTTTTATTATATTCAATAGCATTGTGAACACTGGGTAGACAAAACTGATAAAACGTTCACAAGTTTTGTTTTCATTCACCCATATATTGGTGCCCCAAAAATCACTCTGTTAAATAATAATAATTATTATCACTTTCTTCTTATGAGTCGAGTAGTCATGGACATTATCTGAACATCCTTGTGATCATCTATAAAATAGAAAAAAACTAGCACTTTTCTCCCAAAGTTTTATGAGTCTCAGGGACAACACAATTACCGGTATATATTTAAGGACCCTCAAAAAATTGGTTTTATCTCCTTCTCACTGTAAAGAAAAAGACCACGCTGGAAGCTGCTAATATAACAAGTGCATACAATAGCCTCCCTTTCAGGATCTGATAAACTAGTAAAGGTGACACAGGTGGATATTGTACCTTTATTTCAAGGATCAATTATCATGATTCCCTGAATTGCAGAGGAAGGAGGCAATATTTAAATAAATATAAAGAAGGAGGCAATAATATATATAAAATAAATATAAATTAATTAATTTAATGAAAGGTGCAATAAATTTTAATATTATTATTGTACTAGGTCAAATTTTATGAAGGAGGAATTTCCACTAGGCTTTGGAAGGTAAATACAATTTTGGTAAGTGAAGATGGAGAGAGAGGACTCCAGGGAAAGGCATTGGCGGGAGCAAAGGTGAGGGAGCAGTAACTCTGGGAGGCCACACAAATGTATAGATGGGTTGGCAAAGAAGAGTGAGGGCAGTGGGGTTTGGCAGTTTCTGATGAAGGTGAGGGAGGATTAGTGGTGAATATATACCTGGAAATGTAGATCAAGGCCAGTCGTAGTGGACAGGGGTTAAATGTTAGGCTGGGAAGTTTGGGCTTCATTCTGTAGTGATTGGAGAACCAATACAGGTTTTTGACCACAGAGATGATAAGGTCATGGCTTTGCTTTAAGATGATCCATCTGGATGGGTTTTCAGAAGGAAGGAGACATTGGGTGCAAAAAGATTGGAATTTAGAAACAACACTATTGCCTGAGTCCAGACAGAGAGATACTGAGGGCCTGACCCAGGGCAGTGGCAATGAAGGTGAGAAGGCAAGAGTGAAGAGTATGAAATAAGGAGGGGAGGGGCCACAGATTGAGTTCATGCATGTGCTGTTTTGATCTCTGTATCTCTGACTCTATGCCACTCGCTACATGTACCTTCCTGCAGCTCTGACTCTCACAGATGCTGTTTCTCTCAATACCTGCCTCAGACTTTCTCCTCCTTGTGAAAACTCACACTTTAGTCAATGCCCCTTCTCAGATTATTTGCCAGCAGTAGGACCTTTCTCCCAGAGCTTTTGTTCTAGTGAGAAAACAGTTTGCCGGGGAGCTGCTAGGAGAAAACCAGACTACAGAACCTTCTTTCGAGCCTGGCCCATTAAGCAAACTTCTCTCATGCTTATCTCCTTTGCTCCTCCAGTACTAAATAGTGCTGGATTCCCCTGGTTCTCCATCTGTCTGCATGTGTCCTAGATTTCCCTGGACAGGGATTAGGTAATTGTGCCATTCCCGTCAGCATGCCCAGGGGTCTGGCAGGGGGGAAGCTGTCGGCTGGCAGCAGTGGGCTGAGCAGGAGCCAGGGGAGCATCCACCCAGGAGCCCCTGAACAGCTTGCGGCTGTGCCTGGCCCTCTGTGGAGAGGCCACGTGCCTGCCTGCCCTGGATCTGCCTCAGTTCAGAGGCCAGCTCTCAGAGGAGGAGAGAACACAGGCTCAGACCAAGGAAGAGCACTTACCATTACCAGGCTGCCCATCAGGGTCCAGCCCGATGGGAAACACGCGACCCTGCCCCACATTCTTCCTGCCTTTCTGCCTCTACCTCCTCTCTCCAGAGCCTAACCTTCTAGCTCAGTTATTAACATTGAATGAATCAAGGAAGAAACTCAGGCTGTAGACTTGCCCAAAATTAAATGACCCAAACAGTGTTTCCACTTGACTTTAGAGTACATTCAATAATATAAATACATGTGTGTGTAATGCATGAATATGTTCATGTATACCAACAGGTTCAAATATATATACATTTAAATATATGCATGTATGTATACACAGTGAGTGGCCAGATTATTATGACCACCTGACGTTTGTAGGCAAATTAGTTATAATTTCATGCTGAAGTTGCTAGAGGGCCAGACCATTATAAATAGGGAAGCAGGTTGTTTACCACGACAGTAGAAGTGATTTATTTTCTGAAGATATGGGTAAACAATGTGATTTAACAGCCTTTGGCAGGTTTCCAGATTATTATGACCACCTGACGTTTGTAGGCAAATTAGTTATAATTTCATTCTGAAGTTGCTAGAGGGCCAGACCATTATAAATAGGGAAGCAGGTTGTTTACCACGACAGTAGAAGTGATTTATTTTCTG
>NW_006289828.1:107404-140649 GCF_000327345.1 Myotis davidii | reverse complement strand
AATTAACCGCCATCTGTGTTGGCGGTTAATTTGCATATTGCGCTGATTAGCCAATGGGAGGCATAGCGAAGGTACGGTCAATTACCATGTTTCTCTTTTATTAGATAGGAGATATATATATATATATATATATCTTGGTATATGTTTGTTTCAATACAGATACATTCATAGGTGAACACACACACACAAACACACATACACACCAAAAATTAGGAACATTGCTGGCATGGAGAAACAAGCTTCATATGAAATATTTTTCATCAATAATCCACAACATGGATAATTAATATGAATAACTGAGAATGAACATGCTGTATTTGCAACAAGTAAATAATATAGTCAATGGCTCCCTATTCTTTCTCACTTGGGCAGGGTGGAGGACGATTGCATATTTCTAGAAATAACACAATTTCTCAATTTGGTCTTGAATGAGTTTATTTTAGCTCAGTGTAGATTATGGGTCCTTCAGTTGTCAAACATGTTGCAGTCATTGTCTCTAGAATAAATTCATTGCCTAGAAAGCTGCCTTCCATGTTGACAACAAATTGAAAGCACCTACTTCCTCAAGATAGCTTAACTAGTAATTATAAAACTCTGCAAGATGCCCCAGGACCACCTTGATTTGAATGGCTTATTAGACCTTTTTTTTTTTAACCTATTAGCTTTCACTCAATCATTATTCACTCTTTTTTTTTCCTGAAATATGTATGTCATTCAAAGAAAATGGACATTGGCTGCTCATGGAACTATAGAAATATTAAAATGAGAAAAATTTCAGATGTCTAATGGCATAGTCAGCTTATTTTTTTATTTTATTTTTATTGTTAACACTATGACAGAGGTTCCCACTTCCACCCTCCTTTGCCCACCTTCACCCAGTCCCCTCTCCACCTCCCTCTGTTGTTTGTCTATGTGTTATGCATATACGTTCTTTGACTAATCCCTTCACCTTCTTTCATCTAGTCCTCCCTTCCCCCACCTCTCTGACAACTGTCCAGCTGTTCCATGTATCCAAGCTTGTGTTTCTATTTTGTTGGTCAGTTTATTTTGTTCATTAGATTCCACATGGAAATGACATCATATGGTATTTGTCTTTCTCTGACTGACTTGCTTATTTCACTTAGCATAATAATCTCCAAATCCATCCATGCTGTTGCAAAAGGTAAGATTTCCTTCTTTTTTATGGCAATGTAGTATTCCACACAAGCATCTCATTTTAGAGATGAGAATAGACAGTCAGGGACATTACATGACTTGACATGTTCTCATACTTATTTATACACATTTACATAGGTGTCTACAATATCTGAAACCTCCTTCAATAGCTTATTTTGAATATTAATTCAATATTGAAAATTTGACTTTGCAACCTATACCTTGTGTGTATATCCAATAAACAGAAATTTCCTCTTCCTTTCCTTTATTTTTAGCTATTGTTTTCTAAACTTTTCTTCAGTTCACATTTAGTGTATTAATCTACTTACTTACACATATACAAGGTATTGACCAACCACTTTTATTTGCATGTATATTATGACAGCCATGATAGGATTCCTTTGATTTTTATAATCAACTATCTCCCTGGTTACTATGCATCTGCACCTAATTTTGATCACAAATTTTTTGCTTTATTTAATATTTGTAGTAATTAATTTTAGCAAAGCAAAAATTTATTGGGCGGTTAATTAATTTCACTGAGGTTATTTAACCAGTAACTTATCTAGAATTGTCAGAATAATCTATTAACATCATCTAGAAAATGTATTTTATTTAACCACAAATAAAGTAGGACTTTACTTATCTAAAACAAATAAAATAGCATTATAGTAAAATAATCTCTGACAACTTCTAGCTAATTGCTTGACCTAGTTAATCTTGAGTATCAGTTTCCTCCTCTGTCAAATGATATCTGTACTTGAAATATTTGTCTCATATTTCTATCAATATTGAATGATAATTGTATAAAAATGCTTTATTCACTTATAATCTGCCTGACTATAAACCTACAAAGCATGGTTATATATTCATTTCTACATTCCCAGCTCTTGGCTCAGGGCCTGGCCCATGGGAAATGCTCAATAATTATTTGTAAAATGGAACTGAAATGAACGCTATAGTATCATACATTTGAGAGATAATAATATTCTTTTTCTACATAGTCTTAGGCCAGATGACAGCAAAAAGCTACCTCAGGGCTCCTTTCAGCTCTCTAACAATTTCTAAAAAAATAATAATACAGTGTTTCCTATTTCCCAAATTCAGGAAATTTGAGGGGTTCTGTTTAAGGTGTTGCTGCAATGCGTTAGAAAACAGTATATTCTGCTGTTTGGTGTGCTGGTCAAGACTCTGATTTTGATGTTGGCTCAGTCAATGATTTACTAAGTAAATTCAAAGAATCTGCTCTGCTCTCTTGTTCTCCATTTGTTCCCATCTACTCCCAATAATAACAATAATAGCGGTAAATTGCCCCAGTGCCAAAATCTGAGATAACTCTTTCCTGGCATTATCATCTCTTTAAAAAAAAATTTTTTTTTATTAATTTCAGAGAGGTAGGCAGAGGGAGAGAGAAACAGCAATGATAAGAGAGAATCACTGATTGGCTACTTCCTGCATGCCCAATCAAACCTGGAGCCCTCTAGTCCACAGGCCAATACTCTATCCACTGAGCCAAACCGTCTAGGGCTATCATCCCTTTTAATTCTCCTGTCAACTCCATGGATTTGGTGGAATTTTTATGCCCTTTTTATACAGAATGAAACTGAAACATAGAGATATGCTAGGACTACTCAGCCGGTTAGCTTCCAACCCAAGTCTGTCTGATTCAATCCTCTTAACTAAAAAACTCCAGGGACTCCCTCAGCCTGCTGCAGTCACCATCAACACTCCCCCAGACATATATTGGAGGCAAAGAGAAAAGTTAACATGAATGTAATCAAAGAATAATAATAAGTAACATGAATGGCAATAATTACCACCTTTAGATGTATTATCGCCATTAATTAATTATAATAATCTTATGAGGAAACCATTGCTATTATTGCCACTTTAAATTTGGGGGAACTGAGGCTTTTCAGGGTTAATCAATTTAGCAAAGGATATTTAACCATGAAGTTACATAACTAAAATATCACTTAGTTGATATCCTAAAGCCAATGATTGTAATTAAAGCACCAAGTTATAATCCAAAGTTTTATAAATAGGAAAAATAATCTTGACGATAGGATGCTCTTGTATTAGTAAAAAAAAATTATTTTCATAACTATAGTTCCCTGTTAAAACCTTTTCTTCAAAACTCTGAAGATATGTGAGATGACAGCAGTGAAAGGGAGCCAAGCCCCTTCTGAAAGATGGACATTTGCAAGCAGCAAAATACTGGTCTGTGACCTGGCCTATGTCCACATAGTCTACCTAGGAAGCACACAATAGAAAGTTGAGACTTTGCCAAAAGAGTCATCTCTCACATTCGTGTGGGCAGCCTGAGTCATGAAGGCAACAGGGTGTCATATGTAAAGGACAATGTGAAGGGTGTCAAAAAGTATTTCCACTTCCACCAGCTCTGGCCTTTTGCAGATATGACATCCTATGTATCTACCAAGCAAACAACCACTGAGAATCATTTCAAACAAATAAACCAACTAGTTTAAATTCTGCTTCCATCACTTACTAACAACGTGAGCTTGAACAGGTTGCTCTACACCTTAACGTCCCAATTTGTAAAATGAGAATAATAACAGTCTCCTTTATAGGGATGATTTTAGGATTGAATGAATTAATACACGTAAATCACATGTGACAGTTCATAGCATCCAATAAATGCTAGATGTGATTGTTTTATCTGTCCGTTTATCTTTATTCCTCTAGAATATCCTTTGCAAACTAAAGATTCTCTTAATAAGTGTCAAATGACATGTGCACATGATTATTCATTCAGTATTATGAACAACTGGAAAAATCTAAATAATATAACTTAATTTCATAAATTATGGTATTTTAACATGGAATGTTAACCAGCTACAATAAAGAGTTGTGAAACATATTAAGACATGAAAATATGGCCAAAATATGGGTTGAAATAAATAAAAATATGCAGAACTGTTATATTATACTACCATTGATTGAAGGAAAAAGGAGAGGGTGATGTAACTTAATATTTATACCTAATATTTGTACCTAATATTTTTATATATGCATAAAAATTATCTGGCAACTAATAAGCTAAAGGTTAAAAAGTGGCTTCTAGTTGGAAAGTGGGTACTGGGCAGATGAAGGATAAGGATGGGAGAATGGTTCATTCTGTATTTTTTGTTTCTTAAATATTTTAAACCAAATATCTCTCTTGATTAAACAATTGTTTTATTAAACTTTATTTTATATCAACAGCATTGTTATTTCTTTATCATCAGCATTTTATGCGTGTCAAAAGAGACCCTGAAAAGTTTTAGCTGAAGAAAATCGAAAGAAAAATATCAAGAGAAGAGGTGTTAAGAAGCAGTTGTCAAAAAACATACTTCATCCTTTTTTAAAAGTTAGTAGGCTCACCTAAATTTTGGATGATATTCTCCCCTTCTGTGGTCCACCTCTCTGGTTTGATGGCTTGGATTGCCCATAGCCCTAGATTTCTGTAAAGGGGAAGATGTGTTTTTCTCAACTGCAGATTGTATAGTTGATTGCTTGAGTGGCAGAAATCGGTCCTTCTAAACTTCTAGACCTTTCAAATCTTCTGGCAAGATCAGTTAAAATATGGGATGTGCATATTGCCTTGATGGGCCAGCCTGTGCTCTGCTGGCTGCTCACAGAACTCAGAATCCAAAAAATAGAAGACAGTGAAGAAAAACTTTGATGACCGAAAACACAACACAATGTCTAATAAGACTCACAAGCTTTATTTCTGCTAGAAAAAAAAGAAAGTTAAAACATTCTCTTTTTTTTTACAAAAATTTTAAACAATTACTTGGCTTTATCTGATTGAGACCACTCTGGGTTGGAGAGTAGACTCTTCACAACCATACTACATTCCCAAATTCTCATTCAATTATAAAGTCCTTCTGAACAATTCCAGGGACATCTGGTTCATTAGAACCATACACCCCAAAGCACAAACAACTGACTCACCAAAAATAACTGGCTCATGTTAGAATGAAGAAAATACAGTGGGGCCTTGACTTACGAGTTTAATTCATTCCGAGACTGAGCTCGTTAAGGAGCTCGTTAACTCAAATTACTCTGTCAACTCAAAGCAAAAAATCTGCTGAGAGACAGCTGGTATCTCAAAAAACTCGTTAGTCAGGACACTGGTAAGTCAAGGCCCCACTGTAATCTAAAAATATCAACTTGCATAGCCATTCAAATTATTGCTGCTTTTTATTTTAAAAATGTCACTGCAGGTAATTCTGCACTAACTTCCTCCTTTTTCTCTCATCCCAAACTCAGAAATTCCCAGCAAAGTTGTGAGCTCTTTTCCAAATGAAGCCTTAAGGAGATTTTGCAAGCACGTGTATGGAACCTAGGGAGTTTGCATGAAAGGAAGGAGAAATAAATTAAATAAATAATATCTAATAAATAACTCAGACAACATTCATTATCTACAAACTTAAATGCCATAAAATTCCAGCTTCAAGGATAGATCCCCCACTACCTCTTACGAAGATAAGTGCCAATACAGACTCAAAACACATAGGGTGGCTTTGGATGCCAACCAAAGTGGATTTACCAACCGAGCATGTAAAATCCAGCAGGGTTGCTGTTGCAAGCAAAATGGAAAGAAAATAACTTAGACTGCAAGGAGATAATAAATAAGAGGGTAAGAAAGACAAAACACACAGGTAGTTTGGCAGGTTTTAGGGGATGGCTAAGCTGTAGAAAATGACACACTAGTCTGCCTTACCACTTTTATTCTTTGGCCCTAATTGTGTACTATGCACCCTAAGCATATCCTCTCTGGCAGAAAAAGAATGTGATCTGCTTTTGGTTTATTTTAAATAATTTCCCCTGCAGATTGACCAGGACAGTAACATTTCTCAGATCACATTTCTCTAAAAAAAAAGATACATTTGACAAAATAGTGCTGATATAAAGGAAAAAGGAGTTATATGAAGAAAAATAAACATCCTGTGAATTGGGATAAACTGTAATGCAGACATAGATTGGTAAAAGCATTCCCTGACCTTGGATTTAATGTCTGCATCTTTAAGTCTGATTACTCTAAATGTTATCTACAATATGTAATAATATATATTTTAAAGTGAGGAAGAGGTAACAATTAGTGGGGAGGAGACACAGAATTATATATATGTTGGGAAAATTCAAGTTTGGTCAATAAATTGATTGGTGCTTGTGCTTCCAGAAAATATGATATTGGTGTGGACAGAGGTCAGTGATTTTAAACATGTTTTCTTTAACAAAACAAACAAACAAAACTTATTGTGCCAAAAAAAATCTAGTGGTTTCCCTATGGGCAGTTGTGGACTAGAGAGAGTCTGAGAACTATTATACAGCTATAGTTAGTATAGCCAATAGCCAATTTATTGCTCTTGAATGTGACCTGTGTTGTTTGCTTATTCCAATAACAGGAACTGAGCTTCATCAGAATTTCCAGAGCCCTCTAGTTATGGATGCCATGAAATGGTCTACATGACTTTTCTAAGTCCCATTTGTCATAGGAATCTGAGGTTTCAATGATTAGATTGCCCTATCTCTACTACTAATAAAAGTGCTTTTGAAATGTTATCAAGAATCAAGGAAGTTATGTTCAGCTTTCAACCCAGCAAGAATATGGTTTGTTATTCACGGAGACAACCAACTTAGAATTTTAGCCTCTGGAGGCTATTTCTAGATGCAAAGAAGCCCAATCATTAAGTCCCCGAGAGTCATGCACCTGGTGCTCCTTTGGCAACTCTGTTTGATCATTGACATGTAGTGTCCATCCTACCATTCCTCTGTCCTTTCAGTTTCAAGAAATTTATAAAAGTAGTCACCAAAGTTAAAGAATTTCAGAACTGCAAAGGACTTTAAAAGTCATCTAGATTTAGAATAATTTTTCTGATTTTACCAGTAAGTAAAAAGAGTCCAGAAACGGAAAATTAATTGACATAGATCATTCAATAAGTTATTGGCCCCACCAGAATAGGACCTAGGGCTTCTGTTCTATTTCCACGTGATTGTAAACAATCAAATAATTTTCTTGAGGACCCTAAATAAAGAAATCAATACATTTTGAGAAGTTGATGAGAATAAAGAGTGACAGATGTAGGAGGACCTAAATGGACTGGCACTAATGTATTTGATATGTATCTAAAGGATTCCTTTAAGGTCATTGAATCTTCAGCTCAACCATTTGAATTATAGATAGCATCGCCACATCACCCTCTGAAATTCTGATCTTACTGCTCTACTCAGTGAAGATTGTATTGAGTTGAGCCCCAATGCCATGGTGGGGGTAGGAGTCATAGGACACATCTATGGGAATATCATAGCGAAGGGTACCAGCCTGAAAGGGAGTTGTGTGCATATGCCCTGAGCTGATATTTGCAGAGGGATAATGTGGCATGAAGCTGTAGGATTTATCCAGATCAGGAGAGCCATCTTGCTTCAAGGAGAAGTTCCCACTGATACTCAGGGGTGGAGTGAGTGGGCCTTCATAAGGTGGTGTACTGCAGTCAGGTGGATGACTCCCAAAGGATGATTCTCCCAAACTCTTGAACACTGGGGGTTTGAGATTAATAAAATGTGTTTCCATATGGCCATATGGAGGGCTGGGGAGCCCGGGAGACTGGTAGTTGAAGTTGTGGACAGAAATGGCAGAGTCACAAACAGGAGATTTCTCTTCATGCTTCTCCAGGAGAACAGACTGAGGACCCAATTGGAGGCATCCAGCCACCAGATTGCTTGTGGGCTGAGAGAGCCCTTTACAGAGCATCTCCACAAAACCCTTCCCTTCAGGTGTTTGGCCAGTTTCCAGGACCTCAGACAAAGCCCAAATATAGTTCCTAGCCAGTCTAAGAGTTTCTATCTTGGAGAGCTTTTGGGTCTTAGAGTAACACGGCATGACTTTCCTCAGGTTGTCCAAGGCATCATTCAGGCCATGCATCCGGGTCCGTTCTCTAGCATTGGCCTTGACTCTTCGAGCCTTGAACCTCTCCAGGCGAGCTTTTGTCATCTTCTTTTTCTTGGGACCTCTTCTCTTAGGCTTCTCCCCATCCTCTTCCTCCTCTTCTTCTTCCTCAATACTGTCATGCTCTTCAGCTAAGCTTCCAAGCACCCCATAAGCAGCTGGTCTTCTCTCCTCCTCCTTCATCTCATTCTGAGAACCCAGACCTTTGTCTATCCAAGATGGTGTGTTGACCAACTCTATCATCTCCTTGGGTTTCACATAAGTTTTTGCCATTTCTAGATTCTGGAAGAGAAAACAGGAAAGTTTAGTGCCTCTGAATATTCTATTTGATTTAAAACTAAACATGTTTTTATACCTTGGATATAAAGTACACTATTTGTATTGGGATTCAACTCACAATTATCTAGTCCCATGTCCTTGATTCTAAATAACTAATAAGACTCAAATAAATGCCCAGGACATTCATTTCCCTGTGGCATACTATAAGAAAATAAACTATAGAAAAAGTAAATTGACTTGATTATTTATTATAGTGTCAATGTCTGTCTTTTTATTCTCAGGATTTTTATCTCATGGATATTTTATGCAAAAATAACTGGTAAACCAATCAAAGAATATTTTTTTCTTCCCAGAATTCAGCTCATAAGGGGAAATAGATACAGTAGGCATGTAAATTATTGTCCAGATAGGGAAACTTCTGTAAGTCAAAAAGGATGTTAAAGTAAATATAAGTATTTAATGTGTACATAATAATTATAATTTTTGCAAAATGTAAAAGCATATCAAACAATAAAGTAAGCAAACTGTTGCATATTTACACCATAAGATAAATGAAACACTAAAGTGAGATTATTCAGACTACTTTGTATGAATAGATAATATTCACATATCCTCTATTTAGAGATATAACACATACCTCTAACATGTAACATCCCAATATCTCCTCTGACTCTGCCAGCTGTTCTTTCAAACATCTCCTAGGAGAGAGCCATGCCACAACTGGCTAGTATGCCACATGACCATGTAATAGTTCTCTCACCATCACCAGAAGAGCATTTTGTTTTTCAGCAAGCATGTTATGGTCCATCTAGTATTAGTGGTATTAGAGGTGTTAGTGACATGGTGTAGAAGGATCAGGAAAATTTGCCAATATGCTAAAATGAGAACTCTTCCCATTGCACATGCATCTCACGCCATCAGAAAAGGATATTCAGCAGCTAGAATTACAAACCAGAGGTCTACCAAACCTATTTAAGATTATTTTAATGCAACCACTATAATAATACTTCATTAAAAATGAAAAATCTAGAACAAATGCTGAACTTAACAGAACATAGTTACTGACAACATGAGGAGTATATCAGACAAACACAGAAATAGCCTGACTGCTTTCATTCACTTAACAGACACATCTTAATCAGAATTTTCTATGAAAAATTTACAAATTGAAAACATTTGTAAACCAGAAAAGACTGGTGGTTTAGTAAATATTTTACATTCAATTCTAGAAAAGCTCTGAATTATTTTGAGATTTGTTGAACAATTTCTGGGTGTATAATTTACCAAATAGAAGTATCTGATAAGCTCCATTGGGTCACCCCAGTTTACCAGCCAGTCTTTGAAATATTAAACTCTCAATCACCTCCATATATCAGAAAGAGGAGAGCATAATAAATGTTTTTTTTATCTTTGAAGCTTGAGCCTCAAATCAATGAATGCAGGGATTAGTACATAGCTTTTAAAAATATAAATATATGATTTGATTTGTTTCTGGTAATCTGAGCTTGTTTTCCTTGTAACCTCATTTACCTCCTATAAATAATTAATGTCACTGCATAGCAAAAACAGCCTAGGTTTCATGTTAATCAGCACGGAAATCATGTCAGCTTGACTTACTCACTTAATAAGGCTTTCTGAGTAAGCAGCTTTATTGAAAACACACATTGGAACCTATTGGTCAACTGGCTGCCCAGGCCAAGGAAGAAAATCCCACTTTTAATATGGATAATAGAGCTTGTGTGCTGAGCTGCACTTCTAACTCGGGCAGCGACCCAGAGAGAGGATGAAGGATCTAATTAACTTTCTGTTAAAGAAACACAGACCTTTCAATGGCAGGTGCACTCTGAGGTCAGTGAGGCTGGAGTGGGCTTGGGAAACCTAATGTTCCACATGTAATTATAATTACATTTGCATAGCCTTTCAGCAAACCTTTGAGAGAAATAGGGATTATTATGCTCATTTTATAGTCAGCGTCACTGTGTTCAGGTAGATTCAGTGATAGCAATGCAAAGACATAGAGCTGGTAGAGTTGGACATAGAACCAGTTCTGATTCCAAAACCTAGGTTTTATGTTTTTGTTTCTCTCTTTTTCCACCACAACTACAGGAAGGAAGAAAGGTACTTTGACTTCAGATGTGGATCAGTAGAGCTAAGTCACCAGGAAATAGCCATCAACCAACCAGAGGCTAATTTAGGTGTTCTCTACAGTGCCTTTCAGCTCCCATATTCCAGGATTCCTTCCTCTTCCAAAATTTTTCCTTGCTACTTTCATCCATTTATTCTCTCCCCCCCCCCCCCGCCACCTTCTCTTACTCTTGGCTTCCTTTTTCTCTTCCTTTTCTTTCTCTCATGACTTCTTCATCATTGCCATTACCACTGAGACACACATGGAGAAGTGAGAAGGAAGAGAAGAAAGATGCAAGAGAGAAGAGTCTATTGAATTGCCCCTGAAACCAAACCCCATCCTCGCCTCTGTGTTTGACCTTTGTTATCATCCTCACCTCCCTGCCTCCGGACTCTAGCCAAATTCTGCCAATCCTCATCTCCATCAAGTAGCGGAGCCAGGAGAATATAGGAGACTACCTTTTTCCTTTAACCATAATTTTATGGTTTCTGTAAGAGTCAAAGAGCTTGCCCTAGCCGGTTTGGCTCAGTGGATAGAGCGTTAGCCTGTGGACTGAAGGGTCCCAAGTTCGATTCCAGTCAAGGCATATGCCTGGGTTGCAGGCTCGATTCCCAGTAGGGGGCATGCAGGAGGCAGCCGATCAATGATTCTCTCTCATCATTGACGTTTCTATCTTTCTATCACACTCCCTTCCTCTCTGAAATCAATAAAAATATATTTTTTTAAAAAAAGATTCAAAGAGCTGCTCTCAAGTCAGATTGTCAGTGGGTATAACAGAAAAGAACCAACTGACTTTGGCGAAACAATTAAAAGGGCAACCAAGTTTCATCTTTGTTCTCTTACTAACCATGGGACAGATATAGATGGCTCCAGTTTAACTTTATCTTTTCCCAAAAGTACTGGTCCATTAGCTCTAAGAGAACCCCCTGTGTACATAGTGCAGTTTCAAAAGCATGGAAGCTGGAAAAGCACAGACTCTAGTCCCAGCTCTGCTAATTCCTGGTTATTGATCTCAAACACATTGTATAAGCTCTGATCTTCTCTTCCCTCTTTGATAAAATAAGGATAAGATATATTTTGCATGATTCTTGATAACAAGTAAAAATATGAAAAGAATTTTGTAAACTTTAAATGATATAGAAATATTATCATTATATTTATCTGTGCTTATTCTTGGGCTTTCTGATCTAATCCATTCACATATATCTGCTTATTCAAAAATAAAAATGGTTTCTCAGAGGTGAATAGGAAAAGCAGATTGTATTAACTACTGTGCTTCTTCTGATTGGCTCAAAAGATTATCTGACAACAGCCCAATACCCTACCCTTTTACCCAAAGTGACTAGACAGTACAGCTTCTGGAGTCAGATGACCTGAGCTCAAATTTCAGCTTAATTACTTAGTAGGTATGTGACTCATAACCTCTTTATGCTTCAGTCTCCTCTTTAAAATGAGAATAATAATGGTCCTACCTTATGGGGTTATTGTGAGCATAAAATGAGCTATTATATTTAAAGACTTTGAATAGTGCCAGACATCATAAATGCCATGTGTTAGCTATCATTTTTCCTAAAGTTCACCATGAGTTTTTCTGACCACATAGACAAAAATTGGTATAATTATGATCTGTGCTTAATTTGATTATATGGCAACAAAATTTCACTTCACCTCAACTCCCACTTCAAAATAGTCCCTGATATTCAAACTCCTAGTGAAACTAAGTACCAGAGCTCCTATTCTGTTTCAAGGGGTTCTATCAACTGCCTCTGCTGGATTGGCTACAACTCTCCCACCACATTCAAGGAAGTAAGCTTTTTTTCATTCTGTTTATAATTGGGAGGCAGCAGTTGGCCGGACATTCCTACTCAGTCACGTGAATTTTCAAGTTCATGAAGTTTCTGGTGGAATACAGACACCCATTGGCACTGGTACATTTTTCATTTTTGTCTTTGATTAAACTCTAACGGGGATATGACTTTCCTGCCAGAATCAATGACAGGACTCTGAGGAGAAAAGTGAAGTGTCTCTCAAATAAAAGTGAAAGCCAAGACTCCTCAAAGATTACATTTTTTCCCTTTTGCCTTTTCCACCTAAATACCTTTAATGCATCAACAGATAAGTAAGGGTGAGGGGAGGGACAAATATCTAGTTTTAGGTTTAAGAGTTGAAAATGTGTGTGATGCAGTTCTGAGTTTTGATCAAGAAAACCAATTGGGTTTTTTCCAGAACTGGTACCTAATTTTACTGTGATGGTTAGTTTGTTAATGAACCAAGTCAGAGGTGTATTAAAAGAAGCATGAGCACTGACCGGGTGGCTCCGTTGGTGGGAGCATCATCCTGTACACCAAAAGGTTGCAAGTTTGATTCCTGGACAGCGCCCATACCTGCGTTTCCCATTCAATCCCTGGTCTCTCTCTCTCTCTCTCTCTCTCTCTCTCTCTCTCTCTCCCCAAATCAATAAAAATATATCCTCAGGTGAGGATTTTAAAAAGAAGCATTAAATAGAATAATATTTTTATCTGTCATATCTCATTTAAAAGCTTTGATGAAAAGTAAGGAGATAATGAAAGCAAAAGTACTTTGTAAAGTTATTGTGCAAATGTAAGGGTTGGCAATTGTTTTACAGGAGTTATATGGAAAAACCTATAGCACTATTTCACAAGTATTGTGATATACCACTTTACATTTTCATAATTCCTAGAAAATAAATTAGCTTTCAAAATATACATGAAGGAGATTCCAGTATGACAAAAATCAGTGAATACTAGCTCTGGAGGCAGAATACAGCCTTCCTGACCCCCAAGCACATTCTGATCCTAAAAAGTCCATTTTAGCCTTTGATCTTGAAATTTAGATTTCCTTACATATTTACACAATATAACAAAAATTTCCCTTTTCTTTGGGATTCATGAAATTTTAGGTTTAGCCAATTTTCTCATACTCAAAATTTTCTCCTACTGTTTTTCATTTTTTAACCAGTTCTAACAAAATGTTTGCTTAGCCAACGATTGTAACTACCCAATATTTTCATTACTGGGGCCTGAGGTCATAAATTACTACTGTGTGGAGCTGTCCTGGAGTTTGCCCTACACTTTTACTAACTTTTATTTGCTGTGGAGAAGTTCAATGGGTAATAAGTGGGTAAGGAGTGCTTGCTTGTGTGTCTATGGTGATTAGACAATGTCTTTCCTCTTAAAGGCTCATTGTACTCTCTCCACCTCCTGATCCGATGACTACATCCTAAATACAACAGGAATGGGAATATTCAGGCCAATTTCTAAGGAATCTAAGGATCAGACAAAGTGCCTTGCTCAGTGTTTGCGCTGAAAAGGCAGAATGGAGACCAGGGTGCTCACAAGTTGCAGCACCTGAAAATAGCTAGTGGGCTGTCCTGTGCTCTTCCTGTACAATCTTTCATACTCTTGATAAAAACCTGGATACACACACACACATGCATGCATATGTGCGTACACACACACACACACACACACACACACACACACACTTCTTATCCAGCATAGCCATGTCATACTTCAGTTTTCATAGCCTTAGATCCTAATGGTGAACTTTGCAAACAGAAGTTAGTCAATCCTTCAGTTTCCCCTCCATGTTCTTCAGCATTTCATTTCTGATCCCTCTGTCAAAAAATGAGGGAGGCAAATTACATTTATTAGAACTTTTCTGAGGACATATTTGGAGTGAGCAAATGATATGTGAGAGGGGATAGAGGCTTGGAGAAGACAGAAATAGACGTGGACAATCTTTCCCTTCTGATTCCCCATCTGAAAGAGCTGAGGGAGAGGAAGTTTCCCTGCCTCTATTCCAATTAAGGATTTTTAGCAGATCAAATGGAGGCTACGGTGAGAATACTCTCATGTCTTTCCCACATCTTTTCTCATCCCATATTCTATTTTCTTTCCCCCATCCCCCCCCCCAACTCCTTTCAGAGCTCTAAAATGCTGTGAGCGAGGGGGGTGGGGGGGCTGATTGGGGCAGTTCTTTAAACCTACTTGCTGAGCCACCTGGAAAAAGCAAGTAAACTTTTTTGGACATCTTTTTCTACATTTATAAAACGGGAGGGGGATGACAGGAGGGGGGTGGGTGATTTGCAATCTCTGCTGTAAAAAAAAAAAATATTGAGAGTATCCGAGTTTCACTTTGGGTGACAGGTACTATGGGAATTAGTGAAATTGCTAAAATTGTAATATCTGTTCCTAAGTGTTCTGGCTCTCTCTGTTTCTCTATTCAAGTTTCCTAAATTCCACTCTCTCCTCACTTAGACCAGAAGAGACTTACCTTACCTCAGCTGCTCTTATAGGCCTGCAAAACATCCCACAAAAACTTCAGGAGTCCTCTCCCACCCCAGCTGCTGGCTCACCTTTGGCAGTCGCAGTGCCTGGCCTGAACTCTGTGAATCTGTGCCCTGGAGGAGACTCAGAGAAGCCACGTTTCCCTGACCGTCCAGGTCACAGGAGAAGGAGATGCTTTTATCGATCCATGTTAAACCCGGACACTGCCTCTTGGGAGTGCCACCAGGTCTGGTTTCTCTGGCTGCTAATTGTTTTACTCCTTCCTTGGAGCTCTTGGGGCCGAAGCTCCCGCTGCAGCAGGTTTAGTCGGTCTTCAGTACCTCCTCTCCCTGGTCAGTTCCCGGACTGGAGCTTTCAGGACCACAGCCCCTGGGCAGCTCCTGCGCTCTGGCCGCAGTCTCCCAGTGACAACAGCTTTGATTGCTTTCCCAGCTGACCCGGGAGGGGGATTGTGCCCGCGGTCTAACTCCTCCCCTTGCCCAGCCGAAAGACACACCTACTGTCAAGGGCTCCTCTGGCTAGGTCCCGCGGAGCTGTTTGTGTGTTCGTTTGTTTAAATGGGATAGAGGTTGGTAGAAGAGGAATATTGGAGGAGAGTTGCTGAAGTTGAGGTAAAAAAAAAAAAAAAGGACTGGAAATCTTTGTGGTTAAAAAGGAAAGAAATGGAAAGGGTGCAATGTGGGCAGACTGGGGAAAGGGAATTGGAGAGAGAGAGCTAAGAAGGGTGAATAAAAACTCTGGCCCACGTCTGAAGAGTGCCGAAGTGAGAAAGATGCATGCCCAGAACACAGCATCATGGGCTTACACGTGTGGATCCATGTCTTTGGATATAAAACTTTAGAATTCTAAAAGTAGAAGAAAGAAGTAACTCCCTCTCCCTTCGTTTCAACATGTCAAACTCCTCCCATTTAAAACCCTTTTATTTTATTCAGTAAATATAGACAAAGCCATATCTATATTCATTGTGCTCATCTTTCAACTTTTCTGTTTGTTTAAAATTAATAAAAACAAAAAGCGACCGAATGAAATCTTTCATTTTAAGAATGCTTACCTGCTTGAATTACAAACTGGCATCCACTATTGCTTTTCAAAAATGTATCATTAAGCATTCAGGTAGAAAAAGCCCTCCTAAGTGATAATGAAGTTGAAATAAAAGAGGAGTCACATCATCTCTAAAATTCCTGCCATATTATGGGGTAAGGCTGTGTTGCTAGAAGAGAAAAAAGAAAATTACATCTGGAAAGGTTTAAAGAAAGTACATGGATATGTTTATGACAGAGAGCTTGTTTTAGAGATTGCCTAGCTTATGTAAAACTTGACCAAGATCAAACAAATCGTTGTGAGTTCATTTTTAGAAGGACAGGGTTTTGTTCTCTTCGAGTGATTCCAAGAAGAAAGGAAAGAGTTCTTGGATTATGCAATTGGCTGAATGATCTTTAGTAATTTACTACCAGCATCAGTTTTCACATCTGTAAAATTACCTGATCACTTAAGTTTTTCCAGCACTTGTGAGATAGAATTCTGAGTCCAAAACTCAAACTCTTTTTGAAATTGGCTTGAAAGGAGTTCCCCAGGCTTTTTGGGAAGTCATTTGTTCAACCAGTATAACTGGCATATGTGCCTAATAGAGATGAAAAGCTGCAAATATGCCTTTTGTGTAAGGAAAGGTACGGAAGGTTAAAACAAACAAAAAGTAACTTTACTGCTGATAAAGCTAAAAGAAATACCTTAGCTTTGAAATACTTAACTTTGTTAAAAATTCTGATATAGGTGTCATACGAATCTTTTCCTTCACAGAAGACAAAGTAAAAATTAACACTTTTTCAGTTTTCATGGGAAGATACTCATCTTCAGCAAATCTTTTAAGTTCTTACAAAAAAAAAAATATTTCCTATCCAGGAAATATACTCTCATCAAAAGAAACTTTATGTTCAGAGTAATTAAGAAACACAAGCTAGGAATGGTGGATTTCTGAAAACCAAATTAGAATTCACTCTTCAGCCAGAGGAAATTTACTTGTGGAGTAATCGATATTTGGGATAGAGCTGCATTGAGCACATATAGAATGGATTGATCCCCTGCTCTGTGTCTTCAAAGCCACCTCCATTGATATTTGGCAGTTAATGATGCTGGTGCTGTTGGTCTCCTGCCTGTGAAATGTTCAGAGGGCCGGAAGGAGTAGTGGATTAGCAGAAAGGTGAACATATTGGGACAAAGATAAGGTAAGGACAGAACATTCTGTGGGGCTCCTTGCCTTCTCTGACAGATGTAAGGGACTGGACACAATAGGATTAGCTCTCAAAACATGTCCAACTGTGTGTATGTGTGTGTGTCTGCGCGTGCAGCCTTGGGAGGGAGCCGAGGAGGGCACTGAATTTTCTTGACAAGCTGCCTTTCGGAGAGGGAGGGAGGGAGCCTATTTCATCAGAGTCTCGTCATGACAGCTCCTAGTTGGCTATTCAACTCAAAGAGCAGGAAGAGGCCAGAGGCATGTGTGCAGTCAGCAGAGGAAAGGGGGCGGAGACTGAATGCAGGGCATTTGCATTCGTTCTCCTCCCCCCACATGGTTCCTGGGCCAGAGGGCCAATCTCCATCCAGCCTCTCCTTCTTTCTGTGTGGCTTTTTGTAAAGCTCTGAGCTAACCTGTTAGAACCATCTGCTGGGTGGGGAAAATGTAACCAGCGCTCAGTTGCCGGCCCTGAGCCCGGGAGCCATTGAAGCAGCAAGAAGGGAGGCAACAGGCAGATTTATGGGCAGCAATCTGTTCCCCACCCCCCAGGCCCTCTGCCTGGAGACAGCTTGATAATCCATCAACCCCACTAATGAATTAATTAGTATTCCCAGTAATCCCGACCCCCAAAGGAAACAGGCCTGTGGGCCCCTAAGGGGGCTAGAAACTGCCTTCTTGGAGCAGACACTGGAGACCTGGGACTGATGCCTGCCATTAGGCCCCAGGGTGCTAAGCTGCAAGCCACAGACCCTGTTGTTAACGATCCCCAGATGTCCCTCCTCACCTTCCCTCGGGAGACAGCTAGCTTTTGCTGAATTAAAACCAATACCACCAACAAATGGAGTCCAGAGCCATAAATCAGGGGCTATGGAAAGGAGGGCTGTGAACTTTCAGAAAGTGAGGATTTGAACTGCCCATATTCAGGGTAACCGTGAGCAGATCCTAAAGCTGCTCTCCAAGGGTTAGCATCTCCGTGCTCCAGGAGGGAAACGATGCAGGGTCAGAATGACTGTGAAACTGGTTGAGACAAAATGATTTGTGACATGAATCTGTTCTGAATAGAAACTGGAGTAAAACAGAGTTGTCATCTGAGTTTCTGAACAGCCTGTAAAATTCAATAACCCTCCCTTACAACTACAGGCTCCGTTCTTTTACAAAGATATAGGTGTCATACCAATCTTTTCCTTCACAGAAGACTAAGCTTTCTCACATCAGCAGTCAGTGATCAGGTTAGGTTATGATCTCTCCAGTTCTTTCTGGCTCTAACATTCAGTTATGATGACATAGTCAAATGTTACAATCCCCTTTTGAGACTAACCCTAGCCCGTTTAAAAGTATGCAGTCTGAGTCCCCAGGTTTGAATAAGGAAACGAACCAGGTTAGTGACAAAAGTGGGACAAGAAATCAGGTAGTAGACTTGAGTGTCTTCTTTCCACTCAGATTTCTGGTCTCTTTTGGGAAGGACAATTGATTCAACCTTCTTCCGCCCCGTTTATTCAACACATGGGCATTTGGGTAGTCACAGGGCATACAGAGTGACTCATTCCAGCTACCAAATAACTACCTGCTTTTGTGAAAAATCTGTTGGGAAACTTCTGCACCTTTGAAAGCTCTGTGCCATCTGCCTCCAACATCATTCTCTGCACTCAGTATCCCCAATTTCTAAGAGCAAAGTCCTCTAAGATTCAATTAAATCCTAACATTGCTATTTATTACTAACCATGCAGCTTCAGACCAGTTATTTTTCTGTTTGAGCCTCAGTTTCGTCATCTGCAAGTTGAAGGCAATAAACTTGCTCTGAGTAGTATATATATCTCATTAAATATGAGGTAAGGTATGTAAAATACCTAGTATAGATTCTGGCTGTCAGCAAATGCTCAATAAATGGTGATTAGTATTGGTATTTTGTCTTGAACTTTTAAATCTTTTACCCTTTAGAAATCAAGAAAAAAATAATATCAGGATTTTTTTATAGCAGTTCTATCTGCTTTTCTCAATAAGTATTTCTTTTTTATAGTAATGATCACATTATATTCATTTATCCAGCACATGTGTATTAGGCATATGTGCAGCCCTAGGCACTGCAAGATTCTGGGAATACCAAGCTCATTGAGATTTCTCATTCCTAATCAATGTTCAGTATAGTGGCAAAGGCAGAAAAGCAAACCATATAAATGTATACCTCAAAAACTCCACTACTCTGTGCTTTTCTAGCATAGCTACATGTGCTCAAGGAGCCATGTATGAAGCAGAGATGTTCATTGCAGTATTGTTTTTAATACTGAAAAAGTACATTATATTATATCTTAAGTAACTGGTGGCTTAGTTAAACAATAGAATACTATTTAATTTCCAGTGAGTTGGTCTATATATATTAATAAGAAATGTACTTTAGCCCTGGCCCGGTGGCTCAGTTGGTTGGTATGTCATCCCATACACCAAAAGGTTTTGGGTTCAATTCCCGGTCAAGGCACATACCTAAGTTTCAGATTGATTCCTAGTCAGAGTGTGTGCAATAAGCAACTGATCAATGTTTCTCACATCAATTTTCTCTCTCTCTCTCTCTGTCTCTCTGTCTCTGTCTCTCTCTCTCTCTCTCTCTCTCTCTCTCTCTCTCTCTCATCAATAAAAACCTATCTTTGGGTGAAGATGAAATAATAATAATAAAAAAAAAAATATGTACTCTGTATTAACATATTATGGGGAGAAATGTAAAACAATTCTATAGATATATGTTCAATATGATACATTTAACTGTTAAAATATAAGTATTAAATAATAGTTATATTATTCACAAACACAAACTAATAACAATGAGTCTTTTTATCAGGATATCTCACTACTGAGATTAAGTAGATTGAGATCTGGATAGTTATCAAAGGAGATTGTCTGCTTTCCATAGAAGAAAAATTGTTTTCTTTTATATATGAATAATGTATTCATATATAACTTATAAAAATAAAATTGATATTAAAATATGCTCTTTTAAAACTTCCATTCCCCAGTTATAGCCAAATATTCTCAGGAAGTATCTGATAGCCCCCAACTCCAAACACTGGGACTGATGGTATAACTATCCCATGAAAGATCACTGCACCAGCTCCCACTAGCTCTGTCCTCACACTCTCAGTCCCAGAAGCATTTACTGGGTCTTAGGAGCAAACTTTAGGTTGAATTTAAGAAGCTTCAATTTATGGTGACAGAAGATTTGACTTTGGGTGATGGACACATGGTGCAATATACAGATCTTGTAACATAGAAACCCACACCAGAAACGTATATGATCATGTTGACCAATGTGACCCCAATAAATTTAATTTTAAAAAAAGCTTTGGTCATGTGATTCATGGGCCCTGTGAAATATCTGGTGGAAGACAATAGAGATTTCCTAAGAATTCAGCATTAATACCACTGGAAGAAATTTAGGATAAAGAGATGAATAAAATCAAGTCTTCGGAGAGGACCAAGCAGAGCCCTGTGTTTGGCACTGTCAGGTCACAGCCAAAGCTCAATTCTCCAAGTGGACACTATACTATGTGGAGGCAGTCCCTCCTGGCATCCATGGCAGTTCTCAGTGGTCTGCTCCATTAGGCCAGTGCTCCAATCAAATGTCTCATAAACATTCATCAATAGAGTGAGGTGAAAATCAATGAGAAGAAACTAATGACTATCTGTAATAATTATGGCTAATCTTTTTAGAACACTTACCATAAGTTAGATGATATTTTAACTGCTTTGCATGTATAATTTATTTCATCATTACTGTAGCTTTATAAGGTAGGTGGTTGTTATTACTAGAGGCCCAGTGCATGAAAATTCATGCACTTGGGGGGTCCCTCAGCCTGGCTTGTGACATCTCACAGTTCAGGACCCCTTGGGGGATGTCCACCTGCTGGCTCAGGCCCACTTCCTGGGGAATTGGGCCTAAGCTGGCAGTCAGACATCCCTCTGGCAGCCTGGGAGCCCTCAGGAGATGTCTGACTAACAGCCTAACGGGGAGCAGACCTAAGCTTCATGAATTCAGAACAGAAAGAAACACCCTTCTTCTGAAAATAAAACAAAACCTTTTAGTATTTGAATCAAGCGGAGTGTTGAAATGACTTCTTTGTGGGAGCTAGCTGTTCTCCAGCCAGAGAGTCACCATCCAGGTGGGGTTTTCCCTTTCTGCCACTAATTGGAACAAAATACCAATAGAATTCAAGAATCATCCATATAACCCAGTTCCCAAACTCTGGTTTTCTACTTCTACAACAAATAATTTTTTAACCACAAGGGTTTGGTTGCACTTCTCAGACAATTTTCCCTTCTCCCTGCTCCCCCATCCTCTCAGCTAGAACTACTTTATTTCTAGCTCCTGGTATGAGCTGAGAAGGCAGAGAATTGAAGCTGCACTGGCCCTTTGGGTTTCAAAGGTGGGTATTTTAAGATACCCAAAATTATAGTGTGGGGGAAAGGATGAGACAGAAAAGGAAACCTATGTTGGCAAAGTGTCTACTGTATACCACACAGCTGTTACATCAATAGTCTGCATAAATCATCTCCTTTAGAAATACAGCCAGCATTTTCTGAATTTTTATATTGAATTGAGAGCTTTACCTACATCACTTCATTTCATTGTCGCAACTACTCTTTGGGATGGTGGTATGATTATCACTTTTTTTAACAAATGAAAAGAATGAGGTCCATGAATTCATGCATGCAATAAATATTTGACTGCTTTATATGTGTGCTAGGCCCTGGGGATATGCCAGCCAGCAAAACAGAAAGAACAGTAACTTGCCCAAGATCACACAGCCAGGAAATTAATGCTATACTTTGAAAGCCTGCTTTTTGTTATATCCCTGTTATTTATTTGGATTATTATTCTATTCTTTCATTCTTCAGCACTTGGAGGATAAATTTTAGTAAAAATGAAACAAATTAATATCCCACATCCCACCCCTTCCCTCCCCCCTAACAAATGAGTGTGTACGCAGATACAATACACAACTATAGGTTACATGCCAATTTATTCATATTCAGGGTGCCCATAAGTTCTGATTTACACCTGTTGTAGATCGATTAATGACTACTAGTTATTTTGAGAGCCCCTTTCACTTATAAAAATATCCCAACCTAATGTACATTGTATGGCCACCCCACTCACACCCTACAGAGAAGTTCCAAACTTGCCCATTCCTGGACTTTGGAGCATTAGCTCTCCCACGTTCACATGAGTTTACTCTACTATTAAAGGGGAAAGACTACCATGCCTCCCCCGGACTGAAAAGGATCAAGATGAAGGGAGTTAGAGGGATATAGAGATATTGTAGGTGGGGGCTTTATAAATAAAAGATGATTAAATGAGAATTGGGAAAAGTACGGTGAAGGAAGAGAGGTTGAAAAGCAAAGACAAACACAGAATCTCTCCCTACCACATCCGGAGACCCCACGAAAAAAATATCCCCAGGCTCAGCCTCCTCACATTCAGCCCCCACCCCTCACTCTCCCCAGCTGAATCCAGGAGGGAGAAGCTCAAATCCAGCTTTAAGGGTGGGAGCTGTTTATTCCCCCAGGCTAGAAGGGATTTAATGTCTTTAAAGGCTAAATTAAGGCTCTGAATGTTTTCTGTGGGTACCAGCTGAGGCCCGGCTAAAACCACTGCTCTATCCTGTAGGACCCTCTACAGTAATTTGTGGGGAGAGTTGCCACCTATTGTTAAGAGTTCTGGTAAAGTCTTTCCTAGATTACACACACATACACACACACATACACACATACACACACACACACACACACACACACACGGTATTCAGAATTTAGTCTTGTCTAGATTTGAGAATAATTTAAAGACCCATCAAAGGCCTTGAGATATTATGACTCTCTGACCCTCTCAGTCCATATCATTCCCCTTACTCCCTCACTGTTCCAGAAAAATGGAAATATGCCAGCCACCCAAGAGGTGGCTTCCTTTTCCTTTTTCTCTCCCTAACTTCCTGTGGTCTCTCTTCCTCAGGCTCTAAGGGGGTCTCCATCTCACTCTCTCAGCCCCCTTCCTTCTTCCCCTCCCATTTCCCCCTTCTTTAGTGCACATGTTCCTCAATTTGATTTACTTCTTTACATTGTGTAGCTTTGCAACGGTTGGTCCTTAGAGAGCCCTCAAAGGGAGCACTCCATCTGTCAGCCTTTCACCATCTCTCTCTGGCCTCCAGCCATTGCCCCTCCCTTTCCCCTACCCGGGGGCAGTTGCTGAGGGAGCTGTGGGAGATCTAGGCAAACTCCTCTTATCCCTCTTCTTCCCACCTCAGCCCTCTCTTGAGGGTTTGCTTTTCCCTGCTTTCCCCACTCTCACTCAACTTGATTCAGGCCACCCCCTAGGAAAAGCCTTTGAAGTCACAGAAGTCAGTGAGAGTGTTCAGTCCAGTGGAGGCGCTGCATGACCTCTCTCCTACTGGGATGCCCGATGCTACTAGTATATAATTAAGACTTGCTGATCTAACTGTATATTGGGTCATCGGTAAATTCAGGATTAGCCTCGAGGACAGGGAGCAATGGTGCAGAAAATAGCGGCTGCAGATAATCCAAAATTATATCCAATTCAACAAATATCTATTTGTTCAAATCCTATGAGTAGCTGGAGACACAAACGTGGATGAAGTAGGAAGCACCCCAGGGATTCCAGGGACTCACAGTCTAATAGAGACCATTCACATACACGAATGGCTTCAGTCAGGAAAACGGTGATGAGTGCGAACTGTGCTCAAAGACTCCAGGAGGAGGTGTCTCCCACTCCAGGAATGGCTCCGGTAGGAGGTGAATTTTGAGCTGTGCCTTGAGACAAATGTAGTTTTTTAGTGTATTCCCATTAACTCAGCACCAAATTGAAACTAGGCATTTACATGCATTTTTTTCTAAAGCTCCACAGTAATCCATTTTATATACTGAACTCACAGGGGGTTATGTGTTTAAGGTGAAAACTCAGGGTGTTTTGTTTCTCTGTTTTATTTGTGAGTGCTAAGGACAACCAGCCGGTTTACTTGTCATTTTTGCCTGGCTGGGGTGGGTAATTCGGTAGCTTGTTCTCTGGGAGATGTGTTGCATGACAGTGCTAGCTTTTAAGATTCCAACCATGTAGAGCCATATGGAATAGCAAGTCCGTATTTGCAGAGTGCTCTAGAAATCTGCCTTGTTTTACGTCCCTTGGGCAGAAAGTGCGAATTATTTTGTGCATGGAGATAAAACAGAAAAGATAAAATACCCATAGGGAGAGTGACTTGAATGAGGTTACCGGCCGAGATGGTTTGACTTATGTGACTGGCGATTGTCTGGAAACAACCAAAACAAAACCAAAAAGCACTTGTCGCTACTACTTTGTAACCTCAATCCTTTTATAACATAATTTCACCTAAACTGGGCTATCACAAGGAAACAATGTCAATTCATTCCTGTGTTATTTATATAAGTTAAGATAGTAAATAACAGAAATGGACTCAGTGGGATAATTAATTCAATTTAAGTGAACTCCTGAGATAAAACTTTACAGCTTTGACATTTACAGCAGATTTCTAAGACATAAAAAATGGCATTAAAAAATGGCATAAAGTAAATTTTTAAAAAAACATAATATACAAAATTTTGTATATAATGTGATCTCAATTACCTACAATCTATACTAAGAACTCAAGTTTTTCTACACCCATACAGCTTACTGTCCACATTAACCTGGCTTCCCTACTCAGGAAGCTTTTGCCCAGAAGAAACGTTTTAAGTAACTTTACTGTTTATTTCAGGAATTTTGCTAAAACACACATACATTTAAATGTACATTGAGTAATAGAAACAAATGACTGTTTACCACCCATAATAAAAATATATGGGTTCAGGTGTACAGTTCTATAATACATCATCTGTATATGTGTTCACTCCAAGTCAAGTCTCCTTCCATCAGCATTTATCCTCCATTTACCCTCTTCTTCCTCCCCCCACCTCCTCCCCCTTCACCTCTGGTAATCACCATGCTCTTGTCTGTGTCCATAAGTTTTTTGTGGGTTTTGTTTTTTGTTTTTGTTTTTATGTGTGTGGTGTGTTGTTGTTGGGGTTTTTTTTGGTGTTTTTTTTTTGTGTGTGTGTGTGTGTGTGTTTTGCTTAATTCTTTCCAATGGTTGTAACTTAGGCAGTAGGCTATGTTTGATTTTTATTTTATTTATTAACTAGAGGCCTAATGCACAAAATTCATACAAGAGTAGGCCTTCCTTCCCCTGGCTGCCTGCACCTTCTTCCCTCCAGCATCCGGGACCTGGGCTTCCCTCGCAGCCCGGCTTCATCCAGAAGGACAGAAGGATGTCTGGAAGGACATCTGGTCTAATTAGCATATTATGTTCTTATTATTATAGATTTTTATGGGAACAAAAGAGTATATTTTACCGGTTTGAAATAAGTCAGTAGTCAAATGTACAATTCTTAAAAAAATCCCTTCAGGTTTCTTGAGATGCATTCACACCATTAGGGTATGGAGCATATAAAATCATTTTGAAAACAATCCAACAGGGTGGTTCAGAGAACAGATTTTAAAATCCTAATGTTTTATATATTCCTTCTATAATGTACTTTTCTGAGTTTGTACTAATTCTTCTAATACTAACCTTCTCGTCTAATGCTATATGATTATACTCTAAAGCAATCTTTGCAGAAAGTGATGATACCTATATATGTACTTATTGTCGTAGGGCGCATTATCACAATCCATGCTGTTTGTTCCTTTCTCCTATAGAATGCATGCTGTCCTTGTGCTGAAAACTTGTCTTACTTTTCAATGTATTCACTGCAGCACAAAACACAGTACATTTATTACATTTGTTGAACACTACTGGAGGAGGTTATCTCAAGAATCACACAATATGGGAGGGACAACCTGACAGTATTACATAAATTTTTATTGAGCATCTATGACTGCCAGACACTGGTTGATTCAGACACTAGGGATCTAGT
This sequence comes from Myotis davidii, assembly GCF_000327345.1. Classification (NCBI taxonomy): domain Eukaryota; kingdom Metazoa; phylum Chordata; class Mammalia; order Chiroptera; family Vespertilionidae; genus Myotis; species Myotis davidii. The sequence goes on along the minus strand of NW_006289828.1, from coordinate 114,628 downwards.
GGAAAATTGGAGTGACAAGTTTTTTTCCATTTATATGATAGTACTTATGTTTAAATACAAACTAGAAAATTAAATTGCACAAGTATTTTCAGAAATAATCTCCTGATGTTTAAAGTCAGGATGCTCTACCTTGGTGTCAACAGTCCTTGAGTCAATCCTCCAGCTATAACAGAAATCCTATTTCACTTTTCCAAAGACAAGTTCTTGTTGAAAATTCTCTACTGAAAACAAATATCTTGTTTCAGGCCTCAAGGACCTTATGACTATAAAATGCTTAAAACATTGCTCAAGCAATTGGATTAAATGTGTTATAACCTGTATATGTGCGTGGGTGCACAGAAGAACTTTGACCTGAAAGAACTCCTATTCTTATTCATTGGGGTCATAGTGATTGGAATACCTTAGATAAATTTATATTTAAAAATGTACACACACACAGAACTTCAGTAAAATAAACTTATTCACCAGTATGTATCTGGCTCAAGTCCTGGCTTAATTACTGTCAGGACTTCCTTTTCATTTTCTAAAGTGTCTCAATTTGAACAATACATATATAACTACCCTACCGTTATCAGGAGCACTTGAGGAATAGCGGGAGGAGAACAGAGAGAGGCAATATTTGTTTTCAAAGGGTTTTAATAGGGGAAAGAACCAAGCAAACATAAGCAAAACAACATCAACAAAGTTCAATTTTTTTTAGATTTTTATTGTATTTTTACAGAGAGGGAGGGAGAGGGATAGAGAGTCAGAAACATCGATGAGAGAGAAACACCGATCAGCTGCCTTCTGTACACCCCCCACTGGGGATGTGCCCACAACCAAGGCACATGCCATTGACCGGAATTGAACCTGGGACCCTTGAGCCCGCAAGCCGACACTCTATCCACTGAGCCAAACAGGTCAGGACCAATTCTTTTTTAAATGTACTAACTGGAAAGCAGAGGACCTGGATTTCAGGACTTATTTATAATCACCCTGTGACCTCTCTGAGCTCATCTATGAATTAGGGGTCATAAACTAGGTGATGACTATTCTCCCATATCTAATTTAACTTTCTAAAATCACATTAAGACGATGCTAAATTAAGACATTTTAATATATGAGCTGCGTTATGAAAGGCAGTCTTCATGGAAGAAGTAATGCAACAGGTATAACAGGAAGGTGGCGTGGAACCAGGATGGACCAGGCCAGGATGAGATTAACCTTCTATATCGCTGCTCCTCTCCACACCTTGCTCTTGAATGATTCATCTTTCAGCCTGGGTGGGTATGTGAGTGGCTAGAAACAGCAGCAGAGAGATACAAAGGACCACTGACAAAGGAGCATGTCTAGTAAACCTCAGAGGTCTGCAGCATTTTCAACGTTAGAAATAAACAAATTCTGTGTTCCACTCCTCTGTTCTGAAGGCAATACCATTAACTGAAAGCTTAATAAATTATATAGTTTGGCAATTTTTTCTCAGTGTTGATTTAAGTAGTTGTAATATCCATTAGCACTTTGTAAGGTATTTTCTTGTGGCAATATATTTAAATTGCCTTTAACCTATCTATAAGCAAACTGCTGTGGGCCTGGTATGACTCAGGTCCTAGGAATAAATTTACAAAAAACTCTTATGCATCATCTTTGCTCTAAAGGAAATGAGAAAGAAAACTGGTGTGTACTTAAGCAATTTCACACCATTTTCTGATTTAATATTTGTCTTGGGTAATTTTATGTGTCAACCTGACAAGGCTAAGGGATGCCCCAGATAGCCTGTAAAACGTGCAACTGTGAGGATGTTTCTGGAAGAGATTAGCATTAGCAGTAGACTGAGTGAGGAAGACAGCCCTTACCAGTGCAGTTGGGCATCATCCAGTCTGTTGAGCAACTGAATAGAGCAAACAGGTGTAGGAAAGAGAAATTTGCTGTCTCTACCTGAGCTGAGATAGCCATCTTCTTCTGCCCTCAGATGTCAGTGCGCCTGGGTCTTGGGTCTTTGGAATTGGACTCAAACTTATCTCATCAGCTTGCCTTGTTTTCAGGCCTTCAGACTTGGACTGAATTACACTATTGGTTTTCCTGGTTCTACAGCTTGCAGACATCAGCTGATGGAACTTTCTGACCTCCATCATGTGAGCCAATTCCTATGATAGATGATAGATAGATAGATGATAGATAGATAGATAGATAGATAGATAGATAGATAGATGATAGATAGTAGGGCCATTTCAGCCACTCAGGAAGAGCCATCTATCACTGTCCTTTTCCCATATCACACTCAATAACAACTCAGGCCTCATTTTCTGTGGTCAGAGGAGTTAGTCACAAGTCTAAAAGTTAGACACAGCATTTCATGACACCAGGATAAAGTATACACATCTTGACACCGGTCACCATCTGATCCAAGCACACTTCTCACGCCCATCATTCACTGCTTTGCTTCTGACATTCTATTCTACAGCGGCAGGAAATTCTTCACATGTTCTCTTTGTATACCTTCATGCCTCTTTCGATGTTATTTCTTTCATAAGAACATCTTCCCCCAAATCACTCTTTTGGCCCATTCTTATTTTATTCTCTGAAATCAAATCTTAAAAAGAATTGGGAATCTGATACAAGTTGAATTGTGTTCCCTCCAAATAAGATGCATTTTCTTAACCTCTAGTACCTTTGAAAAAGATCCTATTAGGCAATAGGGTCATTGAAGATGGAATTAGCTAAGTTAAAATAAGATCATACTGGAAGGGGTGGGCCCCTATCCAATATGACGGGTGTCCTTATAAGAAGACAATCTTGTGAAGACAGACACACAGGGAGAATGCCATATGAACAGAGAGGATTGGCGTTATGCATACACAGGCCAACGAATGCCAAAGATTGCCAGCAAACTACTGCAAGGTAAGAGACAAGGAAGGATTCCCCTGTTGGCTTCAGGCGAGCATGACCTGGCTGACATCTTGATTTTGGGCTTCTAGTTTCCAGAACTGTGAGACAATAAATTTCTGTTGTATTAAGCTGCCCAGTTTTCTGTACTCTGTTACAGTTGCCCTGCAGACAAATACAGGGCTCCTCTGTGCTCTCACGTACCTTCTTTTTAATTATCTATATATTAGTCTATTCTCCTCTAGACTGAATTCCTCAAAGGGAAAGACTCTCTTTATCATTTATACTGGATTATTTATAAATAGTGTTTGATATAGAAAAGGGCCTGAAAAAATATGTGTTGAATTAACAAATGAATAAAGAGGTAGAGGAGATTGGTGACTAGATGGGAAAACATTTGAGATCCAGTCATAAGTTTTTGTTTTGCTTTGTTTTTGTTTAATTTTATTTTTAGCAACTCTACTGCCAGAATGTTTCCCTTCAGTTCTTTAAAAATATTAGTTTCTTGCTTAAATGCACCTCCAAAGGAAATAGTCACTTAAGAAAAAGACAGTTGCCAAAACTGGTTTGGCTCAGTGGATAGAGCGTCAGCCTGCGGACTGAAAGGTCCCGGGTTTGATTCCGGTCAAGGGCATGTACCTGGGTTGCGGGCACATCCCCAGTAGGAGATGTGCAGGAGGCAGCTGATCGATGTTTCTCTCTCATCGACGTTTCTAACTCTCTATCTCTCTCCCTTCCTCTCTGTAAAAAAATCAATAAAATATATTAAAAAAAAAAAAGAAAAAGACAGTTATTTGTGAGAGGGATTATTGCAAGCAAATTTGAAGAGGAACGTTGACAGAAAAAAAAAAGAGCCCTAAGTGGAGTAGCTCAGGTCTTTGAGAAGTGGAGTTGTTCTCCCTGAGCTAAAAAGATAAGAATTTGGGGCCCAAAAAATCCAAAAACAAAATACTTCCTTTTTTTTACTTTTTTTGTTAATCCTCACCTGAAGATATCTTTTCCATTGATTTTTTTAGAGAGTAGAGGGGAGGGAGAAAGACAAAGAGAGAGAGAAACATCAATGTGAGAGAGAGACAGGTACATGCCCTTGACCGAGAATCAAACCCACAATCCTTCAGTCTACAGGCCGATGCTCTAGCCACTAGGCCAAATACTCCTTTAATATCAAGAGTCATCCTCCTGGCTACTTCTTTTATCTTATCCCTAGTCGTTTCGGGTCATGAAATTGTTATGCCTTTCTTGCCTTTCTATCTCTGATCTCTCTTCCCAGAATTCCTGGCCTAACTTTAGTGGTTTTCTAAACAAATTTTCAAAACTTCACTCAAGGGTCACCTCTTCAATAATGCCTTTTCTGAGTCCTACCCCAAGCCTCATGTGCCAGCACTGTATCCTGAACAGACTTTCTCGAAGGACCTATCCACACAGCTCTACCAATTTAGACCGTTCATGAGGACTTGATCTTCCGGAAAGCAGCACTTACACCTTTACATTCTTTAACATCCATCTCCATCTCACTCTGAGGTGTGTGGTAAATGCACAATAAATTTTAGTGAAATGACTAAATTAAGGACTGACAAGGTTTGTCTCTAGACAAATTGAAACATTTACTGTGTTTCAGCTATAAATAAGACAAACGTGGGAAGAGAGTCTATGAAACAGTAAGGGGAGTAGCATTCTTTTTCACATGAGACAGAAGTAAAAAAACATTCAGCAACAATCACTGCAGGACAAGTGGCAATCAATATGTGGAGGAAAAACTTTGGAGTTGGGAAGAGTGAACAGACTTAAAAGGTAGCAGTAGAATCCCATTCTTAAGAAAGAGCTCGATGCCTTTCTTTATTCCTTGGCCTGATGATGGTGGCCAGGCACAGCTGAGCTAGCCAGCAGGAGAATGGGTGGGATTTGGGAAGGTCCTTTGAGCAAAACTCTCTTCCCTCATTCTGGTCTAATCTAATTCAAGAGGCCCAGATTGGTTGGGGAGGACAAAACCACCAGGCAAAAACAGTCAAATATTCTTGGCAAATATTGGCCGTGCTCATTTACTCTTCATTGGCCCAGGACCCCAAAGGTGGGGGAAGAGAATTCCAGGCCAGAAAATATAATTAGTCAGCCTGCTGGTTTAGGCTCTAATTTAATCTGGGCAGCTGTGCCAGGAGCTGTATTAGCATGACACTGGGAGGCGGAGAATATAATTACTGAGCAATGAAGAAGGGGAGGAGCAGTGGGATGGTGACCCGTTTGTGCCTGTGTTGGAGGATGGGGTAGAGGGGAGGCTGATGTCAATGGAGAGGGAGGATTCCCCTGGGAGAAGAGAAAAGGAAAAGGGCTTCTGTCAGTGGATGGAAGGTGACTTTAATTTGGCTTTTGAGAAATTATGTGTGTGGTGTGCAGAAGGAGTGTGTGTGTGTGTGTGTGTGTGTGTGTGTGTGTGTGTGTGTTGGTGTGTTTGGGGAGAGGGAGCTTTGTGGCTAGGGGCTAGTCCACTCTGCATGACAAAGGTGAGATTGAGAGTTGATGGATGGGCCTTGTCCATTACTGGAGAGAAGGGTGAGGGGGTGTGAGAGCAGGTTATAGCTGAATTCTGAACAAATATTCTTAGATACTTTTTCAGTGAGCTTGTCTAAAAGGGGAAAGCAGGAAAAGGTTTTTAAATTTGCACACTCATTATCTACTTTTTGTTATAGACAAAGGCATATGATTAAAAGGATAGTTTTTAAGTGATTGTATTTACACCCAAAAGCTACCAACTACCAATTTTACTTCCAGGGTGCCTACTCTGTGCTGGCTCTGTGTTAGCCAGCTTATACTCCATTGTTTTAAGTAGTCCTTATGAATATTTCAACGAGGTGTTTGGTATCATAATCCTTACTTATCAATTGAGGAAACTGAGGCTCACAGAAGTTAAATATGATGTCCCCAGCTGTATAGCTATTAAGTGTGAAAGTATGATTCAAATCAGGCCTGTCTGACTCTAAACACTGTGTTACTGACCAGCAACCCCAAATAGGTATAATCCTCTCCATTTATATATGGGGGAAATGAGGCTCTGAGTAGTGACATATTTTCATTAGCTCAAAATTTGAGTTAATATCACAACTGGAAATAGAACTTGGATCTCAAACAAGCCTGCCTTTCTGCATGTAGGCAAAAGAAGAAAATTTATTTGCCAGGATAAAAACTGGATATCTTGAAAGAAATGGAAATAAAAACCAGTTTTCCTCTCACTCAACCCAATGCCCTTTTCAGTATAAGAAGCAAGATAATAACAGCTAAATGTTTTGCTCACTATGTACTAGGTAACATACTAAGCTTTACATACACACATTCCATGACAACACTTCGAGATGGGCACCATTACTGTAGTCTGTTATGTCAGAAGACGAAGGCACCAAAGCTATGTAGTTTGCCCCAACTCAACTAACTGGTTAACTACAGAGCAAATCCGGGCAGCTGATCTCTTGATCACTGTCTCCCTGTGAAACACACTGCTCCTTCAGGTATCATCTCATCCTTCTCGCTGTGTCCAAGACACATCTGTGAGGTTATCTACCCCATGAAGTGACATAAAACTTCAAAGAGTCACAGAAATCGTTCTTTATTTCACGCCTAAGCCCATCCCACTCAAATTTCAGCTGTCACTTTGGGGAATGGGAAGACATATAACGATATATTGGGGATCACTTCATTTACTCTCAGAGTCAACTTTCTCTGCAACTTTTTAAAATTATATCTTTTCATTGATTTCAGAAAGGAAGAGAGAGGGAGAAAGAGATAGAAACTCAATGGTGCGAGAGAATCATTGATCGGTTGCCTAGTGCATGCCCCACACTGGGGATCAAGCTGCAACCTGGGCATGTGCCCTGACCAGGAATCGAACCTTGACCTCCTGGTTCATAGGTCAACCCCTAAGCCACACTGGCTAGGCTCCCTGTGGCTTTTGACCTTCTCCTCTCCTGCAAAACTACCGTATTTGCCGGCGTTTAAGATGATTTTTTGGCCCTGAAAAATATGCCTCCAAGTGGGGGGTCATCTTATACGCCAGGTACACTTCAGATAGACTGCCCATAGTGCTTGCCCCATGCCATAGTGGCCTCCCGATGCCCGCCCACTTCATTCCACATACCGTTCAGGCATCAGCAGCGCTGCTGGGTATATGCTCGGCTGTTATACGATTTTGCTGTTATGCGATTTTACCACACTCGCAAAATCGCACACAGCCGACCATACACCCAGTATGATAGCGCAAAATCACGAATCGCGATACCATACTGGGTGTATGGTTGGCTGTGTGCGATTTTGCGAGTGTGGTAAATTCGGGTTACCGTATATTTCTTTACATATGCATTGAATTTTAAAGAAGGC
>NW_006289828.1:95753-107332 GCF_000327345.1 Myotis davidii | reverse complement strand
TTGCTAGGGACTTGCCCGGCACTTGCTCTCTACCTCTATTTGTTATCTTTCTTCTATCATTGACAGTCCCTCTAGGTTGTGGGCTGCTTGCCTGTGTTCCTGAGAAGCATCTACGGTACCAGTCTATAGAGTGTGTTTTCTTTAGTGAATTACCGGTATGTTTACCGGTAATAAACTTGCACTGTTTTATGTATATGTTTGATTACATACAGCCTTGTGACAGTTTTCCTGCATGTCATAAGCATTTGAATATAAATTAAAATGTTAAAATCAAATCTGATATTGTTTTACCTTTTATTTGGTGTGTGGAAGGTGTGCGGAAGAGGGGGTAGTCTTATACGGCGAGTATATAACAAACTCTGTATTTTGAGTGGAAATGTTAGGGGGTCGTCTTATACGCCCAGTCGTCTTATACGCCAGCAAATACGGTATGTGTTTTCTGTCCTCTCCTAGGGGCTCTTGTCTTAGAAGACACAGAGGAGAAGCCTGGTTCTTCCTCTTCTTTTGTTCTTTGAGATTTGTTACTCCTTAACCTCTCATATTCCTAGGCAAAGACCTCCCTCTGGGACCCTGAGGGCCACTGGGAAAAGGAAAGGAGGGAAGCCAGCTTTCCACTCCTAGAGGAGGAAGAGAGGGACTCTGTGCTCACAGGGCCTCTGGAAAACCGAGTTAGCAGGAGGAGCTGGCCCTCCCGGCAGCCTAGCCCTGCTTGCTCGGCTGGTCAGCAGATGCCTACACTCAAGAGCGGCTCTTCTCTGGGGTCCCTGCCAATCTCCTGGGCCTTGGCAAAAGGAGCCAAAAGAAGCACAGATGTATCCAGAAGCCTGCAGGCACCTTGATTTCACAGGTCCTCTATCCCTGACCTCCCCCAGCCCTATAGCCCTGATTCCTATGTCTTCTCCCTCACTCTCCCAAATCCTCCCCAACCTCCTCAGAAGAGCACATGTGCTATAATTAAAAAGAACTTCTGATTGAAAATCCAAAAATTTGATTTTGCCATTAGTTGTGTGAGCAGCATCTTCATCTATAAAATGAGACAAATAATATCTGCTCTACATTTCCAACAAAGCTGTGAGCAGGAGAGGAAAATGTCTATTAAGGGGCTGGTTACATCAATTACCGAGGCAATGACAGGGTTGCTCTCAGTGCCATCATCACAGTGAATGGACTTATGAAGCAGCACACATGACACAGATTTCAGAATCAGAGTTGGACATATGAGGGATGAAACCCTAGCCCTCTTCTGAGACTGCTGGGATTGTTCTCCTCCTCTGCACACTGGGAATCTACCTACTGCCTGCCTGGAAGGTTGCTGTAGATGTAAGTGAGGGGCGTACAATGGAACACTTAAAGAGAGGTAAGTGGGCAATGAGAGCTTAATACATATGTTTCCTCTCCCAGATTCTACTGCTCCCCAAATCCAATCCAGAGCCCCTGGGTTGCCTGCCCAAGGGAGCAAATACAACTGGGGTGTGCACTCTGAGGCCAGGCTCCATTGGCCTGGAAGAAGGGCGCTTGTTTTGCCCTCCAATCTACCAAGATGGTTATGTGCTAGACTCAAAGGCAACGATTTCCTGATGCAGGTTAGGACTGTAGTTCCAGAGTTCCGAGCAGGAGTAGAGTGTATAGGAGTTAGAGATAGAACCATCACACACACACACACACACACAGAGAGAGAGAGAGAGAGAGAGAGAGAGAAAGCTTCCAGAGTGGTATTGCTAAACAATACATCCTGCCCTACTCAATAGAGTTTTGATGTGTTTGATCTCCACCAGTAAGCAAATAAAATATTAAAACTAGTCGGTGAAAGTGGATAATAGGGAATAGACTATTTACATAGTTGCAAAAGATTGAATAGCACTTATTTTAAAAGGAAAATAAGTTTACAGTAAATAAGAACAAAAGAAGGATGCCTCCTGTGTAACTAATAATGGGGGAACGGACACCCTGTGCAGCCTGACGTGGTGCCCTGGGAGGGATACAGCATCTCATTTACAATCCGGAAACCATCGCCTAACCCGAATTTCATCCCACGGAACTGCAAACAAACCAAATGGAGGGACACTTAGAGCAGAGAAGGACCATGAGCTTCAAACACACCAACGTCGTGGAGATCATGGAAAGCTGAGGAGCGGTTCCAGATAAAGGAGGCGAGACAGACGGGAAATCCACGTGCCGGGTGTGATGCTGCACATTGCTGGGAAAATAATGAAATTTGAATAAACTCTGTAGGTTAGATAATAATATTGAGTCAATGTTACATTTCCTGATTTTGCTAATTGTACTGTAACTGTGACGATAATTGTCCTTAATTTTAGGTAAAGGATAAAAAGGCATGCAATATGCAGATTATTCTCAAAGGTTCTGAAAAAAGGAGACAGTGTTATTCTAGTAAAGCAAAATATTAACCATTGTAAATCAGAGTAACAGGTGTGCCAGAGTTCTCTTTACTCTTCTTACAGTTCTTCCATACGTTTGGAATTATTTCAAAACAAGAATTTACAAAATAAAGTTCAAACCCTGAAATATGACATTCAAGGACTTCTTAGTTATAACCTCAAACTATCTTAATAATCTTATTTTCCACTTACTCTTGGTCATAAAACTCACATTATAGCCACATTGAGCTACTTGATTTTTCCCAAATAACCAAGCATCCCCTCTATTTTCCCCAGTGGTATTTGTGCTCACTCAGATCTCCCCTGCCAGGGCAGCCTTCTTTTAACTTCTTAACCTTTCGAAATCCTCTTCAACGCTGGACAGCCTTAATAAAAAATCACCCAACCTAAGGAAGAAACCCTCATCTACTCAGCCCCCCAAATCCTGGGTTACTTCATCAATTTGGGTTAGGTCAACCTTCAGAGCCGTCGGCTAGTCTCAGACTCCACCTAACCACAAGCAGAACTCAGAGAATGGGGATAGGCTGCCACCTGGTGGTCTTTAGGAATATATTCGTCTGAAGGGCATCTGTGAGCACACAGGTTTGCAGAATGAAAAAAGTCAGGACACACACATTCTACTCAGTCTCATTCAGTTTCTCTGTGGGTTATAATATTGACTTTACTACATGTTTTGAGGACTAGAGTTAAACTGTACTATTGTTTTCACAGAATACTCACTCAATGGAGGGTAGCTAGTATTTTAGAGACATAAACTACTATACTGGAAAGAACCTACAAAACCATTTATTTGCATTTCATCATTTTTTAGTTAAGGAACCTGATATCCTGGAGCAATGCAGGGCAATACCTAAAGGACAGGCTTTTTGACTCCTCACTCCTTTCCCAAATGTAGGTCAGAAGAAACAAGTGCATTATAACAAAAACGATAGTATGTAATTGTAGCATCTCACCCGTCCCCACCCTCATGTTTACTCCTGCTTTCTAAGGGAGGCCTGGCAAGCTGCTGGTTCCGGGTCGGTAAGGGCAGGAGGAAACGCCAGGGGAGAACGTTCCCTCAGGGAAGGAGGAGGATGGCTGTGGCAGGTGTCTGCAAACATGAGATGCTTCCTCCCATGAGGGAGACCGATTTGCGTTTCATAGTTTGAATGGTTACACTTCAGTTTCACTTTTTCTTGCGTGTGAATCACTTCCTTTCAGCTTCTCTCTGTGTGTGCCACTTTCGTTCAGTCTCTCTTCTTTCTTTCCCTCCTACTTTTTCTTTAAACGTAAATAAAGAGAACTCTCCCGGCAGCCAAGACTCCTATGCAGACCAAGCACTGGGGTTGACACATATACCATTTCCCCCTCCTGCCGCGCTCCCTCTGATCTGATCAGAAGGCGACAGTTATCCCACTTCCTCTGATTAACTGACACGACACTGATGAAACCTTTTAACATCTTTCCAGAAATCCTGGTTTGTTGTTCTCCAGCCCATCACTGGGTTCTGCCCAACATGCACTCCTGTCCCTGTGTTCACGCTGCCCACCAGGGTCTCTAGTCCACCGTGGCGGGGGGATGCAGCCTGACTTTGGTGGGATGGCCTCAGAGCTTCAAGGCTTCCCTGATGTAGAGGTGAGAGAAGGACATGGGCTTAGAAAAAACCACCCCTTCCTCGCTATAACCCAAGTGCTCATGTTCTGCACTCACACTCACCCTACATTTCCCCCCTTATACCAAAGCTCCAGCAGCCTCCAAATCCTACCTGCTGTTGTGGCTTTTAATGCCTGCCCTTTTCAAGACTTCAGAGTGCTGGGCCAACTTTAAATGTTTTCCAAATCCATGAGGTCACTAATTCCCTGGCACTTGCCACATAGTTTCTCCAAGGTTCAACGCACTTTCCATGCTCTTTTATCCAAAAATGTGTATTGCTTTTCTGTCACCCCCCTCTTTCTTTCCCACCACCAATTGCACCATTGCTATGAGTTTTTACTTTGTACTGGGTACCTGCTATACAGAGAAACCCTGCCTGAGGCCCTCTTTTTCTTCTGGATAAGGAAACTAAGATAAAAATTATTCCATATTTCTTGTTTCTCAAGTCCCTGGGGTTGTCCTATGACTCCCAGCCTACAGAATCCCCAGATCCCTCCTCCTCCACTGCATTTATATTCACATCCTCTGGGGCCCAGGTTCTGTCCACTTCAATTGTCATATAAAACCCTGAACACTCACTGTGTGGATCACACTTGAGACCCCAAAGAGGTACTGTGCTTCTAAGTTAAGCAGTCTTGATCAGAAGATAGAACACAGGCTCATCAGGCAGTCAAAATATTCTGTGTTCAAACCATCTGAGAATGATGACATGAAAGCCATTATTTAATCCAGAGAAGACACAACTGAAGTGGCCACAGTAGAAGACAACTTTCCCAAAAGTAATTTCCTTGAAATGACCCTTAAAAAAAAGACTAGTAGATTTGTAAAATACAAACTCTCTCCTTCTAGAAGAGTCACAATTTATATCAGCTTCTTAGAAGTTTCAAGAAGTTGTGCCTTAAAAAATTAGGTGTGTCTTCCTGTTAGCATGCCTACTATCAACAAGACAAGTAACAAGTGTCAGAGAGGTGTGGAGAAAAAGTAACCTCATTCACTTTCCATGGGAATATAAACTGCCAGCCACTGTGGAAAATGGTATGGAGGGTCTTCAAAAAATGAACAATAGAATTATCCTATGATCCAACAACCCTCTTCTGGGGATCTACCCAAAAACTTGAAGACATTCATTCCCAAAGATCTATGCACCCCTGTGTTCATTGCAGCATTATTCACGGTGGCCAAGACATGGAAACAACCAAAGTGTCCTTCAGTAGAGGACTGGATAAAGAAGATGTGGTACATATGCACAATGGAGTACTACTCAGCCACAAGAAAGGATGGAATGCTGCCATTTGTGACAACATGGATAGACCGTGAGAATATCCTGCTAATGATATGTTAAGACAGAAATGTCAGCCAGGAAATGTTAAGAACCACATTATTTCACTCATATGTGGGATATAAAACTGAAAGCAACAAATGAACAAGCAAGAAAAACAAACAATAACTCACAGACACCAGTATGGTAGTTACTGGAGGGGAGGGGGAGTAAAATATGTGGTGACAGATGATTTGGTTTTGGGTGGTGGGCACACAATGCAATCTGCAGATCGTGTACCATAAAAATGTACAGCTGAAACCCATATAACCTTATTAACTAATGTCACCCTAAGACATTTAATTTTTTTAAAAAGAAAACTGATGTTTAAAAGCAAACAATGGGCAAGGAAACATTGGGAATAAAGTTAGTGAAACAAGTAAAAAAAATCAAATATGTCTTTTGTTCACCATGTATTTACCAAAATTGCTTGATCACACTAAGAGTAAGCTCTCTAAAGGGTAGCCTTTTATATTGTTTTTCTGGATGTTGTTTATTTCTGGCACTTAGTGCCCAGTAAAATACAATTTTAATAGAGTTATAATTTCAAATCTCTACAGGAACACCTTCTGCAGAGGCCTGTGACAGAGAGCTCTCAGCGCTACTGAAATTACAAATACGGAAGATGCAGGAAAACTTTCCAGCAATTGAGTTGAGTGATTCAGGAGAACGCGTATGTCAGAAAAGTTAGCAAATCCCATCTCATGGAATTAATTACTTCCAGAACACAGAAGCAGAGAGAAGGACAGAGTGATTTTGGTGGACCCTTTTCTGTGTGGAGAAAGTTCAGAAAACCCTTGGTTAGTTAAACCACCACTGGGTTCTCCCCTGGGACTCTATCCACACACACACAAGCCCTGAAGTCATCTCTCTCTCTCTCTCTCTCTCTCTCTCTCTCTCTCTCTCTCTCTCTCTCTCTCTCTCCCACATTGGAGCTTTTGATACAGGAAGGAAACAAACTCCCTTGAACTTTCCCATCAGCAATTTAAAGGACCAGACTCAGTGAAGAATGAGTGTTTACAAACCCCAGGGTCTGTGGAAGGAGAAAGCTGAGAACTGAAATGGAAGCAGATGATGCCCGGAGCCTGAGGTCCAGCTGCTCAGCACAGAGCAGAAGCGGTGAGCAGCAACTTCCCTCTCATGGGACAGCCTCTCTGGGCAGCTGTCCTGGCTCCGCCCCAGGTCTGACTGGGCAACCTGCCAGTTCAGCTCTCACTTCTGTAGCTTCAGAACTCATGTCCAACCCAGCTCATCTGTTTGATGGACACATATGTGTTCTGAAAATATTCTATCAGTGTTATCAGGTTATGTGTCTAGGCAGCCGTGGGCAAACTACGGCCCACGGACCGGATCCGGCCGGTTTGAAATGAATAAAACTATTGAAAAAAAAGACCGTACCCTTTTATGTAATGATGTTTACTTTGAAATTATATTAGTTCACACAAGCACTCCATCCATGCTTTTGTTCTGGCCCCCCGGTCCAGTTTAAGAACCCACTGTGGCCCTCGAGTCAAAAAGTTTGCCCACCCCTGGTCTAGAGGATAATATTACTCAAAAGCAATTTTATTTGACTTTTCAATGGACAAGAGTTTTTTCCTAATGCATTCTTTATTATATTGATAATGATTTCTTACCAAAGAGCTGTCATTTCATATTTTCATTTTCCATAATAAAGCGCACATAGTTACAAGAGAGGAGAAAAAAATAGTGTGTGTGCATATTACAGATTTCTAGAAGCAAGAAAATATTAGAAGTTATTTCTCTGTTTGTCAGAAGAGGAAACTGATACCCAGTGAAATTAAATAACTATCATATTGCGAGTGTTCAAGTTGGAAGGCTTGTTTGGTATAAGGTTTTATTTATTTATTTTCTCAATGGCCACTCATCACTGCTTAATGGTTTTATTTTTAACCAGGGGTGGGAGGGAGTGAACAAAGTCTTAAAACCTTCTAAAATTCTGGACCACATTTACACAAAAAGGACAATCGGTTAAGTTTTCAGGATGCACGTGGAATATATGATCAGAGAAATTTACAAGGTCTGCAATAAAAAGCATTTAATGTTTTCCAGGGATGGAAAAGGGTAGATGATGGAGACAGCAGGAGAAGGAGAGAGAGACCCTTCTATGGAAGAAGGCAAACACAGAATACCCTGGGCTTCCTTCTCCTCCGAGGAATCATACATCAGCCTTGACTTTCAGCAACTACTTATAAAGAAGAAAACATTTCTTTTTAAAAAATAAATCAATCAATCAAAACGGAAGTTTTTTAATTAACAAAAAAAATCTCTAAAAATTTGCTTGTGAAATGGCTTCTTTACTGACTGAGGCCATTTTGATATACAGCGTGCTGGGGGGAAACTGAAAGCATTGTATTAAAGAGCCTTTTAACAGCCTTTTGCATTTCTCTCTCTACAGCTTCGGCCCTGCCTTTGGGTAGATTATCCCCATTTTACAGACAAGGAAGCGGAGGCCTGAGGTGTTAATTAATGTGCCTACAACTACAGAGCCAATTACAGAGCCAACTCGTGCCAGAGTCTGACTTCAAAGTCTACTCTGTAGAAATATCTTCTGATATTCTCTTGGCTACAAAGTCTCCCATGAACATACCTGTGCTTATAAAATGTTAGCATTTGGGCCAGACCAATCGTTTCTTATGCTGAACAGTCCTGTGCCTCCGAAGACATTCCCCATCTCTGGCCCTCGAACACATGGCAGGAGCAGCTTTCTACCACTGAAAACTAAAATGCCCTCCCATCTTGACAAACTCCCTCCAGGAGTGGTACCCTCCCTAACCCCAACACATTTAAAATAACTGTTAAGGGAAATACTGAATTTCAGAAACTTAGGGTTTAAAAAATATTTAAACATTCCATTAGTTTAGTGTTTCTAATCAACTTGTACATAAAATAATAGTGATAAAGAGAACAAGAAAGGGCTAGGTTTGGTTTTTTCACTTGTTGACTTTTAGGTAATTCTCCTCCCTCCACCCCCCACCCCACAAAAAAGCATATATTTAGAACCTACTGTATAGTGGGAAATATGTCAGACATTTTCATCCCTACATGAAAGTGTGTGTGTGTGTGTGTGTGTGTGTTAGAGAATGAGACAGAGAGAATGATTTTTTTTAAATTTTGTTTTATTGCTTAAAGTATTACAAAGAGTATTACATATGTCCCCTTCTCCCCCCCCCCACCCTGCCCCCTTGACATTCCCCCGGCCTCCCCTAGAGAATGATTTTTTTTTTACTTATATTATCCTTGAAAGAAATAATGTTTCTAAAACTTAACTTGCCAAACAGGAATTTTATTTAGGCTTCTTTCCACCATACCAAAGCTATAGCGTGGATGTCCAATGAAATTAGCAACTAGAAATGGAATTTGGGCACATGGTAAAAAGAAATCCAAGTGTAATTATAACCAAAAAATTAGAAAGAAAAGAATTAACATATAAAAACCAGTCACATTAAGCACATTAGAGGTGTGCCTTGTATAATAAATATTGTAGTAAATATTTGCAGATAAATGATACAGGGAAGAAAACAGAGTGGGATGAGGAAAGAGAGATAGGAAAGAGCTGGAATGGTGCAATATCAAACAAAGAAGAAATCCCTCTAGCAGTTATTGGAGAAGTGGGGAGAAAGACAGTCAGTCCTGATGAATTAGTCAGGGTGGAAGTGACTGAGGATTGGGGGAAACTTTCTGGAGTTTAATAAGGGCTTCTTTGACTTGAAAGCCAATAAACTGAAGACATCTCCAGGATATGGTGGATTTTTTTAACACAAATTTTAAAGGAGAAGGCAATTGAGTGTTTTTTAAGAGGAAAACTTTGAAGTCATTTGAACATAAAAACAAAGTGCTAAGAAGTCAACCCAGAAAAAAAGTGGCTTGCGGTGGTATGCAGTATTTGAAAACAAGCTTCTGGGGAATTCAGCAAAGTGTGAAAGAGTTATGAAGACATCCATTTGGGCAAAGTGCCCTCTCAAGTGTGTGATAAGGCTGCATGCATCTTCTCTGAGATAAATGTGAGAGAATTTTCCAGAGAGAGAGATCTAGCGTCATTTTCAGACACCTCCCCTGCTGGGGACAGAA
Organism: Myotis davidii; assembly: GCF_000327345.1. Classification (NCBI taxonomy): domain Eukaryota; kingdom Metazoa; phylum Chordata; class Mammalia; order Chiroptera; family Vespertilionidae; genus Myotis; species Myotis davidii. The sequence continues at coordinate 97,894 of NW_006289828.1, read as the reverse complement.
AGCTTTATCTGCAGCAGTGGGATTCTAGTGATGTGGTAGGAAGATTTTCCTGTGCACACATCACTAAAGGGGCTGTACCTTTCCCTTAATAGGAAAAGATCTGCTGTTTGGGGGGCACCAAGGCAGCCCTCTGACAAGAAGGGCTCACTACTGGCGAGCTCAATACTTTGTCAGATACTTTGCTCTTCAGTCAGCCTCCTGAGCTAGAGCAAAGGATGTGGCTGGGGTAGGAGGCGGGGACTGTGCATTTGTGTGTATATGTGCCTGTGTGTTTTCTCATTTCCGCTTCCCCTTTCAAGCTTGCAACTGCCGTTTAATGAGGACAGAGAGAAAAGTGCAATATGCAATATGATACTTTCTCACTGTCCTCACTGCGATCCCCATGCCTGGGAAAGGGTTGGCCCAGCTTTCATGACTGCTTTGCCTCAAATTCTGCTCTCTACCAGCAAACAGGTGAGTGCAATTTCCACTTTATTTAAGACTATGCTGATGTAGGATGATGCTGGGAGACAGGAGAAAACAGGTCAAAGAAACATCAGGCTGTGAAGAAAAGAGGAAAGTCAGGAGAAAATCTCCAGCGCCCCTGACTCCAACCTTTAAAAAACTCATCATTGTGCCTCTTGGAACAGGGAGTCCCTTTACACTCTTTTTTTCCTTCCCATTACTAGAGAGGTACTCTTTCTGGGGTCACAAAGCATGGGTTCCTTTGATGGCCTGAATTAATATTTAGGAATGTTTCACCTTTCTCACCTGAGAAGTTTATCTCTGTGTCTTGCTGTACTCACTTTGGCTGTAAATTCAATGTGATTCTAACTTTGAAGGATTCTCCAGGTGAAGAGTTTCTTAGCTTCATTTCAGGTCCCATTCTAGCATCCATAACTCTGACTAAATCAATTTTGGTTTTTGTGGGTATGAACTTTCTTCAGAAATCATGGAACAAAAGCTGTTGAGGAGATAAACTAAAGCAAGGTACACTGGGGCTACCCAGGAAGTTACACAAATGGACAGCACCAGACCAAATTAACTGGACGGCTCAAGATAGATAACTACCCATCAAGGTTGGCTTTCAGCTATACATGTCAGAGATGGATCGATGCATATATTGACTACTTAATAACCTACATAATCCCAGGCGGAGAAGGGTGGATTCTGTACTTCCCCAATATCCTTGTCTTAGTGGAATCCAGGCTGAGCATGTCACTACTTACATGAGTTTTGGGGAGGGTAGAAGAGTGGAAAGATCCACTATGCTGGGGTTTCCCCCATGCCCCTGCTGTGCTACTGAGCTCCCCAGTGAGTGGAAGAGAAGAGGTAGGTCCCCAAAACTGAACAAGGACAAGATAAAAGAGCCCCACAGGAGTGATCTGATAAGACCACGAGGATTCGGAAGAGATCCCCAGGGAAGGAATAGTGACTCCATCTACCACCAATGGCCTTGGGTAGAGAGGCCCAGGGACATTCTAGATAGTACATGGCAGTGCCGAGGACAGGAAGTCGGAGATCAGAGGTCAGAAGCTTTCAACTTGTGTGTTCAAACTTCAGACTTAACTGTGTTAGGCTTAAGTGATTAGAGAAAAAGATCTGGTGGGATTTTCCTGTAATGAAGTATTACTAGGAAGAGGGTAAGCTAGGTGCATTCTCTATTTCTACATATTATCAGAGATAACAAGCTGAAGATATAACATAGGGGACAGAAAGAGAGCTAACAAATGATTTCTTATTCACGGGCACTCCAGGGCATTTAGAAGTTTTTTACAATCCTAAGAACACTTGCTCTGAATGTTAGATGGAATCCAGTGAGGAAGCATTAGGCAGTGGCCATAGAGACCCAACAGTCATTTTTAGTTTCAGATTTATGATTCTTATTCTAATAGAAAATAGAGAGAAAGTCAGTCCCAGCTCATAACTCACAAGGTCCACTCTGGCTTCAGTAAAGGAAAAAGATCAGATATTTATTTCCATTTGATAACTAACAACCCTTTGCCACTTGAAGGACAAGACCAAAGTGGATATCCTGATACCCACTGTACTCCGTGCCCTACCCATGTCCAGGCCTAATGCAGAAAAGCTTAAACACAGATTTTAAGGAGAAGAGACAGTTCAGATATTGTTGGGGAAAAGAGGGAAGAATAAAATTAATG
>NW_006289828.1:78968-95730 GCF_000327345.1 Myotis davidii | reverse complement strand
AAAGAGCTTCATTGCCAAGGAAATAGGACTGAAGAATTCAAGCTATGAATTCACAGAATGCAATGATCAATAAATCTGCTCATTCTCCTTTAACCGCTGCTCTAGACTAAGCTGCCTATTAACCAGTCCAAATGGACTGATGTGGTTTTTTTTAGTATTAGGGGGAGTTAATTAAATTTATTGGAGTGACATTGGCTAATAAGATAATATAGGTTTCAAGTGTACACTTTTATGATACATAATCTGTATATTATATTGTGTGCCCACCACTCAACATCAAACCATCTTCTGCCACCACATATTTGACTCCCTTTACCCTTTACTACTCCTCATCCCCTTTCCTCTGGTAACCACCACACTGTTGTCTGTGTCTATGAGATTTGTTTGTTTGTTTTTTTGATTGTTTATTTTTTGCTTTCAGTTTTATATCGCACATTGAGTGAAATCATATGGTTCATAATTTTTTCTGTCTGACTTATTTCCCTTAACATGCCATTCTCAAGATTCATCCATGTTGTTGCAAATGGCAGTATTTATTTTTTCTTATGGCTGAGTAGTTAGTATTCCTTTGTATATATATATACCACATCTTCTTTTTTAAAAAATATTTTTATTGATTTTTTACAGAGAGGAAGGGAGAGAGATAGAGAGTTAGAAACATCGATGAGAGAGAAACATCGATCAGCTGCCTCCTACACATCTCCCACTGGGGATGTGCCCGCAACCCAGGTACATGCCCTTGACCGGAATCGAACCCGGGACCCTTGAGTCCCCAGGCCGATGCTCTATCCACTGAGCCAAACCGATTTCGGCTACCACATCTTCTTTATCCAATCAACTATTGAAGGATATGTCTTGGTGACCATAAATAATACTGCATTGAACATAGGGCTGCATATATATTTGCAAACAAATGTCTTCTAATTTTGTGAGTAGGTACCCAGAAAAGGGATTGGTGGGTCATATGGTAACTATATTCTTAAGTTTTTGAGGAGCCTCTGTATGTGTTCTATAGTGACTGTACCAGTTTACACTCCCACCAGCAGTGTAAGAGGGTTCCTTTTTCCCCACAACCCCTCCAACACTTGTTATCTTATTCTTGATGTCTTTAGAATCTATCCAGATGAATAAAATTTCATGTTTCCCAACACTGAGAGCACAGGATTACTTTCTTCCAAACGTACAACTGTAATATTTCCTGTAGCAGTTTGCAAGCCTTTTATAAAACTCATCCATCTTGTGGAAGTAGAAATAAGAAAAATGCCAAGTAACATCTCATTTTTTTCCCTGAAATAGATTGAACTGCTCTCTTAGACCATGAAAGTTCCAGAATACTCAAATGCTATTCTCAGTAAATTTTGTTCTGATGATCTTACAAACTGCAGTGGCATGAAAGAGGATTTGAAATTAGAAAGATATTTCCTATCTATGAAGCATGTGAGAGGACATTGCAGTTGGGGTGTATAGAATGGGGGGTAGTCAATCTGGCTTGAGGTAGAGTTTGTTCCATCCACAAACCGAAATGTTGGCTGTGCTGGGATTTCTGACAGCCTTTTGCCATGGTGGTGATGTGTGTGTTGGTTGTGAATGTAGAAAAGACACAGAAAGTCTTATGGGCCCCATCATGGAAACTCCGTTTCCTTTTTCTCCCCTCCCACGCTTGTTTTCATTCTCAGTCCCAATTCACAGACACTGCTTGGGGTGTAGAAACAATACGAACAGAAGAAAAGTAAGGTCTGTCTGATACGTGTCCCTGGGAGGAGGCCCAGAGTGATAAACAAAAACCTGGGGCAGGGTCTTAGAAACCAAGAATGGCAGGAGGAAGGCTATTGATATAGAGGAAGAAAGCATACACCTGGAACTCAGAACTTGTAAGTGTAAGTCCCATTTATAACCATTAATATTCTACATGACTTCAGATAAGCCTCTCTCTTAATCTCTCTCTATATCTCTTTTTCTTTCTCTTGTAGTTTCCTCAACTGAAAAATGAGTGACAAGGATTAGATGATCTTCCTTTGGACATTAAGTAAGAATGAAGGACCGGGTCATTGCATACTTTTCATCTGTGCTTAACAGCAGCATCCCTTTCTTACCATCTGGATTTTACACCCATACTGTATCCTGCTGCCTACTCTTTCCTTATTTTCTTATGCCTTAAAATGTTCCAACCTTAGTAAATGATTTAGGCTAAGGGCAGATTAATAATAATAATTGCCACCATTTATTAAGCACCCCCTTTATACATCAGGGACTTAATATACTGGGTTGGCAAAAGTAGGCTTACAGTTGTGAGTATGCAAAACAGAGTGTATTCTTATATTATTATTTATTAACTATTATATTATTTTCTATACAAACAGCTGCCCCACCCTATATATTATTCAATTTTAACCCCCAGTAAACCAACATTTGATACATTATATTTTTTACATATGAAGAAAGTTAGGTTTAGAGGGGATAAGTAATTTTACCAAGGCTATATGCAGTAGGTAGGCAGAACTGTGATTCCAAACAAAACTTATTCTGAGTCCATGGCTCATGCTCTTTCTATGGTTTTCCTTCTCAAGGGTTGACCATCACTTCTGAGCCTTTATTTAATCCTCATCTAAACATATGTTTATTGATTTTTTTTAGAGAGAGAAAGAGGGAGGGAGGGAGAGAAACATCTATGTGAGAGAGGAAACATTGATTGGTTGCCTCCCATATGTGCCCCCACCAGGAATTGAACACACAACCTTGGTATATGCCCTGACTGGAAATAAAACCTGCAACCTTTCAGTGTATGGGATGATGCTCCAACCAACTGAGCCAAGGCTTTTCCTGGGCCTTTTGAAAATATTCCCATGATGAGATAACTGTACACATAGCTGATACATATTTGGCAGGTTCAAATTGGTAGGCCCATACTAGTTGTTAAATATGAAAATATGTCCACACCAAATTATGACAAATTCCCATTGTTCCAGGCCCTCTGAGTGTCCATGAACAATCCTTGCTATCCCAGCCCTTCCCACAAGATTCTGAGACTGGCAGCAAAAACTCAGTGCCACACCAGTCCTGACTCAGCCCCAGGGCAGTGACTGGTGTCAACTCTGATTGATCTATGTCATCCCATCATCATTGTTAAATGCTCTGAATGTCACAAAAATGTCTCCTCTCAACTAGAACCTAGTTGGGCCCTTGCTGTTAATCTACTCCATAAGGCTGAGGAAGGCAACATTGCTTCATAATTATCTAGTTGGAGTAAAAAAGGGATATTATGCTATTAACCAAACAAAGGAACACCTCACTCACCAAGACTGTCACAAACCCAAGTATAAATTACGTTTGGTTTATGCTGCCTCTTCTATACAAAGCTGTAGAATGAAGAGTTTGTCTAACAGGAAATGGAGATATTACTAAAATAGTTTTTCCTTTCTTTTATGCCAAATGCATTTACCACTGACACCTAAATAGTGATCTTAGGGTTTTGTTGTTGTTGTTATTATTATTATTATTATTATTATTTTATTGTTAGTGGAAAGACTGTATCTCAAGTCAGACCAACCTGAATTTAATTCTCAACACTATAAGATCCTAAATATATGACCTTGGACAAGTCACATATCTCTTCGAGCTTCAGATAAAAATTATTAGCTCAAATGTGATTGTCAAGATTAAGTGAGATAGTTTGTGGGGAGATTTTATGAGTAAAGATAAGGTACTCAATACATCTTATTATGTGTTATGAGTTATTATGAGTACCTTTTGCTTGACCTACCCTTGTTAATAGGTAGAGAAACTCTGGCTACATTCTTGAGAAAACAAAAACTAGAAGTATGTGATGTTCTCAGTGTAGTAATAATAATATTCATAATTGTTTTCTCTGCTACTGATATTACCACTTCTGGTTATGATTTTTGTTTGATATTCTTTTCCAAGCTCTTAAACCACTCCCTAATATTAAACCACTAGAGGTTTTTTTCCCTCTTGCTTAACTTCAACCCTGTCTGCTACAAATTCTGCTTTTTACTATAACATCCTCAGAACAGAGAATTCTCTCCTATTCTGCTTGGTTGTGATCATATTTCCGAACACTTGACAGATTGTGGAGAAATATTTGGGGAGTGAGCCTTTCAAGAAATGTAAGGAAGAGGAAAGGACAAAGGGCTGGTGATGATAGCAGTGGACAATAGTAAGACTTTGGCGTGATTCCGGCAAGTAGCTAGAGAAGCAGTGTAGACTTTTGTTGTTTTCTTTTGCGGGGGGTGGTTATTGGGAATATCAGAGAAAAGATATCACAAGCTTCAGATTTCCATCCTCATAGAAAATAGATTAATTATATCATTATAACATAAACCAGCATTGAGACGATTCTAGAAAGAAATTTTGACCAAGAAATGAAAACTTAGAATGGGAAATTCTAGGAAACATTTTTAAGATAGGAAAATTTGATACTTATAAATTCAGTCAGACTAGTGTGACCGTTATATTACATTAACAAAGGATTGACTTGACTATGCCCCCAGCCTTTTTCCTCTTTACTACAAGGTATACAAAATATATACATTGGGAGTTGAGACCATAGGGAAAATCAGGAATACCTGTCCAATGAAATATAAGAATAATTTTCAGCACCAGTGTGATTCTTGTTCATATGTAAGTATAGCATTTCCTGAGCTCTTTTTGTTGCAAAGACTGTGTGATGCTCTAAAATAAGATTTGGGGAACAGACCACAAGAAGAGGTGGATAATGAAGAAAAAGGTAACCACTTATCTCTTGTTTATTGTAATACTAGAGGCCCAGTGCATGAAATTCGTGCATGGGTAGGGTCCCTAGTGGCTGCCGCTGCTGGCCAGGACCTCCCTTTCCCCAGCTACCTGCCACTGCTGCTGCTGGCTGGGGCCACCCTATTAGGCTTTTATTGTATAGGATGTGTGCTAGTTGTTAGAAATAGGTAATTGAAAGGAGATGGCCTGAGTAGGACTTCAAAGGGTATACAGAATTTGTTTGGAAAGAGAGAAAAAGATGGATGAAGCTGTATAAGCTAAAGCAGAAAAGTTTAAGTACTGGAGGTCAGTGAGCAATACCTGACTGAATCACACATGTTTGAATTCCTTCTTAGCCTCCCTCATCAGGCTCACCACTTTCCTGGGTCAGTGAAAGTTGGAAATCCAGAAACCCCATAAGTTAGTGTTCATTTTAAAGGAAAGTTGCCAAATGGAAAGTAAATTCAGGGGCTACTGGACTATTTTTTAACTCTTATGGGGGAAACTATACAAATGCACTTTTTTATAGGTATCATTCCTACAAATATTTCAAATTCAACTAGAATAAATTCATAAATATTGGCATTGGTGGCAAACTTACAAAACTTCAAGTCCCACCAACTTAATTTCTTTTTATTTATGTTTAGAGAAGAAGGGAGCGAGATAGAGAGATAGAAATATCAATGAGAGAGAAACATCGTCAATCCACTGCCTCCTGCAAGCCTCCCAATGGGAATCAAGGCTGCACTCAAGCATGTGCCCTGGCCGGGAATTGAACCAGTGACCTCTCGGTTCCTGGGTTGCTCAACTGCTGAGCCACGCATGCTGGGCCCACCAATTTATTCTTTAGAAGCTAAAACCAATGCACAAATAGAATGATTCAGCAACCCCATCCAGAGACATGTTTGTTGCAGAGGCAGTGCACCAACTGCAAGGAACATTTCACAGACAAGCAAAATTGGCAAACAAGAGTAAGGTTCTTGGCTTCAAGTTCTGGATGGCAGAGAAGGAAGATCCTGAGCTCACCTCCTCTCATTGACACCAAAGCTATAATTGCATATAGAATAGCTATCTCTGAAAATGACCTGAAGACTAGCAGAACAGGTTTTCTACAACTATGGACATAAAGAAAAAGCCACATTGAAACAGGTAGGAGGGATAGAAACTGTCTAGTCAGGACCCATGTGGTGACTGACCAGTGGAAGGGATAGCACAACTCCAGAGGTTGTCCCCAAAGAGTGAAGGGTCTGAGCACTAGCATGGGGAACCTCACCAGGAAGAGGATCCCCCATAGCATATGGCTTTGAAAACCAGCAGGGCTTAAATCTGGGATAGCCAAAAGGCGGTAGGAAACCCAAGTTGTGCTCTTTCTGGGTCCTGGCACAGAAAGAGCAGTTTGAAAAGCACCTAGTTTATGCATGAAGGTGATATATTGGCCAATTTTAGGGTGTGTGCTGGAACAAGGATCTGTTGAAACTTTCTCCTCAGTCAAAAGGGGCCACTATTTCCTCTTTTTTTAATTCTCCTTCCTCCTAACTGGTCTGACACTGGCCAGCAACATTTCTGATACTCTCCATTAAACTTGCTAGCACTATCCACCTCACACTGACATTTCCCCGGAGGACTTATCCAGGCTGTCATCTCTCCAAAGCAGTTCCTTCCCTGCCACACCCAGTGGGTAGCCTCAGTGGGCACCAGCACAACAGCAGTATCTGCACTAGCATGTCTGGACCTCACAGCCAGCCATACAGAAGGCTTGCCCTGCACACCAGTGTGCCCATAACAGTAGTGACCAGACCTCACAGCTAGCAGGCCAGGGACCAGCATCCCCTGCCAGTGTGTCCATAGAAGCTGTGGCCCAACCAAAATAGGAGACCATACTAATCCATTCAAGGAGCATCTCTGGAGCACCTGGCTCTGGTGACAAGGGGGATTCCACCACTGAGTCCCTCAGGACACCTTCTAAATAAGACCACACTTTCAAAGACACTGGGGGGTAAGGGATGCCAGGGGATTGTCAAGGGGCGGGGGGGAAGGACACATATGTAATACCCTTTGTAATACTTTAAGCAATAAAAAAAAAGACCACACTTTCAAAACCAGGTGATGTAGCTAACCTACCTAATACATAAAACAAATAGTCAAAGTGAGGAGAGAAAAGAATATGTTCCAAACAAAAGGGAAAAAAATACAAACCCCAGAAAAAAAGAGAACTAAATGAAACTGAGGAAAGCTGTCTCCCAGAGAAAGAGTTCAACATAGTAGTCATAAAGATGCTCACCAAATTTTGCAGACAAGTGGATAAACTCAAGTGATAACTTCAACAAAGAGTTAAAAATTATTTTTTTAAAAAGGACCTATCAGAACTGAAGAATGTAACAACTGAAATGAAAAATATACTGGATAGAATCAACAGCAGATCAGCCAAACCAGAAGTATGGATCAGCAATCAGGAATACAGGATACTGGGTATCACCCAATTGAAAGATCAAAAAGAAAGAAGAATTTAAAAGGATAAAGATAGTATATGGGACCTCTGGGACAGCATTAAATGTTCTAACATTTGAATCATACAGGTCCAAGAAGGAGAAGAGAGAGAGAAATGGATTGAAAAAACTATTTGAAGAAATAATGGCCAAAAACTTTCCCAACCTGGAGATAGAATCAGGCATCCAAGTTCAGGAAGCTCAGAGAAACCCAAACAAGATAAACCCAAAGTGATCCATAACAAGACACATTATAATTAAATTGTTAAAAGTTAAAGATAAAAAGGGGATCTTAAAAGCAGCAAGAGAATAACAACTAGTTACATTTTAAGGGAATGCCCATAAGACTATCAGCTGACTTTTCAACAGAAACTTTGCAAGCCAGATGGGAGCAGCATGATGTATTTAACATGATGAAAGGGAACAACTTATAATCAGGAATACCAACAAAGTTATTATTCAGAACTGAAGAAGAGATCAAGATTTTCTCAGACTAGCAAAAACTAAAGGAATTTATCATCACTAAACTGGCATTACAAGAAATGTTAAAGGGAATTCTTTAAGTGGAAAAGAAAAGGCTGAAACTAGAAATAAGAAAATATATGAAAGAAAAAAACAATCTCACAAGTAAAGGCAAACATATAGAAAAGGTAGTAGACCAACCACTTATAAATCTAATATGGAAACAATTAAAATTGCAATAAGTACCTATCTATCAATAATTACTTTAAATGTAAATGGACTAAGTGCTCCATTCAAAAAAATAGGCTAACTGAATGGATAAAAAACAAGACCCTTACATATGCTGCCTATATAAGACTCATATCAGGTTGAAAGACACACACAAACTGAAAATAAAGGGATGGAAAAAGATATTTCATGAAAATGGAAATTTAAAAAAAGCTGAGATAGCAATACTTATATCAGACAAAACAGACTAAAATAAAGGTTATAACAAGAGACAAAGAAGGACCCACCAATTCTACTTCTGGGTGCTTATCTAAAGAAAAACAAAAACTAATTCAAAAAGATATAAGCACCCCTATGTTCACTGAAGCATTATTTACAATAGCCATAATATGGAAGCAACATAGGTGTTCATCAGTAGATGAACGGACAAAGAATAATTGTATGTATGTACATGTAGTGGAATATTATTCAGCCATGACAAAGAATGAAATCTTGCCACTGCAACAATATGGATATACCTAGAGGTTATTACATTATGTGAAATAAGTCAGAGAAAGACAAATGCTGTATCATTTTATTTATATGTGGAATCTAAAAAACTAAACAAATGAATAAACAAAATATAGATACAGAAAAACAGGCAAAATTTATAGTTATAACATAAGTCACGAAGATGTGAAGTACAGCAGAGGGAATTCAGTCAATAATATCACAATAATTTTGTATGATAACAGGTGGATACTGGACTTTTCGTGGTGATCACATTGTAAGGTATATAAATGCCAAATCACTATGTAATACACCTGAAACAAATATAATATTGGATGTCAACTATACTTTAATTAAAAAGAGCTTTACATTCCAGAATAAAAAAGAAAATCTAATTGACTTGCCAGAAGTCAATTAATTGCACACAATGATTGAAAGGATACCCAAGTTTCCTGATTCCTAGTCAGTGCTCTTCACACTGCACCAAACTCCATTATATATATATATAGGTGTATGTTTTTGTATGACCTGTTTGGAGAAAATATCTCCATTCCCCTCTCTCTATTACAAGGGGCCACAAGACCTTCAAAGGTGCCATCTTGATAGTGTGTGCAGCCCCATCTTTCATTTCTTTCTAACACTCTCACTGTTGATGTACTTGTCTGATAATCATTTGCTGCTTCCTCCAGATTCCCACAAAGAATACCCCCTTTCTTATCTCCCAGTAGTACTGCTTCCTGCTGTTACCACTAACGAGACAATTCTATTTCTCCCTGTCTCATAATATCACTGCACTTAGAGTGTTTCCATATATCACCCCCATGAACAGGTCTCTACAACCCAAGTGTGACAGAAATTGAGGAAAATTAGCTAATTAAATTCCCTAGTCCCATGCCGAGTTTGCCACCGTTGAAAAGATTAGCATAGATATACCTTGCATATTTTATTTCAGACTTAAGACCATTGTTGCTTTTTTCAAGAGAAGAAATTATTCAATTCTCACCCAAATTGCTTAGAAAATTCTGTCATTCTCAATAGGCAGTAGAGTCCTTAAGTTGCCCAGCCTTCTTGTTGTCCTAACTATAGTATTTATTTGTAAACCTTTCTTTGGAACTCTTAAGCATTGAGGGTTCTCTTTCCAAAGGAATTTTCCTTTAGGTGTTTACATTAAGTGAAACCTTTCTGCATAGGACAGAGAAACAAATCAAAATAGTTAAGAAAATAACAACTTCTATTCACAATTATAGGAACTTCAAGAGTAGAAACAAGTCATAGAATAACCCTCACATTCATCTTTTTCTCTAACTTGTAGCCCAAAACATTTTTGCATGCTTAGTAAACACATAATTATAAGCTTATTGTCCACAGTTTTGAAGCTGATCTCCCTTCATGTATCTATGATAATTCTATAAGATGCTGGGCTCCTTTGGGGAATAATCACCTACGAAAATTATTCACTCATTTAGAGAATAAGTATTTATTAAGCAACTGCTATGAGTTAGATTCTGTTTTAGACATTAGGGACATAACAGTGAATAATCCAGACAAAAATCTCTGTCCTCATGGAGCTTATGTCCTAATCAGAGGATTAAACAATAAATTAGCTTAACAAATAAAATGTAAGTATTTTAGTGATAACAATGAAAAAGAAAATCAAGCAGAAAAAAAACTCAGTGAAAAGTAATTATTGTAGGCTCTGCGAACCAGGCCTGACTCTACAAACTGAGAAAGTTGGTTAAGAGCTGAGTTTTGCAGGTTAAGTCTCCCAAAGTTGAAGGACAGGAGTCGGGGAAGGAGTGAAGAACATGAGAAAAACCTAAGATTAAGAGAAAAAAAATATATATAAGCATTTTCAGGGGGTAGAGGGGAAATTAGCTTATATGAGTGTGATGACGTTTCAAACATGTGGGAAGAATATAGAGTAGATTCATATCACAGAGGATGTTGAAACTCAAGTTGGGGCCTCCATCTACCATCTCAATTAGTGAGATTCTGACACTATGCTAAGCTAGAGTGTCCTGATTGAGAAACTGAGACCAAAAAGAGGGATTGAATTTTCCAATGCCATACCATTAGCAAATGGCAGAATATAAAGTGTGGATGTCAATATTCCTCCCTTCCTCTTTCTTTCTTTCTTTCTTTCTTTCTTTCTTTCTTTCTTTCTTTCTTTCTTTCTTTCTTTCTTCCTTTCTTTCTTTCTTTCTTTCTCCTTTCTTTCTTTCACTTCTTTCTTTCTCCCTTCCTGCCCTCCTGCCTTCCTGCCTTCCTTTTAAATTCCCTTAACCATCAAAAGCTTTCTTGTAAGCTGAAGAGGTCTTGTGATTTAGGTGAAGTTCATTTGCTGTGGGAATTAAAGACAATAGGCAAGTTTGGGCTCACTGACAGCAACCCATTCAACATTTTGGAGGTGCAGACTAACTAGGTAAATAAACTCTGATATGGCTTTTTCGATTCTTTCTCGTGACAGTTTCAGCATCTTTTCATCACCTCACAGCAGCTCTGACCAAAGGACAAATTATCTCTGCTACCCTCTTTGTGGTTTCCCTGTGTCAAAAGCATAATTAAATCATTTAATTCCCCCTAAAAGTCACAGGCAGTGGACAAAAGGACAAGTGCCCAGAGTTAGCAAAGTTTCATAATTCCAACTGTTGTTGCTCTTTGGAAAAAAATAATCTTGGGTTAGACCCGAAGTAAAAGAATTTAGATCAGGAATTCTTTTTCTCTGGATAGGTTTTGTCTGTAACAGAGGCTTTCAAAGCAATTTTATGGTCCTAGGAAAGTATTTTATGCTGTGGTTATTCTCTTCAGAAATAGCTATTTCACTGCCTAAATTGTTAAATGCCTCACTAATGATTTTGTTTTTAAATGCCTGGAAGCTGGCAGTCTCCTTATTTTTTTCTTTTATTTTTTTCCCTTTACTCCAACAGTTAACAGTGTAGCTATGATAGTGAAGGTGTTATGACAGCTCCAGGGAATACAGGGACAAAGCAGTAGAGGACAATGGCTCCCCTTCCACTGATTTACTATTTTGAGTGTGGCAGGTAGGAGGAGGCAGGAGGACAGAGCATAAGCCAATAAATGTTCTTTCACCTTGAGTCTTTTTAAGCTCTATTTAGACAATTAAATGATTCCTCTCTTCTTTCTTCTTCTTTGAATAAATGGCTAGCACTATCAGAATGAATCTTTTGGAAGAATACAGAGGAGTTGGTTAGGCAGTGCTAAAAGAAATATAAATACACTAGAGGCCTGGTGCATGGATTCATTCACCAGTGGGGTCCTTCAGCCTGGCCTGTACCCTCTGGTAATCCGGGACTCCCCCGGGGGATATAGTAGTGCGTGAAGTGGCTGCTTGAACCCAGGCCAGGCATTGCACCACTCCTGCTCATCCTGGCCCTGCTGCACCTGCTGCCACCTGGTAGCACGCTGCTGGGGAGGTTGAAGAGGCTTGCGCTACTGCCACTGTGGCGCTCACCAGCCTTGAGCCCAGCATCTGGCGCCTGTAGGTCAGCTGAGCAGCACTCCTGCTGTGGGAGCGCACTGACCACGAGGGGGCAGCTCCTGCATTGAGTGTCTGCACCCTGGTGGTCAGTGCACATCAGAGCGACTCGTTAAGTGGTCGACCAGTCAAATGGTCGACCGGTCACTAAGGGCTTCATATATATAGACTGATGAACTAGGGAATTAACTTATAGCTATGGAGAAACCCAAGTTCACAAAGTCAAAAGTGATGACCCTGAAGGTGGTGACTGTTAATTGCTTGAGGCAAGCTCTCCTTGTTGTTTTTATTGAGAGATTCTCCCCCAGCCCAGAGAAATCCTATGTGGACCCCCTGATATCTAAAAGAGGAAACAAAACAAAGCAACCCCAGAATGACTGCAGTTAGGGTGGCGTCCTGTTTGTGAGACCTTAGAAAAGCTGTTCAACCTTTGAGATCTGAGACTTCTTCATACACCTTTATGAGGATTAAGTAAAGTGAATTTTATACATTGAAAATCTATATTTTAATTTCAGTGGAAGATTCTGAGGCAAAATCCTTAAGGATTAAAGAAAAATGTTTTTTCTGATACACAATTTCAGCTAACGTGAGAAGTAGCAATTCTTTAAGCAGGAAGAGCTTTTTTAATGCCCCTTAAATCATATGATGTTTGAAGTTTCTAGACTTGCTGATTTGAAAGATTGCCCTGGGGTTTGGATTGTTCAGAGCATTTTTCTTTTCTCTTCTTTTCTTTTTTCTTTTTGAAGATGGAGGAAGGGCTAGACATCTCCTTCCTCCTCCCGAATGGGCAGAGGAGTCATGTCCTTTGTGCAGATCTGGGAAGATGGGAGGTCGGGAGATAACCTGGAGTGGTGGTTTCTGGGCAGAGGATGAGGGAGTATCACTGTGCTTCAACCCTCAGGGTGGCATCGCTGTGACAGGAGACCCTGAAGTCTAAACCAGGGCCATGGAGGGCTCTGTGCTGAGCCCCACATCCTGGGAGAAGAGACGAGCTTGGCTCCGTCAGAGCCGTCACTGGCAGACCCAGGTCCTGGAAGAGGAGGCTGCAGCTGCCCTGCAGGATGTCCCAGATCCAGAACCTTCCAGCCTGGATGACGTTTTCCAGGAAGGTAAGAAGCAGTCAGACATCAAACAGACTTCCACATTGCCTTTGGTAGGAAAAACGTGACAACAGGCACAGACCTACAGTGTGGGCAGTGGGTCCCTTGTTTAGGCTAGGCCCCTCAGGGATGCTCATTTTCACTGGCTTAAATAAGTTTAAAAGAAGAAAGGTAAAGTAATACAAAATATGAATTATGTGAAATGGAGGCAGTCATGAGATTAGGAAACAGGAAGAAGCACAATTTTGCATCATCCTGAGAAGCTGCCTGTAGGACCCGAGATCAGGGTTCTCTGTAAATGCTTTGGGATGTTTATTTTGTCTGTGTAACAAGGTTACACAACCTGAATGCCTGGACTCTGGCCACAACTCTGTCATTAACAAGCTATGTGACCTTTATCAAGTCACTCACTTCTCTAAGACTTACTTGAATAATTTAAATAGTAATAGTACCTTTCCTATATGCCTCTCAGAGCTTCTTTGAAGTTCAAATAAGACTACAGCCATAGAAGAGAGAAAATCTTATATAAATAACCCCATTCTTGTTTATTTAGTAGAAAACACAATTGCAATATTGTGCTCTTTTTGTTTTATGTAAATTTTTTAAGGGGAAGGATCCACCCTTATTCCCAAACCTTGGGGGAAAGAGAGTAGTGGGCTTGATACACTGAGCATTTTCCAGATTCCTGAGAGGAAAGGGACGGGGTAGGGGAAGGCAGAGAGAAGAAATATTCATTTTTATACATGGGTATATTCCTCTCATATATTTAAAGAAAAGTTTTTATGGGGCAAAAAATAAGAATCATGATTTGGCTTATACAAGCCAAATTGAGAATGGGGTGAGTTGTAGAGGGGAAGTCTCATTTCCTTCCGTTCTCACAGTGATCTGATGTCTGTCTTTCCTAGGGAATCCAATCACTAAGATTGAGGACTGGCTGCAGGACTGTGGGTAAGTGCTGGAGATACAATGGGACTGAACACAGCTGATGGGTGGATATGCTAATAGGCACTGACCCATGGAAACTCAGAAACAGGAAAATGGGTTTGAATTGGGACTAATGTTTAAAAGTTAGGTTAAGAGAAAGGGGGAGTAAAAGAGTTTGGAGTGAGTGTGGGCAACTCTAGGATGAAACTAATTTATGGTGAAGATCTGGAAATATAGGCTGGATTTGGTCGAAAGCCAAGAATGATGGAAATCTATAGCTTTGGGGAATGGCTGGCTGAGTTCCAGATCCCTTCTTTACTGCTTTTCCCTTAGACAGAAGTCTAACACTCTGTAACAAAAGAGGTTAGAAACCTAATTGTTCTTATGACCAGAGGTTGTCATTATATTGTTTATTTCTACTGTAGAAGATAGGACAAGGGGCTAAGAGTTTACTCCAGTCATTCAAAGCAGTAAAGAATTGGAGCAAGTACTTCAACGCAAAATGTATTATCTCTTTCCTCTGGTTTGATTCCTCTCTCTCTAAAATCAATAAAAATATTTTTAAAAAACACTTTTAAATATGAGACCCCACACCCTATCAGCCTGTACCATTTTAAGCTCAGTCTACCCAGAAACAGAAGGAAAGCTTCTGTGACCTATTTAAGCCCGATCACTTGGGTGATAATGAATTCTCAGAATTTATAACTCCTGCCTGCTCATTATTTCCTTTCCAGGAATGGTTCAAGTTTTATGTAGACTTTACTCTAAACTAATCTATTAACATATACAAAAACCCATCCTTGCTTATTTGGCAGGAAATAGCACTGAATAATCCAATGTTGTTTATTTTAACTATGACCCAGAAGTCAATGCCAAGAAAGATTTATTTTGTGTTTTTGTTATTTACAAAACATATCATCCTTATAGTCCTAATCTGGTTCACAACTCAATGACTTCCAAGTCAATTAAAGATAATAAAAATATAGAGAAGCAAAGTGAATGTAGGGATGAGGACATTTGCAAGTTTTGGTGTGTCCTAAGGTTAAAAATGCTTCACTAGGCCCTAGCAAGTTTGGCTCAGTGGATAGAGCTTCATCCTGTGGACTAATGGATCCCAGGTTCGATTCTGGTCAAGGGCACGTGCCCAAGTTGCAGGCTCAATCCCCAGTGTGGGGCGTGCAGGAGGCAGCCAATCAATGATTCTCTCTCATCATTGATGTTTCTATCTTTCTCTCCCCTCTCTCTTCCTCTCTGAAATCAATAAAAATATATTTTTTTAAATGCTTCACCAGATTTTTAAAAGAGAACCAGTTGTCTCAGTTACCATCTCATTAACTACTATTGTTTTTATCAATTCACGTCAACAATTATTAACTGTTCATTTGCTAACTGTCTGATTGTCTAAATCAGCAGTTCTCAACCTGTGGGTCGCTACCCCTTTGGGGGTCAAACAACCCTTTCACAGGGGTTGCCTAAGACCATCGGAAAACACATATATAATTACAAATTGTTTTTGTGATTAATCACTATGCTTTAATTATGTTCAATTTGTAACAATGATAATACATCCTGCATATCAGATATTTACATTACAATTCATAACAGTAGCAAAATTACAATTATGAAGTAGCAACGAAAATAATTTTATGATTGGGGGTCACCACAACATGAGGAACTGTATTAAAGGGTCGCGGCATTAGGAAGGTTGAGAACCACCGGTCTAAATGATCTAGGGATGCCAAATAGTTTTAAATGTGCTCCTTGGATTCAAACACACTATATTTTGCTTGAGAAGAATAAATTCACAGAAATATAAGATTGTAAACTTCAGAAATCACCTTTCCCCACCTGTATTCTACGAAGATAAACTCTGATACAAAACATATACTGAAAATGTAGCCTGATAGGGGAAAAAACTCCAAGATCGGAGCCTAATTTTGTTTGCTAATTGTCTGTGTAAACAACTGTAAGCAAACAACTGAAATTCTTTCTATCTCAGTTTCCTCATCTATAAAGTGGAGAACTAGAATAATAATTTCAAAAGTTTCAATAGTTTCAAAAGTTTTCAAAGATTTAAATGACATGATGTATATACAAGAGCTGTATGCTCTGTAGTAATATGTGAGAGGTAAGATTTCTAAAGTAGGAGCTTTATGCTATTTTAAAATTTCACAAAACAAGTCTGTCTATCATCTGTCTATCTATCTATCTATTTATCCATCTCTTTATCAGGAAAGTATGTCCAGAAGTGATTAGCTCCAGGATAGTGGTTACCTCAAGGAAGGAAGAAAGTAGGAAGGAATGGAAAGTAAAATGAGACTTTAATTATATCTTTAACATTTTATTTATTTTTTATTAACAGAGATATGAAGAAAATATGACAAAATGTTTACATGTGTGAAAATAGGGTGGCAAGTGCAAGGGTATCTGTCACATTTTTTTTTTACATTTCTGTGTGTTGGAAAAAATTCAATATTTAAACTTCAAAAAGGCCACAAGGAAGTCTATTATTAGCATGCTTACATTTTCTTTGGAAAAGGAATTATTAAGTTCATAAAATATTTTCAATATTCTCTACTTTCTCTATTTTTTTTTCTCTTTTTTTTTTAAATTAAATTTTTTATGTTTCAGATAATTACTTTTTTTCCTCTTTTTTCCCCCATAACACCCCTCCTCCCGCCCCACCCCCGCCCTCACTCCCCACCCCCTGTCCTCATCCATAGGTGCACGATTTTTGTCCAATCTCTTCCTGCATCTCCCACACCCCTTTCCCCCCAAGAATAGTCAGTCCATTCCCTTTCTATGTCCCTGATTCTATTTTTCCTGGA
>NW_006289828.1:58346-77810 GCF_000327345.1 Myotis davidii | reverse complement strand
TGCGTTACTCTTTCCTCCTAGTTGTAGGACTTCCACTCAGCCAGCGTTCCTGTGGGTCTGGGTGATGTCCGTTCCGTCTTTTAGTTTCACTTTTGAAATGGTTGTTCGAGGCGGCAAACTCCGGCGTTAACCTATGCCGCCATCTTGGTTCTCTCCTACTTTCTCTATTTTGAATGATAGCCTTGTTGGATATCATTACCTTGGTTTCAGATCCTTGCTTTCCATTACCTTGAATACTTCAAGCCATTTCGTTCTGGCCTGTAGAGTTTCTGATGAGAAATCATCTGACATCCCTATTAGAGCTCCTTTGTAGGTAACAAATTGCTTTACTCTTACTGTCTTTAAGATTCTCTCTTTGTCTTTAACTTTTTTTCATTTTAATTATGATGTGTCAGGGGGTGGGCCTGCTTATTCTTCTTGCTTGGGACTCTCTGTGCTTCCTGAACTTGTGTGACTTTTTTACTTTACCAGGTTAGGGGAGTTTTCTGTCATTATTTCTTCAAATGGGTTCTCTAATCCTCGCTTACTTTCTTCACCTTCTGGCATTCCTATGATGCAAATATTATTATGTTTCATATTGTCCCACAGCTCCCTTAAGCTGTCCTCCTGTTTTTTAATTGTTTTTTTCTTTTTGGTTCTCTGATTGAATGATATTTTCTACCCTGTCTTCTAATTCACTGATCCAATCCTCGGCTTCCCCTAATCTGTGTATTCCATCCAATGTGTTCTTTATTAGTGCTATGTCATTCTTTACTCCTGACTGGTCATTTTTTCAGTTTCTATGTCTTTTCTTATGCTGTTGAGCATCCTTATAATAATTATCTGAACTCTATATCTGATAAATTTCTTATCTCCATTTCATTTAGCTCTTCTTCTGGAGAACTCTCTTGTTCTTTTACTTCGAGTTTACTTGTTTTTTTGTCTCCCCATTTTGGCTGCCTGTTTGGGTTTGTGTCTGTGTATTAGGCAGATCTACTATGACTCTGAGACTTTAGTGTAGGACAATATCAGACACTGTTTGTGACTGGCAGGACTGGGCCTGTTTGGGTTCTTCTTGCTAGAGGCCAGACACTGTTTGTGACTTACAGGACTGGGCCTGTTTGGGTTCTTCCCAGAGGCCAGACACTGTTTGTGACTGGCCTCTAATGCAGGACAATGTCAAACACTGTTTGTGACTGGCCCTGAGTACTATTTGGAGCTATCAGTAATTCACAGTTTATGGCTCCCTCTGCTAGGGCTGAGTACCTTGGAATGGACCAAGATGTGCACTAATGTTTGCCTTTCCTAGCCCCAGATCCAGAAGAGGTCAGGCAAAGACTCAAAGCCTCCAGACTGCCTCTTCCTGCAGTCTGATTGTTTTTGCATAGTTTTAATGTGCCTCAGGCTATAGGACACAGGCAGGCATAGACTCCACAGGGTGGGGTGAGAGGTTTTCCAACAGGATAGGTCAATTGCTCCAAAAGCTCCCTGGCTGGTAAAAGTCTATCTGAGAAATATGTCCTCTGCAGTGTGGTGGAATGACTCAGCACAGAGCTGGGGTGGCTGCCTTCTGAGCTCTAATCCCAGAGCCCCCAGCCCTGGATTCTCCTCAAACAGCTCTAGTCCACTCTGCCCTCTCCCTGCCAGAGCCCAAGATGAGTAGCTGCACACAAAATTTTATGCATTGGCCCTTTAATAGGGTGCCTGCATTTCCAGCTGTCTCTGGCTGGCAGATAGCAAGCCCTCTCCTTTTCACAACTAGATGTTATGTGGGTACCTTTCTCAGTTCTGGTGCACTGGGCTGGGGAACCCAGTTTGGGGTTTAGACCCCAGAGTTCTCCGTGAGAATACCCCACAGCTGAGCTATCCCTCTGGAACTTCAGCTGCTGTCTGTGGGAGCTTGACCAGCCCTCTTGTGCCTCCACACTTCCTATCAGTCTGTATGTCTCCACTTCCCATCCTTGGTTATCTGGGTTCTCTCCAGCTAGTCTTCAGTTGATTATTCAGAATAGTTTTTCTGTATTTTAGTTATAATTCCAGTTTGGTCCTGGATATTCCAGTGACCCAAAGAAATCTCAGGCTATTGGAGCATCACTTCATGAAATGTTTAATAATAGCAATAATTCCAATTTGGTCCTGGGAAAGTGTCAGTGTAGCTTCCACTTAATCTGCCACGATTTTGGGGCCTCCTATACTACTTATCATAGTGTTTTAGTAGTAAATGTAAATATTTATTTATACTAACATTTGTAATACTACATATATAACATATTTTTAATGTTATATTAAAATATATGTATGTAGCCCTAGCCAGTGTGACTTAATGGTTAGAATGTTGGCCCATGGACTGAAGGGTCATGGGCTTGATTCCTGTCAAGGAATGTACCTCAGTTGCAGGCTGGATCCCTAGCCCTGGTCAGAGAGCATGTGTGAGGCAACCAATCGATGTGTCTCTCTCACATCGATGTTTTTCTCTCTGTGTCTGTGCTCCTCCCTTCTACTCTCTCTAAAAAAAAATCAATGGAAAAAATATCTTCGGATGAGGATTAACAATGATAAATATATAATATATATATAATAATGTTATATGTGTAATAAAATAATGGTTTATGTATAATATGACATATTAGAAAGAAAAGTACATATTTTTAGTTCAAGTTATAGTATTAGAGGTACCTATTCTCAATTAGCTTGGGTATATCATTGCACATTTTATATCATACCTTGATGAACTGTTTTTTTCAGGACATATAAAAATACAGAATTTGGAAAACAGGGTTGATTTTTTTCACTATTAAAAGCAAAGTACCAGTAAAAGATGTCTAAAAATATACATAATGTTTTATTTTATAAAATGTTAAACACAACTAATCTACAGATGTTCAATTAGTAAACCCATTGCTACTATTACGCACTTCATGAAGTAATGCTCCAATAGCTTTAGATTTCTTTGGATCGCTGAAGACTGATCAAGGTGAGGCCTCACTTAAGACCACTCTAATGGAATGGATGCACTCCAGTCCATTTCCCTGATAACTCACTTTAGCAGGCCTTCTCTGCTCCAGCCTCCACATGAGATTACATTCAAAGCATCATGTGCAACTTCCATTTTAAAACTCCCAGGAAAGCAAACTCTATAAAACTCTCAACACATCAGTGCTTGAAGTGGGCTTAGAAAATAATAATATCTAGGCATCCAATCCTCTGTGTAATGTTTGAAAACATAACAGTAGCAAGGAGCCAGGACTAGAATCCAGGTACTCTGGTCCCAGTTCAAAGTTTTTCCACAGGCTACTTCACTCACCTGTTTTAGACAGAGAATTTCTTTCTTGTTTATAAAATTGAGTTGTTTCTCACTAACATTTATGCTGATCTCCATCTGTTTTTCTTCTGCAGATGGTAAATGTTTGATAAGCACATATCTCAAAATGTAAAAATATAATCTCTAACCAAGAGGCAGTTTTTGCTGCTTCCTGAAAGACATGATATTCTGCAAGAATATGACTCATAGAGGAGAAAGGGCGGTTTGGGTAGATAAGAAGACCTCCTAAAAGTTTCTTTAAAATCTCTATATTTGCTTTTGTGATGTAGAAATTATGGACCCAAATCCCTGCTTCTGTAAATGTATTTCTCCAGTTTTGTTTCTATATTCCTTACCTAGGAACTTAGCTGGAGAATTGTTGCTAAGCTAAGGTTAGACAATGTGGTCAGTACAATGGCAGCACTGCAGTCCCAGCTTCTCATGATCACCTCCATGAATTTGTCAAATAACCACTCTGTCTTGTTTTCTTCAACATAAAATCAATTTAAATGCTGCTGACTCTCATCATAAAATTATGTGAACCTGTGGCACATATTTGAATGTAAAATATAGTGATTTTAACCTATAAAATTATTTTTGGTTTTTAGCTACACGGAAGAAGGTTTTTATGAGGAAGCCGGACAGTCAATTTACAATGGTGAGTATAGACTCTGTTCTTTCTTCTATTGTTCTTCTACCTGGATAGCGATATGGCTGTATGTGTTTATGTGTCTGAGTGCACACCTCCATGTACTTATTATTTGGCAGCGAATTGTGTACGTGACTATGTGATGTAGGGGACAGGTTAATTACAGGGGAATTCTATGTGATTCTTTCTGAGTAAAAATATGAGTGTAATTTTTGAGGTACTATATGTATGTACAGCTTGGGGTAGTTTTGCAAACATGTCGATGTCTGGTGTGACTTGGGGAGGGCGGGTAGGTGTGGGGGTGTCTAAGCCTGATTTTCTGTGACCTTTGCCTTATTATTTGACAGGGTGCCCCAGCCAGAGAACCAGCTTTGAAGATGACTTGACCCTTGGAGCAGAGGGTAAGTAGCACAGCTCTCTGAGGTTGAGATTGAATAAGAGAGTATACATTGGATTGATTAAGGATAGGATGGAAGGGAATAACTGCAGAACAAAGCAGCCCATTCCTGGCATCTTAACCATAGGAAAAGAGCAATCTCAATAGCATCTAATGTGAAACTAAGAAAGCATCACATGCCCAAAAATACTTCTGCACCAACCTACTAGTATGTCTACTGGTCCACCATTGGAGCTTTCCTTTGGACCCTGGAAAGATAACGTATAAAATCATGAGAATATTGGCTGCCCAGACATCTTCGAAATGGTTCTCTGTGTAGGAAACCCAATGCAGCCTCAGTACTGGGTGTGAGAGAAACTGCATTGCAGGAAGATAAGGGCTTGAATAAAAGACAGAGGTATAGCAACTGTCTCCCGGGATCTGAAGAGACTCATATGGTGTGATAGAAAGTCTAGCCTGGAGAGCTGAATGACTCTATGCTTCTCGGAACAGAGGAACTCTCATCTAGAAACCATTCATGGTTCAGAAGTTCAGAGGCTAAGGGCCAATTTTTCTCTGGTATATAAGTCCACCTTCCAGGCCTGTGTTTGATTGTCTTTAGATAAATCCGTAAAGAATGGAATTCATGGGGTAGTGGCATAGATGAACAGAAGGGGACTAAATTTTAAGTCCAGAGGAGCAGATTCAGTGATTTTTATTTTCCCTTCTAACTTTCTCTTTACCTTTCTGTTCCTTGCCCAGCCACACTGATGGCCACTAATGGCAACCTCTTCTCCAGGTAAGTATAAGGTCAGCCGGAGCTACTGAATTGGGGTAAGTGTCATAGTAAAAAAAAAATTAAAAACAAAGAGCTAAAAATTTACAATAGAGTGAAATTTCCTGATCAGGAATGAAGTTGTAGACTGAATTTTTACAGTCCATGGTTCAGAGGTACCCAGCAGGGAGTGACTATGCCCAGCAGGGGTGTCTTGCAGCCAGGGTGCAAACTGCTTACAAAATTCATATGACATCATCTCTGATCCCTGCAGGAATTTCCTGGAGACAGGCCGGCCCTGCCAGCTACTAGATCTTGGCTGCAGTATGGCTTCCAGCAGCATGACTGGTGGGACCAACAAGACTAGTTCAAGGTAGGTACTGGCAGGGGTAGAAGGATAGGGAAGATGAGAAGCAGAAAAGAATGGAACTGAGAACTATTGCCCATTTTTTCTGGCATATCTTTCTGGAGCTTTTATGCAATCAAATACTTGAGAAGTATGACCATATTTGCTTCAAGAATAGTGAGGAACACTGAGGAATCTACTGCTCAGAGTTTGATGCTATGTGTGAAATAACAGGTGTCTTTCCACTGAGCTTTATACTGCAGGAGGTGTAATGGTACCATCATGGTTCCTGGACTTAGTATTACTAAGTGTTCAATAAACAATCAATAAATACATTGATTAAATGACTGATTTATTGATTGAATAAAGCAGTAAATATTGATTCATTCAGGCAGATTTCTATCCCCTAATGCAAGCCAGGCAATGACTGTATGGCATTTTAAAAGATGAAAAAGACAAAGAGCTTGCCCCCAGGAATTCAACAATCTAATAGAATGAACAAAATAACATGCAAATACCTTTAGAACAAGATGGAAAGTGATGAAAACTAGTGTGGTATAATTGAAAGTGGGAATTTCAAGTCAAAGTTTTGTTTTGCTTTGTTTTTTAAAATTGATTTCAGAGAGAGGGAGGGAGAGGAAGAGAAAGATAGAAACATCAATGATGAGAGAGAATCATGGGTCAGCTTCCTCCTGCACGCCCCCTACTGGGGATTGAATCTAAGGCATGTGCTCTGACTAGGAATCAAACCATGACCTCCTGGTTCATGGGTGATGCTCAACCACTGAGCCATACTGGCCGGGCTCCAGTCAAAATGTGAATTTGAGACCTGGTTCTGAGACTTATTAGTTATATAACTATCTTTAGTGACTTGTCCTTATAGAGCCCTAGCCCTAGCCCACACTCCAGTTCAATTAAATCAGCATCTCTTGAGATAAGACTCAGACATCTTCATGTTTTAAAGCCCCCTGAAAGTGATTCTAATATGCAGCCCTGGTTAAGAACCAATACTCAGACTTAGGCCCACAATTCAGATAAGGAAACGTGGGACCATGGAAATAAAATCAGCACTTAGGTAACAAACATAATAGTAGAGCCAGGGATCCCAATTATCCAGCTGTTAATTAAACAAAGCTACCTATTTGGATCAAAAAGCCCAACATCTTTTCTGAAGAGAGCGAAAGTGTTTATTCAAAGTCTCAAGTAATCCACAGCCCTGCTACCCCACTGTTGTTTGGGATGCGTAGTTATTGAGCTCTGTGTCACCCAGCATGGTGGAACACAGATTTGAATGCAGATACATGTTGGTGTCATGAAGAGAGAATATTTGATCTTCTGTACTGCAGGGCTTCTGTACTGAAAATGGAGCTACAAATGGGTCTACCTCTTAAAATCAGGTTTTGAACATACCTCACAGTGGGTTCTCAAATAGGTTGTTTTGTTCAATGCTGTTTTGTTACAACATTGATGAGATGACATAGGAGCTTAACAATTGTTTATAACAATTAGCCTATGGTAAATTTGATTTCACTATATGTTGTTTTGCTTAAAGTCACAAAACCTATCAATGACATTCAATGAGGACATATCATATTGAAAATTTTTTGCCCACACATATTCTCTAATTGTCCCCCACAACCGCTAAGGGTAAACTGGGTGGCAAGTTGCAAAGCACTTGGCAAAAGCCAGCTATGTCATAGTAGGTATGTGCAAGTGCGAACTGACTGGTTAATAACACAACCACAGATTTCTTTGTATCTGTATTTACTTTGTTGCTCAAATCCTCTCATAGGAAATTTTCTTTCACCTGTAATCAGTTATTCAAAGTCCTATGATAGAATTTCATTCAATTTTTAAATCAGAGCTGTATTGCAATTCCCATGTTTCAGACAGAAAATTTACATTCATAGAAATAAAAGGTTTTCTCAAAGTCAAAGATACTTGGATTACCCTGTCCCTCAAAATCACCCCTACTTACCCAAATTCCCTTTTTTCAGCATCTCTGAGATTCTGGACAAGGTGCAAGAAGACGCAGAAGATGTCCTCTTCAATCTGGGCTTTGGTCAGGAAGACCACAAAGACACTTCTCGGATCCCTGCCCGATTTTTCACCAACCCCTCCCAGGCCAGAGGCATTGATTTCCAGCTCTTCTTGAAGGCCCAGGTGCAGAGGATTGAGATGGAGGACCCATGCCTCATGCTGGCCAGTGAGTGTTCCCACAGATCCATGCTCTGCTTTTTCCTGAACCTCCAGACAGTGATCAATGGATCCAAATCCTACTTTCTCTCGATTAGCTTCATGTGATCCTTTGTCTCTTGTGTCTATTTTTCCTTATATTGTCTTCAATGAAGATGGATAACATTGACATCTTTTCATAGGTTTATCCTCCAGAGAAAGAATGGCTCGGGGATATTTATTTTAAACAAGCACACAGATGATTCTTATGCAATCCTTAGACCACATCTAGGGAAACAATAATTTAAGTTATACTGATTTCATAGTAAGGAAAGATATGAGAGGGCTCTTCTACCATGATGAGGTATAAAACATTCTATTTATTTCCATATGTTAGAATATATTTCAAATTATATTCTGCTACACTGAAAACAAGATGGTGTTTCTGACAGTGTTGTTTCAGATTCTTTGTATCAGATTCAACTTAGAGATTTAGTAAAACTAGACTCCTGAGCAACTGAAACAAGAATTTTGAGTGGGAGTATTTTCACACCTTAGAGGATTCTTTGTCACACTCTTTTGAGGATAGTTTATTGAATTTGTTGTATGTACCAGGTACATAATTATGTGTTAAATTCTGGAATACCAATAGCTAGACAAGAGGAGCATGACTCTTGCCTTCTGGAAGGTTACAATTTAATGAATTTATGGTTTATCACAGTGCTTTTCAAACATGGAAATGCACATGAATTACCAGAAAATATTGTTAAAATGTATGAGATACAGTCAGATTCTGTATTTATGACAAGTTACCAAGCAATGCTGATGCTTCTGGACTACTGGCCACACTTTGAGAAGCAAAGGTCTAATAGAAATGATAGAGTTCATCTAACTTCTCTACTCCAGTTCATTGCCTGGTCATTGCTATCCCTCAAATTTGTTGCCTTCTATAACCCTAATGTTTTATTACTTAAAAAAATAATAATGTTGATTTTGTAACATTATTTTTTGTTTCTTATGTTTTTGATCTAAAGCAAACACAGTGCTAGAGGTCATTGTTTAGAAAATACTGACAACAGAAAGATATGCTAACTCAAGATATAGAAATGTTTCTCAGACCATATAGAATTAATTTTTGGACTAAAGTAAAATAGCAACTTGGTGTGGGAAGTCAAGAAATCAGGAAAATGGAAGAACACTTAACTTTGGATGGTGAACACATAACACGATAAACAGATGATGTATTATAAAATTGTATACTTAAAACCTTTGCAATTTTATTAACCAATGTCACCCCAATAAATTCAATAAAAATTAAAGAAAAATCAAGAAAGTCAAGAAAGGGGCATCTGAGTGTCAAAAATCTAAATAGAAGAAATGCTAGTGGGGAAATTGATACCTTCTTTCTGGATTTTAGGTTTAGGAAGGCTTTTGAAGGGAGAAATTTAAGAAATAATTTGCTGATAGCCTCCCAGACTCACTGTTTTCAACCCTTGTACCCAGGCAGATTTAAGCAAGTGCAAACACTGGCTGTCACTGCTGATGCCTTCTTCTGTCTCTACTCCTATGTGTCTAAGACACCTGTCCAAAAGTTCACCCCACCCCACATGTTCTGGAATTGCAACCCAACTGATGTGCCATCCATCAAGATTCTGGCCCCAGAACCTGAACCTCACTCACCCAGAGATCGCCTCCGGAAAGCCATCTCCAAAATGTGCCTGTATACATGCCCCCGCGTCCAGTTATCACCACCCCACAATACCTCCAAAAGGAACAGTTTGGACCAAGTGGTGTGGGAAGTGATGGACAGAGTGAGAGGAGAGAAGCTCATTCTTCAGCAAGACCCCGAGTTTGGACCAGGCTCACAGGAAGGTCCTGTGCCCCCCATCAGGGGTACAATGCTGCCTACTTCTTGTTCATGTGTCCTCTGCCCTAAAGAGGAAACTCAGCAGGGGATGTCCACAGTGTGCGAACCACTGCAAACTCTGCATTCTGACCCCAAGATACCCTATTGCACACATTCTCTGCCCAGAGAAAATCTACAGTGGAGAACAGATCCTGCGCAGGTAAAGAGAGAGTTGTGGGGTCTACAGGCCACCAATAAGGAAGTCCACTTGGTCAAGGATGAGACTTTCTGGAAAAGGAAGAGCAGAGCAAGGAAGAGCCTGTTTCAGAAGGATCCCACTGTCAGGAAGGTTAACTCATTGGATCTGTCCATCGTCCAACAGAAATGGAAGCAGAGCCAAGAGAGGCCAGAACTGCGCCGATCTCTAACCCATCAGCAGCAGGACACTTTTGATTTGGAGGAGGTGAGTAGATTGGAGATGGGAAAGAGCCTAGCAGAGAAAGGCTCTGAATTCTTGTCCCTGGATAAAGGAAATCCAGGCTCCCTGTCCTTATCAGATATACCAATCCTTGAATTACACTCCAAGACCTTTGGGAATGAGTTAACATAGAAAGAGGAAAAGAAATAGGCCCAGTTTCTTAAGAGCATTCAGGTCTCCAGAACTGCTTTTCTCATTCCTCATTTTATCTGAGCTTCCTGAAGTTTCTCATCAAGCACTCTTGTAGGATCCACACAAGAGCAGAGGTCAGTCATACACTAAGCTAAACACTATTAAATAAAATATTTTCTCTTCTACCTTTACAGATATGTAACCATAAAGACCTGGAAGTCCAGGTTTAAATCTAGAATTCTCAGACTCTTAGGACTTCTATATGAGAACATGACAGTGTGGGCAGAGCCACTCTCCAGCCCCTGACTGTCCTCTTCTCCTCCCATGCCAACATCTGTACTGAACCATCAGGGATTTCATACACAAGTGTGTGACATCCCAGCCTGAAAAATCCAAATGCTTGATACCCCTTATCCCCATAAATAGCCATCCATTGGCCCTCACTCAGGCTCAGGAGTGCATATACTAGTAGAGGAGATGGCTCATGAGAGGACAGATACCAGGTACAACCAGTACAGTTCACTGAAGCAGGCTTGGGCCATTCGAGCAGTATATTTGAGATTCCGGATAACTGGTGTATTGTCTAGAAGGGGTAGTTTAGGATCCAGATGAGCACATCCCCTAAGTCTGCCAATTCTTTACTCCTTGGACTCTCAAAAACTCAGGACTCATCTTGCCTAGGTCTATAGTTCTTCCACCAAATACAAAGGTTTCTTGGCAAAGCTCTCAAGTCTTTGCCACAACAAGAAGCCATGATGATTCAAAATATCATTTGCATGTATGTCACCTCTCACTGAATTTAGAACGCAACCTCAGCTCCTGCCTTCCTCACTACCGGCTCTTGCCAAAGGAGAAGAGACCAAGTCTCTCAAGCCTCCTTCCCCTACAGCTGCCTGACATCCTGCACCTTTCCCCACCAGTGGCTCTGACTAGTTCTACTGGGATCTTGGTTACAGGTGCAAAGCAACAGTGAGGACGACGAGGAGACATACTGGGCCAGCAGACACACACCCCCTCATCTCTACCATCCTTTTGTTGGCAAAGACTCAAGAAGTAAGTCTCTCTCTCTCTCTCTCTCTCTCTCTCTCTCTCTCTCTCTCTCTCCATCCTGGCTGCATATCATAATCACTTGGGAATATTTTTTTAATACTCACAATGAAGAGTCCCACATCCTGAAATCCTGATTTAATTGGGATGGCATGGAAACCAGTGGCTGATATTTTGTTTTTAAGCTCCTAGGGCAATTCTATTATGGGTAGATAAATACTTCTCCAGATCCGTGATTCTCAGACATTAGCATTAGAATCATCCAGAGGATTTGTTAAAATACTAATGGCTGGGCTCTAATTCCCAGAGTTTCTGATTAAATAGGTCTAGACAGGGCCTGAAAACATGCATTTCTAGCAAGTTCCCAGGTAATGCTGATGCTGCTGTTCTGGGGGAAATCCTACAGAACCTTAATATTAAAAATGTAGGATGCAGGCCAGCAGCATTAACATCACTTGTAATTTAGTTATAAATTTGGAAACCCACTCCCTACCTGATGAATCACCATTATACCAAAATCCGTAGTGATTCTTCTGCACATCGGAGTTTGAAAAGCATTGTAGGAGTTTTGTAACAGGTGAGGAACAATCATGGAGATTTACATGCCAGCACCTACATTTTTAGCTACTTCTTAGTCAGCCCACATCATAGGACTTAGGGAAGACTCCTCAGTGTATCTATCTCACAGCTTTGTTCATTTAGGCTCTGAGCTCCTTTCTGCAACAAGGGTCTGATGTCGAATCTCACATACGTGGTTATTGCCACTGAAATGTCTTTCCTTGTGATGTCAGTTTTGAGTATTAACTCTTTCATAGGCATCTCCTATACATTTGAACATTTGGGCAAAAGATTTATTGTTTAAACTAGTTGAAACTTAATCTTCTATAGTTTTTACCACCTGTATCTCAGGACCACAGAGAATATGGCATCGGGGATAATGACTATTCCAAGATAGGAGGAATTGAAACCTTTCTTGAATTAAGTAAATGAATAAGGATTCATCTAGCTTAGAGTTCCCTTCATTGTGCATATCTTAGAACTATTTACTGCACTTCCTAGCACAATACCATTTTTGTTAAAACTCCAAAATTTCAGTGTTATTAGTCCATAATCACAAAGATCTCTACAATTCTCTTTTAATTCTAATAATCTGTGGCTTGGAGCCCTAATGGCTCTTCTTTCTCTCTTACCCATTACCTTCATTTCCAGGTATACAGATTAGTGACTCACAAAAGAGGTAAATATCAGGAGGCAGCAATATGTTATATACAGTTGAAAAAATTTAAGACATGGAGTCAAATGACATACCTCATATTAGTTCTTGCAGAAATCACTTTAGTTTTGTCCAATGAAATAGGAGAAACACACACACACACGTACACACACTGTAATCCCCCCTTATCCATGAGGGATATGTTACAACAAGACCCCCAGTGGATGCCTGAAACCATAAATAGTACTGAATGCTGTATGTACTATGTTTTTTCTGATAATATATACTTATGATAAATTAGGCACAGTAAGAGATTAACAACAACTAATAATAAAATGGAGCAATTGCAACAATATATTGTAATAAAGTTGTGGGAATGTGGCATTATTAAGTAAAATAAGAATGGCTTGTGATACCCTGACAGCTAATGTGATAATTGAGATGATTGCTAAGTGATTAATGGGCAGGGAACATTTAAAGTGTGGAGACTTTGAACAAAGGGATGTTTCATATCCCAACTGGGATGGGGCAGAGAGTGAGAGATTTCATCATACTATTCATAATAGCGTACAATTTAAAATTTCTGAATTTTTTATTTCTGGAATTTTTCATTTAATATTTTCAGGCCGCTGTTAACCATGGGTAACTGAAACCGCAGATAGCAGGGGACTACTGTACAGAGCTTGGCTCAAGTGCCACTTATCCAGCAGATGTCAGCCTTGCACAAGAAAATACCAAGATGTCCGGCAAAGCAGGCCACAGGGAGGATCTATATAGTTATGCCAGGGAGGAAGTATTTCTAGAAGTTACACATTTCACATAAGTTACTAGATTCCATTATCTGCCGTGGTGATGCAATTTCATTACAGCAAAAGAGATTGCAGTTAGAAATGCTGTATTTTACTTATTCTAAGGTGTACCTTTTCCACATTTTAATCTCTCAAGTGGAATGGGTCTTAATAACTGCCACTATCAGCCTATTTAATTGTTTAATGTTTTTGCCTCCTTAGTGAAATATAAAATAAGTATAAATCTTACAAATGATGGCTTATCCGAGTCAATAAAACAGTGTAACTTTAGACCTTAAATGCACTTAGTCTCTCAGATAAACGAGGAAGTGATTTTGCAGATTTTCCCTTCATGCCTCTGTTGAAGAAAGAGAAATCCCTTCACTGACACAGTCTTTGGCTGAGACAGGGACCACAGTGGTTCTCAAATCTTTCCAGTGCTCTGTGAGTTTTCTTAATCGTCTTTTCTCAAAGCTATGAAGTATCTCCCTCAATCATCCTTAAGAGATCATAGGAAAGGGAAGATAACCATGAAAACAGCTCAGTACTGCCAACATTAAAGACTGTGTGAGAAATATGGAAGGGAGAAATTCACTTACCACCATCAAAGGCAGAGATAGGCACAGTCCTGGATCTACTGAAAAACAACCCCACTCTGTCTCTTCCAGGGTCTGTAATTATTTCCAAGAGATGAATTATCACCCAGGATCTCTGTATGCAGTCCCAGAAGTTAATCTACTACTGATTATCAGGCATGGGAGGGTGTTAACATAGGTAGGAAGTGGTAGCCGCACCCAATCAGCCACTGTGTCCAGTTTGTAGCTCTCATTGCACAAAGACACTCACTTAAAGAGGCAAATACCAGTTCAAATCTGGCTCTGTAGAGCTTACCGCCCAAAATCTCAAGGTTTTTTCATTTATAAGATAAAATTCCTTTTTTTCTTCTGTAATTAGTACAAGGGCACCTTTTCTGTTAAAAAAGGATCTGGTCCCCAGCTATCAGCTTTCTTCCCCTCCCACTCTATCATTTAGTCTCTACCAGAGAAGTCTTACTCTTCCTCGAAGTTCCTGGAAAAGGATGGCCCTCATCATTCCCCATCACTTGCACCATGCTCAGAATTTTCCAATTCATAGCCCTTTTATTGGTGCCCTATTGCTGAAATTTAAACCATTTGACCTTTACCACATTTATAAAAGGCAGGGCCAAGGAGGTTTTTAAATTTTCATTGTTTGTTTCTTTTACCAGATTTGAGGTAGCACAGGCCAACAGGTACTTCTATTTGTGAAGTGATCATGTATGGAGATGGGAGGTTTCATTTTATGGTCAACTCTTCTAGTGGAAGTGAGAGAAGAGACAGGAAGGGTTTGTGGGGAGGGCTGGTACAGAGCATAGGATAAAGAATAACTAGTGTGACATAATCCTATAGGGGGTTATTCTAAGTGCTATCTGTGTGTACTTGGTGGAACCTATTGGGCCAGGTAACTACAGACTTGCTCTTTGGTGTAAAGCTTTTCCATATAATATTAACAATAATATATAGAGAGAGACACTGGACAATTTTTATGCCAAAATAAATTCCTGAAGAAGAACTACTAGATATGAAGTACAAGGAGAGATGGGAACAGGGAGAGGGGAGGGAGAGAGGACATTGTGAGAATGTGACAATTATTTTTCTGGCTTAATTATAATTCTTACCAAGATTGTTTTGTGCCCATTGGGGAAATATAATCAAAGATAAAATCTTCTCCTACCCCAGAATACCTCTCCAAAAGGTATAAGAGAAAGAAAACAGTTTTTATTTTTAAATAAACATTAAACCAGAACATGATGTGCATCACAGGCAATACACAATGAGGTTGTAAAGACAGAAAGAAATCTGACTTGTCAAATAACCAAACAAATACAACCCATTATACACATGTCAAAATAAACAATGACTAGTGCTCTTATCAGAGGACTCAACAGCACCATCTGTCATACATAGTTCATCTGGCATTTACCTGGTAACCGGGGTGACCAACTATGTTAGCTAATTGCCTTTATCCAAAGGAATAATAAAAGTTGTCCTATCTTTTTTTTAATACATTTTATTGATTTTTTACAGAGAGGAAGGGAGAGAGATAGAGAGCTAGAAACATCGATGAGAGAGAAACATTGATCAGCTGCCTCCTGCACATGTCCCACCGGGGATATGCCTGCAACCAAGGTACATGCCCTTGACCGGAATAGAACCTGGGACCCTTCAGTCCGCAGGCTCTATCCACTGAGCCAAACCAGTGCTGGCAAGTTCTCCTATCTTTATGGTAGAAAATAGTTTTGTGAGTTGGAACCAAGCCCCTAAGTTAGACTCCTACCCTCCCATGAAGATCAGAAGTTTACTTTGATTTAACTTCATCAGATGACATGGGGACATAGAAAAAATGAACTTCCCAGAGGATGACATTTCCAGGTGAATCTGGACAGATGAGTAAAGGCAGTGGGAAGAAGTAGAAGAAGAGGCAGGACATTGATATCCTAGTTAGAGGGATAACATGTTCAAAGGCAGACAGGAATGGAAAATCATATCTTCAGAAACTATACCCTGTGCCTAGTGGGAGAAATGGATTATATGGGAGAAGAAAAAATTAAGACTAGCAAAGATTACTAGAAAGCAGATTATGAAACAAAGTCTTCTATGTTATTTTAAATATTTTTATTCAGTCTAGGGAACCACTTAAAGGTTTTACAAAGGAATTATATGATTAGATTTCTATTTTAGAAAGATCTAGCAGAGATATGAGATATGGGCAGAAATAGGGAGCCAGTGGAGGAAGAGAAATCATTCAAGAGGGGAGAAGAAGAGTGGGATTTTTAATATATACAGTGGCTAAACCTAGGAGATGGGAGGTGAGGGAAAGAAAGAAACAGAGAAATTTCCAGGTTTTTTCCTTGAGTGACTGCCATAAAATATCCATTAGGAATGAGAATGCAACTAAATAATGATTAGGAACCTTGATAAGACTTTTTATTTATGTGACAGGGCTTGAAAATATTAATGAAAGTGAATAGGAAATTATGTAAATAAGGTACGTAAAGGGGTCAAGAGACTCTAACAAGTGTTCTTTTGCTTTTGGTCTTTGGTTAGGTTTGGTTTGGTTTGGTTTGGTTTTAGGATGGGGAAGGTTTAAACATGTATATTTGCTGAAGGGGAAGAATTAATAGGGTGGGAGAGACTAGGGTTCAGGAGGGAAGGGAGAATGATGACCTGAGATCACTGGAGAATTAGATTGAGTTGAGAGCCAGTACTTTGGGGTGGGGAGTTGGTTAGTCATGAACTAGAGGTGCAGATCTTTGTCCGAGATTAGAGAAAAGGACAGGTGTGAATACAGTTACATTGGTCATTTGGGGAAGACGCCCAGAAAGTTCTGCCTATTGGCTTCTCTCTTTTGCCTGTAAGGTCATCACTGAAAGCGTGACACAGGGAATTTCAGGAAGATGGTAAAGATTTGATTTGTCACTATGGAGAAAGGATGAGAAATATTTATGAATATAAACATCTATTCACAATTGAATCGGTGAATAATGTTGAGGCTCAGCTCAAGGTACAGGACATGGGTTTGCAACGGTTTTGTAATTTTCTACAGCAATGCTCAGCAATATATATAAAATAATAAGAATAAAATATAGGCATACTTTTATAAGTATAAACAGAGGCGAACATTCAGATATCTCACTTCATGGTGAGAAGGGCAGGAAGCCAGTCACATGACTGCTCCTGCTGCTGATAATAATTTTAAATATTACTTATAGTAGTGAGAAGCATTTCCACAGGTGGGATATGAAAGTTTCTATTAGCACCAATACCCAACATTGTCTTAAAAATGCATGATGTGTTTGCTGTTCATTTGCATTGCAGGCTTTCTCCACCACCACAGTGCCTGCTCTGACAGCAGTGGCTTCGTAGAAGAGCCTAATTCCCACCTCTTCTTGCAGGAGGTGGTACTGCCTCCAACCTCCAGCTCCTGCTCCCAGACCTTACAAAGTCCTGAACTCAGTGGGAGAAAGACAACATGGCACACAGGGAAGGAGACCAGACTGAGAGACTTGGAATCTACGTTCTGATGCTGTCATAAACTGCACACACAGAGAAAGACCTTAGGCATGTCTTCATTCCTCTGCGTGTAGATGTCTCTACTATGTAGGTATTAGAATACATGATATGGACAGTGGTAAACTAGACAAAGACTTAATTTTCTCCCAAGTTTTGACACTGCATAGGACAGTTAGAGGATTTCAGGATGATGAAGTTTGAGAGACAACAGTTGCTACTGGGATGCTCTCAAAGGGCTCAAGCTAAGTGAGGAAGGAAAAATCCCACTTCCATACTCAGAAACCTTGGTGCAACCCACGAGGGAAGTCCCTCTGAGCCTCTATTCATTCTTATGGGCACTCCATTAAATTCCAGAATGTCTTCCACATTACCGGAGTCCTGATTTTCTTCTTGAGGCCTCATCTGAGAAGATCCACTTACAGCCTCCCCCTTAAAATCAGCTTCTCCCTCTACCCCAAACTTTGTATCTTCATAGGAAGAGATGACTGGAATTCAAGGTCTCTCTTCTTGGCCACTGCAAAAAAAAAACAAAACAAAAAACAAAAAAACAAAAACAAACAAAAAAAACCACAACAGTATTTTCTGCTGGCAGAAAACAATACAAGTAAAATATTTTCAAATCTTGCCATGTTTCTGGAGAACTAAAAGTCATGGTTTCTGTTGGATGAAAAACGTTGCCAAACATTTTCTACCAACAGGGCTTGAGCACCTACAGTGCTCTACAGTAAGGCAGTATGTGGTGCAGACATCTTGGATACATTGCTCCGCAAGAACATTTTAGTAGAGTGGGAGAGCTCTCTCTCTCTCTCTCTCTCTCTCTCTCTCTCTCTCTCTCTCTCTTTCACACACACACACACACACACACACACAATTTTCAGTCATGTATGACTTGGTTGCATAATAAGTTGCAAAACAGCAAAGAACAGAAGATGGGAATTTGAGGGAAATCATATCCATCCATGATGAGTGTTAAAGAAAGAAAATCACAGTAAATACCGCGAGCTGACAGAGGTTGATTTTATTCTGATACTATTGCCAGCATAAATGACATACGGATACCTAGCTAGGTGGAAACACCAGGCTGCGCATTTTGAAGAGCTCGGATGGGGGAGCTTAGCCATCTGTGTTCAGTGATGGGCCTAACCCCAAGGAAAGGTAAACTTCGGGTACCTTCATGACAGGAGGTAGTATTACAATCTGGAGCCAGGGCCTCCCCGCCCCCACCACTGAAGCTAGGCTCCCACCCTTCCACAGAAACAGACATAGGACACTATCTTCCTGATGTTTACATCACAGAGACAGGATTCTCAGGTCCTTTCCTGGGCTGTTAAACCGGAATGAGGCAGGGAGACATCTACATCTCCAAGGGACAGAGAAAGAACTGACAGTAAAATTCTCTAAAGCCAGGGACTAGCGTCAGGAAAAGCCTGTCCACGCTTTAGTCAAGCTGAGGGACGCTTAAGGCCGTCTTGGTCATGAGAGTGAACAACAGGTGACAAATATGTGATTTGTCACCTAAAGAGCCTAAGAGACTAACAGCACATTCGA
This sequence comes from Myotis davidii, assembly GCF_000327345.1. NCBI lineage: Eukaryota > Metazoa > Chordata > Mammalia > Chiroptera > Vespertilionidae > Myotis > Myotis davidii. The sequence goes on along the minus strand of NW_006289828.1, from coordinate 59,066 downwards.
CCCCATCCCCCATCGCCTGGAGGAAATGGGCTGGGGCTGCGGAATGAGGCAATCCCTATGTTCAGCTTCACCAGGAGTCACCCTTAGATACGCCTAAGGAGTGGTCTGGCGGGAGTGGGGACCGTATCTGGAGGGGGGGCAGCATTCTGGAGGTGGGGGCAGCATTCGGGGTGGGGGGCAGCATTCTCGAGGTGGGGCCAGCATTCTGGACGGGGGACAGCATTGGGGGGGAGCATTCTGGAGGTGGGGGCAGCATTCGGGGTGGGGGGCAGCATTCTCGAGGTGGGGCCAGCATTCTGGACGGGGGACAGCATTGGGGGGGAGCATTCTGGAGGTGGGGGCAGCATTCTGGAGGTAGGGCATGGCCTGATAACCTCCTTGGCTCCCTTCCTCGGTGCTCACAGCCCTGGAGTAACTGATGGGTCCGCATGGGCGATGCTAGCGAGGAAAGAAAAGAAACGCATTCTGCCTTCTCGCCAGCTCCGGGCAGATTCTGACGGACTCTGACAGTGAGTCAGACTCCTTCGCGGAAGGTTCTATTATTAGCCCGGGAACAAAACTCCGGCTCCGCTCTCTGCCTCAGGTACCTGGCTCCACCTCCTCCCGAGGAGAGCCAGGCTCCTCTGCCAGCTCCTCGGCCACACACTGTCCCTGTCGCGAATGGGGCGTGTGAGACAGAGCTCCCAGATAATAGACCCCAGGCTGGCATGGGGGGAGGGT
>NW_006289828.1:53532-58303 GCF_000327345.1 Myotis davidii | reverse complement strand
GAGGGTGTGTTGGGGAGGGTGTGGAGGGGGAGGGGGAGGGCAGAGCGTGCCGCATTTAGGACAATTGGATTGGACACATGTCAGGGCAGTGCTCAAGGGAAGCGCGCCCCTGCAGTCCTCATGAAGCCCCAAGATTCGGCTCTGCTTTTCTTTACAAGACATGCTGCCCATAAGGAAACCGAGTTCCCTGTGAGCCCAGCAGGGAAGGGTGCCTACTTCCATTCCCACTGGGAAACCCAAGCCTCACACTCCCAGAATATGACGGCCTGAAAGGACTAGTCGTGGTCTGATTGGAAGGCCCGAGGGAGGAATGAACCAGACCCAACCACATGCGGCAGCCAGAGGAGAGGCGGCCTGGACCTGAGTGGAGGACTGTGTTCTATTAGTTTCCTTCTCTGGTGGAAGCTTTACTACACAATCCTCTTTCCCCAACACCCTTTCAGTGCCCATTCCTCTCTGCCTCCACTCCTACCTACGTCGCCCCCATTGCCAGCCTGGATTGTTTGGTGTGGACGGAAGGGACCACATGCTAATCTGACAAGCTCAGGGAAAACCTTCATGGCAGCATTGCAAACTCAGAGACCCAAAGTAACCACAAAGGATGGTCTGAGATTAAAACTTTTTTAAACTAGCCCTAGCTGGTTTGGCTCAGTGGATAGAGCGTCAGCCTGCAGATTCAAGGGTCCCAGGTTTGATTCCGGTCAGGGGCATGTACCTTGGTTGGGGGCACATCCCCAGTAGGGAGTGTGCAGGAGGCAGCTGATCAATGTTTCTCTCTCATCGATTCTAACTCTCTATCCCTCTCCCTTCCTCTCTGTAAAAAATCAATAAAATATATTTTTTAAAAAAAACTTTTTTAAACTAAAAAACAGGTTATGATGGGTAGCCATGTCCTAGGCCAGTATCTTCCTGACAAAGGTCAGTCTTTACCTTAGCTGAGCCTAGTGTCTTTTTGCATCTACAGTAACATGTGGTTGGAACATCAAAGGAATTTTTCTTTACCGTGACCCCCTGAAAGCACAGGCACCGCTCTGCAGAGACCACAAATCTCACTGTTCTTGAGTTAATTGCTGACTGTTAACTATCCTGCACCCACTTAAGTAAAAGATGTGGCTATCATGTTACTTTTTATCCAATTCCAGAGGTCTCCCCGCTTTGCTTTCTCCCACCTCCCTGATCTATCACCAATGGATTCCATGTAACCCACTTGGTCTCCTCTTTTGGTTGTAATGTCTAAAACAAGGTGCAAAGCTGCCATTCTCTGGAGCATCATCTCAATCCATTGAGAGTCTGCTTCCCAGCAATTGTCGACAGTTTGGCTAAAATAAATTCACACACAAAAAACATTTCACAGGTTTGAGTGTTCCTTATGTTAACATGGGGAAGTCCTTTGGAAGGAAGAGAAGCCAATTTGGGAGATAAGACACACATAGGAAACAGGCTGGCACTCATACTTGTGGCCTCACAGGGCAAAGTGGCAGGTGTCCATGAATAAATCGGAGTTCTTCAATGAGTTCTAAGAGGCTGAGCAAAGGCAGAATCATTACAGGGAGCTGGTTCAAAGGAAAGCAATGTGGGTGGAGAAGGCTGGCGATGGCTTTTTTTAAAATATATTTTTATTGTTTTCAGAGAGGGAGGGAGAGGGAGAGAGAGACAAACATCCGTGATGAGAGAGAATCATCAATTAACTGCCTCCCACATGCCCCCCACTGGGGATCGATCAATCCTGCAACCCAGGCATATGCCCCCAACCAGAATCAAACCTGTGACCCTTTAGTCCACATGCTGACACTCTATCCACTGAGCCAAGCTGGCTAGGGCTGGTGATGGCTTTTGTGAACTAAAGAAAGGCCTCTGGAAACTGTTGGGTGGAGAGGGGAGTTGGGTGACTTTTGGAATAGGAAGGGAGGATCACAGGTACTTTCTGGAGAGGACATAGGCTTCCAGAGTTGGGTGGGAGTTAACCCTTCCCCAGCACCTGGTTCTAATTAGATTCACAGCTCGAGAATGCAGTGAGGATTGAACCCTAAACCTTGGGGCCCTAAACTTATGTGTGATTCAGGCAAGGTGTTTTACCTCCCTAAATTCTCAACTATAAAGTAAAGACATAAAAATACTTGTTCTGCCTAGTATATTGGGCTGGATCAAATAAAATAATGGCATGAAAATACTTTTAACACAGTAATATTTATTCTAGGAAGAATCCAAACAAACAGAAAGCCCTGAATGGCAGCATCACCTTATGAAGAGGTAGGACTAGAATCTCACTCACTAATGTGTGACCTTGGGTAAGTTACTCAATTTTTCTGTGCCTCATATTCTTTTTTAAAAGAAATAAATCTTTATTGTTGAAAATATTACATATGTCCCTTTTTTCCCCATTGCCCTCTCAAGCCTCCCTACCCCCCGCTGTGCCTCAGCTTCTTAATCAATAAACCGTGGATAATATCTTAGTAAACACTGCACCAAAGTTAAACAGGCAAGAAAGACTTTATTCATGGCTATTCCAATAGGGGAGAGAGGCCAGAACTAAGTTTGAACTCATCTCTGCTGAAGCAAGGGTGATAGAATTCTTAAGATCTGGAGTGAGCCAGTGGAAAAGTACTGGAGGACCTTAGGAGGGATTATAGGCCACACCTGACAATTGGCTTCATCCAAAGGACAAATCTCTCTCATATTTTTATTACAGGAAAGAGTTTTGCAATTTGGACCTAAGCATGTTCAGATGTTAGGCTCCTAGCCTTCCATAAAAGCTTGGAGATAAGAACGCTAATCATTGAGGATTGCACTTCAAAGAGATGGTTCCCTGTACCGGAGAAAGACCCCCTGGAGTTGTAAAACCGGCAAGACACTGGGGTGGGTTGTGGGGAAGATTTATATCTCAAAGGGGCAGAGGAAGAATTGACAATGGCAAGTTTTCTCAAGTAAATGCTCTATAAAAATGGAGGTCAAACGTCTAGAGTCAGAAAAAAAAGTCTAACTAAAGTTGAAGGGGATAGTAAAGTCATTTTGTTCAATAATAATAATAATAATATTCATTTCATGAGCTTAATGTGAGCATTAAATGAGTTCCTCTATGTAACGAATAGAGAAGCATGCTGGCACTTATTAATCACAAGAGAAGGGCTTACAATTATTAATGATATCTCAGAGTTCTTCCATTTCTGAAGTTCATTAATTCTTCTTTAACGCAGGAAAACAATATTCTCTCATGAAATAACTGTGTCAAATACCTAAGCATCAGTTTGTATTTAGGAGGTTTTTCCAAAGTGAACTTTCAATCTCCAGCCACCTTCCTGCCCTTGCTCAGCATAAATTCAGCTGACTGTTCTAAAACATGCACAGCTACTAAGGTCTCAGAAAATATAAACTGACTGTATAGTTTTTATAAACCAAACCAAATTAAATATGTGGATCTTCTAGGAGTGAATAAGGTTGATGTTGGGTGCTTGTTAAGATCTAATTCAAAATGACTGTATTACCTGTTGATTAACATGACCAGAATGCCTATACCCCTCTTTGTTGGTATAAAGATGGGAATTAATAGTACGGATGTGGCCAGGGAACACACCCCCACTTGTTTCATCTTTTCTCAGTACTAACTCTGTGGGAACATGTTTCTATATAGAGCTATGACAGGAGAACTGAGCTTGGATGGCAAAAGACTCCAGACAATTTCAGTGAAACTTCTGTGACAAGCTTCTATCCTAAGAACATTTCTGAACACTTCCAAGTTCTTTCTATGAAGCCAGCATCCCAAGACCAGATAAAAATAGGACAAAGAAAGAAAATTATAGGCCAATATCTCTGATGAACACAGATGCTAAAATCCTCAACAAAATCCTAGCAAATCGGATCCAGCATTACATTAAAAAGATCATACACCATGACCAAGTGGGATTTTTTCCAGGACTGCAAGGCTGGTACAATATCTGCAAATCAATAAACATGATACATCACATAAACAAACAGAGATAAAAATCAAAACAATTGAGCAGAAAAAGCATTTGACAAAATCCAACATCCTTTCTTGATAAAAACCCTCAGCAAAGTGGGAATAGGGGGATCAGACCTCAACATAATAGAAAGCTTATATGACAAACCTACAGCCAACATCATACTCAAAGGGCAAAAACTAAAACCATTTCCCCAAGAAAAGGAACAGGTCAGGGATGCCCACTCTCACCACTTCTGTTCGACATAGTACTGGAAGTGCTAGTCATAGTGATCAGACAAGAAGAAGAAATAAAAGGCATCCAAATTGGAAAAAAAGACATAAAACTGTCATTATTCACAGATGACATGATATTGTACATAGAAAACCCGCAAGACTCCATCAAAAAACTATTAGACATTAAGTCTAAATGAATTTGGCAATGTAGCAGGATATATAATTAACACCCAGAAATCTATTGCTTTTTTATATAGCAATAATGAACTTACAGAAAGAGAATTTTTTTAAAAATCCCATTTACCATTGCAACAAAAAACAATTAAGATACCTAGGAATAAACTTAACTAAGGAAGTAAAAGACCTGTACTTGGAAAACTACAGGATATTAAAAAAGAGAGATAGAGGAAGACATAAACAAATGGAAGAATATACCGTGTTCATGGATCGGTAGAATCAACATCATTAAAATGTCCATAACCAAAGCAATATGTAGATTCAATGCAATCCCCATTAAAATACCAACGGCATACTTCAAAGATCTAGAACAAACTCTCCAAAAATGGAATAAAAAAAGACCTGGAATAGCTGCAGTGATCT
>NW_006289828.1:37857-53479 GCF_000327345.1 Myotis davidii | reverse complement strand
CAGGCAGCAAAATCTCAGACATATGTTGTAGCAATATCTTTACCAATACAGTTCCTTGAACAATGGAAATTAAGAAGAAAATAAATAAATGGGACTACATCAAAATAAAAAAATTTGTACAAAACAAAAGAAACCATCAACAAACCACAAGAGAGCCCACTGTATGGGAGAACATATTTCCCCGTGTTATCTCTGATAAGGGTTTAATCTCCAACATTTATAGAAAATTTATAAAACTTAACAAAAGGATGATGCACAATCCAATCAAAAATGGGCAAAGGACCTCAATAGACACTTTTCAAAGAGGACCTACAGAGGGCCTAAAGATATATGAAAACATGCTCAAAGTCACAATTCATCCAAGAGATGCAAATCAAAATGACAATGAGGTACCATCTCACACCTGTAAGAATGGCTATCATCAACAAATCAACAAATGACAAGTGCTGGCGAGGATGTGAAGAAAAAGGAACTCTCCTGCACTGCTGGTAGGAATGCAGACTGGTGCAGCCACTGTGGAGAACAGTATGGAGTTTCCTCAAAAATAAAAAATGGAACTCCCATTTGACCCAGTAATCCCACTTCTGTGAATATATCCCAAGAAATCAGAAACACCAATTAGAAAGGACATATGCACCCCTATGTTCATAGCAGCACAATTTACGATAGCTAAGATTTGGAAACAGCCTCAGTGCCCATCAGCAGATGAGTGGATTAAAAAACTTTGGTACATCTACACAATAGAATACTATGCTGCTATAAAAAGGAAGGAACTCCTACCATTTGCAACAGCATGGATGGAGCTGGAGAGCATTATGCTAAGTGAAATAAGTATCTCAGAGAAAGATAAATATCACGTGATCTCACTCATTTGTGGAATATAATGAACAATATAAACCGATGAACAAAAACAAATCCATAGACAGTGAAGCATTGATCAGATGCTCAAACCTCAGAGGGAAGGTAGGGGAAGGTGAGGGTAAGGAGGCAAGATCAACCAAGAGACTTGTATGCATGCATATAAGCATAACCAATGGACACAGACAACAAAAAGTGAGTGTGAGGGCAGGATTGGGGGGTGGAGGGGACGATGGGGGGGATAACCACACATTTGTAATACCTTAATCAATAAAAAATAATTAATTACTTTTAAAAAAAGAAAGGAAAATGGTGAGAGTGGCTCATTATTTTTCCATTTTCAGCCAGTAAATTTAATAACAGTGGGCTTTACTCTTTTCTGAACAAACAACTGAAGGCCATGAACTAGATATGATGGTTATAATTGCATGAAATGCCTTATTTCTTTTATGGTTTATAAATATATTTCTTCAGTCAACTTCACTATAGCTGGGTGAGACCCAGAAACAGTGGTTTTCAACCTTCCTAATGCCGTGACCCTTTAATACAGTTCCTCATGTTGTGGTGACCCCCAACCATAAAATTATTTTCGTTGCTACTTCATAACTGTAATTCTGCTACTGTTATGAATAGTAATGTAAATATCTGATATGCTATATGTGTTTTCCGATGGTTGCGACCCACAGGTTGAGAACCGCTTTTAGGGTCTAAAAGCAAGCAAAGGGGGAGAGCACAGTGAATTTGTCATGGTTTCACCCTGCTGTCCAGGTGTCTAGTGGCATAAGATACTGATGCAGAACATTGAATAACATCAACAAAATAGAATTCAGTGACATATTTTATAGAATAACTTTGTACCTAGGATTAAGTTTGGGGAAATGTAAAAAAATTTTCTTTAAAAAATTTTATTTACAGATATCCTTCATTCCCTCCCCCTTTGTTCCGCTCCACCCAGACATTAGCTATTGTAAATATCACTGCTATGAGCATGGGGGTGCATGGGCTGACGCTCTATCCATTGAGCCAACCCAGCTAAAGTGACATTTTCATTTTTCATTTTTTTGAGGAAACTCCCTACTGTTTTCCACAGTAGCTGCATCAGTTTGCATTCCCACCAGCAGTGTACTAGAATTCCCTTTTTCTCTGCATCCTCGCCAGGACTTGTTGTTTGTTGATTTATTGATAGTAATCATTCTGTCAGGTGTGAGGTTTTATTTCACTGTAGTTTTAATTTGCATCTCTCTGATGACTAGTGAAGTTTCCCATTTTTTCATATGTCTATTTGCCGTCGAACTGTCTATTCAGATCCTTTGCTCATTTTTAATTGGATTGTTTGTCTTCCTGGTGTTGAGTTGTATGAGTTTTTAATATATTTTGAAATACTTCTTCTTCAACAAATTGAAAATGGTTATCACTCTATAGTAATAATTTCAATTAACTCTTTACTTACATTTGTAACAAGTTTTTAACTTGGATTCAAAGCAATATCTTCTTAAATTATTATTGTAAAGCCTGTTGGTTTATAGTTTGATTAGAGAGAATACAGTGTGTTTTTCCAGTATTTCACAAAGTGTTCCTCTATAATTTTCCTATTTTAGTCATGTCCTTCGTCTTCTTTGTTATGGCTTGATTGGTGCTAGAAAAAAAGAAAAGCTGGTGTTTGTATGAATGAAGATGTGTCTGATAAATACTTGAAGCAGGGCATACAAATTCTTTCATGAAATTTTGGGGTGAAAAAGTTGACATTCTGCTTATAATTCACCCTTATATGATGTGAAGAATTTTCAAATCAGATTTTTTCCATGAAAGACTCATAATCTAGCCACAATTAAATAAAAATTAAGTATGATTCTTAAAAACTATTTTGTTTAATGTCATATATGTTGGCACGTCAAACAATCCTACAAATAGAATATTGATTAGTCTTCCTTTTTATTATTGGTTAAAATATATTTTATAAAAATTTTGGCTTAAGAGAATATGATGTTCCTCTAATCAACGCCAAATGAATGTACTGTCTTCATTTTTGCATTAATTGACAATAAATTTATTTAACTATTTAAAAGTACTTAAGAATTGTTTTTATACAGAAAATTAATGAATTTTATAATCATTGTTAACCCACGCTGTGTCAGAGGTAGACTCAATGACTTGCTAGAAGGACTTAGAAAAGATGTTACTACACTCATGATTACAGTTCATTATAGCAATATTATACAAATTAAAATCAGAAAAGAGAAAAAGTTACAATCCAGGAGAAACCAGCCATGAGCTTCAAGTCATCCTCTCCCAGTGGAGTCCTGTGGACAGTGCTTAATTCTGCTGCAATGATGTGTGACAACAGGCATGGACTATTGCAACCAGGAAAGCTAACATGAGCCTCAATGTACGGGGTTTTTATTGGTGGTCAGTCATGTAGGCATGGTACACGCATGCGACAGACATTAGTTATTAATCTCCAGCAACCCCACAGATTGAACTGATGCTGGGGTTTTTTGTTTTGTTTTGTTTTTTAATATATCTTATTGATTTTTTACAGAGAGGAAGGGAGAGGGATAGAGAATTAGAAACATCGATGAGAGAGAAACATCGACCAGCTGCTTCCTGCACACCCCGTACTGAGGATGTGCCCGCAACCAAGGTACATGCCCTTGACCGGAGTCAAACATGGGACCTTTCAGTCCACAGGATGGAGCACTGGGTGACTGACCTGAGACACGTAGTCTCTAGCTCCTGTGAAATCAAACTGATTCACTGTGGCCTAGGCCTCAAGGGAGTAGAAACAGGCATTCACCATAAGTCTCATTGTTAGGAAAAACTATTTGACTAGGGCCCAAGTTCCCAGGTATTCAAAGACAGGTTCCCAGCATATTCCAAGGTCTTGAATGTTATCTCCCAAGAATCAATCAAAGGCCAGTCCTTTCTTTAGACTGTGCAGGGCTTGAACACACCAAGCCTGCTGAGTTAACCTTTCATTGCACTCTTATAAAATGTATTCTTTCAACAGGATGTTTCTGTGAGAGTTAACCATGCTCCGACATGACACAGCTTGTTTGTTACTGAAGCTGTTATTAGCTGTGAAGGTGCCTATGAGACAACCCAGTCATTGGTCCTGGGACCTGTAACTTCCCTTCTGGGCTGCAATCACCTCCTATGTTAACTGAGGGCATAAAACTAAACAGGTTTTTGCCTAATTGCACCCCACAGACCCTGGGCAATCCCCTAAGCACCCTGCAGTCGTGCAAGCCAGGACTGGGGAGTATGAGCAGAGCTCTCGGTCCCCACCCACCAGGGCTTGCAGAGGACCTCAGCTTTCAACTTCTTCACATACCACATTTCAGAGTAAGATTTAATTCAAAGCAGAAGATACTAAGGGGGTTTATTTCCATATATATTTTTAATGTTTATGACATTTAAATGCTTCAAATATTATTTTTTAACACTGGACTTTTCAATGTGGTGTGATAATTCCATTTGAATAATGTTTTCTATATAGAGTATTTTTAATAAACATAGAATATTAGGCACATCTATAATTAAAATGTCCAGCATCATACTGTTGTTATCACATCTATTGTTATATGGTATCATAACTGGACAAATAACTGCAATTCATTTAAAATACTTTCCCTTTATGTGACATTTATGTGGCATTTAAGTTATTATGTGCTGTCATATAACACTGAATAAAACTATTTTGCCTATTTATAAATGCAATGAATGCCTGTTTATAAATGCAATGTATGCCTGATGTTGAAGAAAAGAAAAGCTTGCTTATGAAAAATATCATACACTGGAGAAAATGTGCATCATTGAGGATGGATCAAGCCAGTTTCAGAGAAACAGGCCTGCTGTGTAATTGCCAGTCAAGTTGCAAAGCAACCCCCATCCCAAATCCCAAACAATATATCCGGTGTTTTACTCAAATAAGATGGTCTCTGAAGAGAAAATCCTTGCTAGTCAAACTGAACACTATACCATATTTAAATCTTTACTTTCACCTCCTAAATTTTTTCCTTTTCAAATTGGTTCCTTGGGATGTTGGTGGGGATGGTGGTGGTAGTTGGTTGATTGGTCATTTTTTAACCTGCAGTTAAAAAGTAAATAAATCTTTCTAATATTTATGTATATTTGTGGGAAAATGTACATTTGTCAGGACTAGATGCAAAAATACATTCTTTCTCTAGGCTAAGCATGACTGTACAGGGCTCCACCATTACCAGTAACCCAGTTGTCTTCTATCTTGTTACACTTCCATCCTTATCATCTGGGTTCTACATTACCTCCTGAAGATCTCTCTCCCACTTCCAGCTGGCTGCCTTCATTTGGCCAGGGAGGAAGGGGTTATTTTAGGTCTCTGAGTCTGCTAGGCTGCCACGCAGGCCTTCCCTGAGCTTGTCAGGTCAGCGTGTGGCCCCTTTCGTCCACATACTCTTGGCCAGAACTTAGTCTTGTGGCCATAATAGCAGCAATGGCAGCTGGCAAATGATCTTTAGATCCAGCAGCCAAGTGTCCAGCTAACATTGAAGATTCCATGTCTGAGGAAGAAGGGAAGAATGATTATTAGGGAATAACATGCAGTCTCTACCACCAACCGCCCCTTAGGCCACCCAACTATTTGTGTACACCCTTTTTCTCCCTAAAGGGCACACATGCACCCTATTCAAAAAAGACAACAGTCAAGTCCCAAGCAGGCACAGCCTCCAGATCAAAGTCCAAGATTTCTGGGTGGTGAACTTTTTCTTAATTAGGACTAGATATAGCTCACTGTGATCTGGTGGCCTGTAAGCTACAGGGCCTCATCTGCCCCAAACATACCCAGGAGGCAATGAAGGAGTAAAAATGAGATTAACTGAAATTAAGTTTATGATTTGGTAAATGGGAGGAGTCACTAGTCCAACAATTAACTAAACCCATTGTTTTTTGGTAGTAAGTAAGCCCTTATTTTGATCACCTGACTTCCCCTGGTTCTGCTCTTGCAGAATAGCTCCCTGATCCACTGCCCTATTCAGTCTGTTCTTCCTTGCTCATCATCTTACACAGCAAAAAACAAGCTGCACCTCAGAAAGTACATTCATGTTCTGTTTAAGGAAGGGAATACTTTCTGAGAACTACTTTGTAGATGAGTTTGTCCTTGTGTGAACTTCACAGAATGCACGCCTAGGCTATATGGTACAGCCTATTGCTTCTAGGCAACAAGCATGGTACTGTATAAAACAAAACAAGCTTAAATCAAGCACAAGAGAAATGACACAATCCAGAGATGCAGTAAACACAAGATTTATGAGGCTGCTGCCAGCATAAGATAGTGTACTGTTTTATAGCAAAAATATTTTATTCGTAGAAAGAGTACACTCTAAAATAATAAAAAGTATAGTGTCATAAATACATAAACCAGTAACATAGTCATTTATTATCATTATCAAGTATTATGTACTTTACACAATGGTATGTGTTATACTTTTATATGACTGGCAGTGCAGCAAGTTTGTTTATACCAGCATCACCAGAGGCATGCCTGTCCCCTACAAGTTATGATGGCTATGACATCACTAGGTGATAGGATTATTGGCTCCATTATAATCTTACTAGAGGTCCAGTGCATGAAATTCGTGCATGGGGGCATCCCTCAGCCCGCCCTGCATCCTCTCCAATCCGGGACCCCTCAGGGGATGTCCAACTGCTGATTTAGGCCCAATCCGGCAGTCCAACATCTCTCTCGCAATCCAGGATTGCTGGCTCCTGACCGCTCACCTGCCTGCCAACATGATTGCCCCTAACTACCCTCCCTTGCTGGCCTGATCACCCCTAACTGCCTCTGCTTCGGCCCCCGCCACCGTGGCTTTGTCCAGAAGGACTTCTGGAAGGATGTCCGGAAGATGTCTGGTCTAATGAGCATATTACCCTTTTATTAGTATAGATGGGGATCACTGTTGTATGTGCTCATAACTGTATTGACTTCTTGGGAGCTACACAACTTCCCTCTGTTTGTGGGCTTTATGGATGGAACAATAATGGACTTTTACAAAGTTGTGGGGTTTTTTTTAATCAATATAAGCACTTCAAAAATTTAATAGAGATCTGATGTTTTTGTATGAGGTAGATTCCAGATATCTCACATGCCAATATTCCAAAACCAAGCATGTCTACACATAGTTTTAAAATCGGAACACTCTGGTCTGTACTCACTGGCCTCTCTGTCTGTGCCTCTTTCTATCAAGCTAATGGCAGCTATCTAGAAGTCTTCAGAAAAAAATAAAAAGCGGTAGCATAAAGGCAGCATCCTTTATCTGATCTAGGCTGCTGTACAGGGCTCCAACTGTCTGGCAGAGAACCCATAAGAGAGGTGCTAATAATGCCTCGGGGCCATGGTTTTATCTTCTGCTTAGGCTGCCTTTTCACATCCCCTGCATATAACTGCTTCATTTGGGGATACCATAGTGATTATCTTTTCCAAACTTCAAGGCTCCTAATTCCAGACTTCAGTCAATTTAAATTAAAAGCCTCAGGCAGAGAGCATTTCCCAGAGAGTTGCACCTCCTCCTGTCTCAGCTTGCTAAATGGTGAGCTCTAGCCTGAATTCACCTCCCTCCTAGGACTTTGATGAAAGTGGCAAGCAGCAGCCAACCCACACTAATACTGTACTTTCCCCATCATTTTCACTAATACCACATTAGTTGGCAGGCAGTTAGTTTCCCAACTGGGGCAATTTTTCTTTTCAAATGTGTTGTCATGGAATAATAGTAGCCATCAGGCTTTTTTCTTGCAAAATTCAGGTCCTTGCTGCCCACTGGTCAGTCAGTCACCAAGCTAATGTCATATTTTTAGTTGCTGCCTGATGGCATCTTCCCATTTCCAGGTACCAAAGGATTGGATCCAGCAGTAAATAAACAAACAGTGGCTTAAACATGCTTGACGTATCCTTTATGTTCTCTCTCTCTCTCTCTCTCTCTGTCTGTCTCACTCTCACTAAGCCTCCATCATAAGAGACCCAGGGTTTTTTTTTTTTAGCCTATTGCCCTACTGACCTCACCATGCATTTAGGGACTAACTTGCAGTCCCTAAGATGACTGTTCTGGCCTCAGTTATCATGCTCACATTATAAACAGCAGGAAGAAAAGCAAAAAAAGGAGAAAAGTGTGCTCCATCTTTTAAGGAAACTTTACAAGTTGCACAGTACCTCTTCTACTTACCTCATATTGGTCACATTTAACCACATAGACACACCTTATCTGCAAGGGAGGTTGAGAAACATAACTTCTCTTCTAGGTGGTCATGGGCTCATCTAAATTCAGGAGTTCCAATTATTGATAAAGAAGGAAAGAATGGCTATTGGAAACACCTAGAACAGGGAGGAATGCTTCTTTCCTGTGTTTGCTGTTTCCTCTCATAGGGATAAGGTTCTGCTTGCTCAATACTTCTGACCTCTCACAGCACTCTCACTCTCTCCTAGGGCTGGGCAGAGCAGTTTCTCTGATTTGGGCATTTAAAACATGTGACAGGGCATGCTTAACCTACCTCCTTCCTCTCAACTCTCTCTCTTGAAATTAAGTTACTTGCATAAAATACATAATAAATTCTGCCACTTCGTGTACCAGATTTTGTGAAAGTATTCCACAACACAAGGACCCACGGGAGTTCAATACAGCCTTTCTTTGATTGGGAATAAATCTGTCTAATCTTGGAAATTAAAATTAGGAAGTCCACGTGTGTGTGTGTGTGTGTGTGTGTGTGTGTGTGTGTGTGTGGCATACTCTTATATCAATTTTATCGATAATAAAGCTAATGATTTAATCTCCATATGTCTTACCTTGTCATGTCTTACCTTATCTTGTCTTTCTCTTAATTGGTTCAGACCCTATGCCTATAAAACAATAGTACTATTTGTTTGACCCATTTTTAGACAGCATAAATAATGGATGTTCACTGTGAAAATTTCAATCAATATAAGCAAGACTAAGAAAGAAATTAAAGATCAACAAAAGTCCAATCCCACCATTTAAGATCGCCATTATTTTCATTTCATAACCATATTTCATATACGTCTTTTTTGCATATGTATATAAACATGTATTATAATTTCACACAAATGGGCTATCATGCAATTTTTATTTTATTATCATTTTTTGTAAAGTAACCAATTTAAAAATCACCCTGGACAAAGTCCAATGGGCAAGGACGATTTTATTTAAGGCTATTGCAATAGGGTAGAAAGGTTGGAACTCAGTAACTCAGTCTGAGTTCAAATCTACTGAAACAAAGACCTATAAGTTTTTAAGGGCTGGAATGAATGAAATCACAGGCTATCTATGTGTTTGTTAACTGACCTTACCCAAGAGGAAAGTAAGCTTTCCAACATCTTCATGAAGGCTCCAACCTCCAAGAGAGAGGATGATGAGGGCTCATCTTCCATAATGATTACATATCTTTGAGAAAGACAGTTCTGGCTTACAAAACTGACAAAACCTTTTTTAAAGTATTTACATCTCAAAGGTGCAGAAAGAATTTATAGTTGTAAGAATTACAAGTTTTCTAAAGTCATGCTCTAAGAAAAGGGGTGAGAGTCAAGAAGAATCCTGTCTATAAATGATCTCAACAACGTGACCAAACAGGACATCTCCCTCTCATAGCCCCTCTCAACAATAATTTGTCAACCATCTATGGACCAAAGTGCCTTTGTGGGAGCTTTGGGATCCAGGTAAGAGGCTATGAAACCCAGGTTCCGTTCAAGACCTAGGAGAGCCATTTTAGGAAGGCAGGCCCATACCTGGGAGACTGACTTTTCATCTATGGTCCCGGCTCCAAACCCAGAAACAGCTTCCTACCCCTGAGAAGTCAGCTATAGCCTCATTTGACTTGGTTTTATCACCAGCACCATACCCCAAGGTGCCCCAAAGGAGTCACGCATATTCATATATCAGGTAATACGCATACAGAAGTGGGACCTGGCCATAGATCCTGAAGTGGCCCATGAACCGGCTCTAGACCCTCTACATGGTTGGTGTGCAAGCCCCTGGAGGCAAGTTGACCAAACTGGGTTCAACAGTAGGTTCTGAAAGGCCCTAAAACTGGTCTAGGGCCTATCCCAGTCACAGTCCACAAACAGTCTTGCTGGCATGGGGACCCAGCAGGAGACACTCCTGTCTATGTCCTCGGAGGTCCTGAAAGGCTCCCATACTCAGTTCCAACCCCTCTAGCCATGATCAAGAGGCAGTCCAGCCCACCCAGGGACCTGGGAGGGACAAGCCCATCCATGCTCCAGAGCCAGGTCTAAAGACATCAATCTTGGCTGTGGAACCTGAGCCCCAGGTCCCTTCTAGTCACAGTGCAGGGTCAGTCCTACTCACCCAGGGACCTATCCAATGACTAATCATTGAGGAAATGCAAATTAAAACCACAAGATATCACCTCACACCTAATAGAATGAGTGTTATGAAAAATACAAGAGATAATAAGGATTGGCGAGGATCTGGGGAAATGACTTGAACAGAGACTTGAAAAGCATAAATGAAATGGACAGGTATAAGGTGATGAAATCTAGAAATCTGCTGTACATTTTGCCTTAATTAAGAATGCTGTATTATATACTTTAAATTTTGTTAAGAAGGTAGATATGTTAAGTGCTCTTACCACAATTAAAAGATTAATTTAAAAATAAATTCACACAAGAAATGCAAATGGCCACTAGACATATGAAAAAAAGGTCAACCTCACTGGTAATTAGAGAAATGAAAATTTTAAAAATGAAAAACCATTTTCATATCCATCCTCTTTGCAGACTTTTAGAAGTCTGGTCATGTTGAGTGCTGGAGCAATGAGAAAGATCAGTACCCTGTGGCACCACCATTGCAGAGCATTTGGTTCCACGGGACTTTGTTGTTCCAGACTTGGTAGTGCACATTAACATTGAAGATGCTCATACCACACACCCTATCTCTCTAACCCACAAGGAGACGTGAACCAAAATATCCTGATGGTATTTTTAATAAGAGAAAGAATGGAAAGCCAAACTACCACCAGCAGAGGGATAGAAATAGATTGGCTACGTTCATACAATGGAACTCTGGGCAGTGGTTTAGATAATGAACTAGAGAGACATTTATCACCAAAGATAAGTCTCAAAAATATAATGGGAAGTTTAAAAAAGCAAGTTTCAGAAGAAAACAAAGTAAGAGACCTTTAATATAAAACTACGGGCCCTGTGCACAAATTCGTACACCTTGAAAAGAACTGTGGGTTGCGAGGCTGTGGTGGGCACAGGGATGGGTCTCAGCCCATCCTCCGTGCTCCCACCCAGCCCCTTCCACTGCAGACCCCAATCCCATGTCTGCCGCAGCCCCACTCCTGCTGCCACCACTCCCACATTCTGACCTGGCCGTGCCAGCCCGTCAATGGGTGCTCACAGTGGCTGCTGCCTCAATCACCCCTCAGGAGCAGGGGGAGGTGGAGAAGCCCTGAGGGGCAATCGGGCAGGCAGCCACAACTCACAACCACTGACAGTGCCAAGCAATCAGGGCCAGCGCCAGGCATCTGCAGTGGGTGTGAGCAGCGGCTCCAGTGCAGGCAGTGGGTGCAAGAGGGGTTGATGCCAGCAGCAGGTGAGAGTGCCAGGCAGGACCATGGCAAGCAGGAGCAAAGATTTTTCAGTAACCACCAGCGCCCGGCCTTAGTCTGGCACCCTCACTCACCTGCTCCACCATCCGGCCACAGCAGATGCCCACCATGTTCTGTGCTTTGCAGCCTGCTGTGGACACCCACCATGTTCTACACATGCCCCCTGGTGGTCAGCACACATCATAGCGACTGATTGTTTGGTTGTTCAGTTGTTCTGCCATTTGGTCTATTTGCATATTAGCCTTTTATTATATAGGATTTGAAATCTGTAAAGCAATACTTTATAATACTAATAGACCCATGACTATTGATAAGGTTAAAATTATGTAAAGGAGGGGTAAACATTAAATTAATGGTAGTGGCTAGTTTGGGGTGGAAAGGAAGAGCATTCAAGGTGCAATTAAACTTTATTTACTATTTAATTTTTTAATTAAATACACATGCTGTTAAATTTTAATCTAGCTGGACAGTGGGTATGTGGCTTGGGTGTTCACTATGTTTTTTTTATTATTAATCTTTATTGTTTATATTATTACAGAAGTCCCTTTTTTCCCCCCATAACTCCCCTCCACCCTGTTCCCACCCCACCCCAGGCCCTTGCCACCCTATTGTCTGTATCCATAGGTAATGTATACATGCATATAGATCTTTGTCTAATCTCTGCCCACACCCTCCCCAAACACCCTTCCCTCTAAGAACCATCAGTCTGTTCCATTTCCATGCCCCTGATTCCATTCCATTCACCAGTTTATTCTGTTCACCAGATTTTTTATTCACTTGATTTTTAGATTTAATTGTTGATAGATATCTATTTGTTGCCACTTTGTTGTACATATTTTTTATCTTTACCTTTTTCTTCTTCCTTTTCTTAAAGAATACCCTTCAGGCCCTAACCAATTTGGCTCAGTGGATAGAGTGTCAGCCTGCAGACTGAAGGGTTCCAGGTTTGATTCCCATCAAGGACATGTACCTTGGTTACGGGCACATCCCCAATAGGGGGTGTGCAAAGGCAGTTGATTGATGTTTCTATCTCTCTATCCTTCTCTGTAAAATCAATAAAATATTTTTTTAAAAAAAATACCCTTCAGCATTTCATATAATACTGGTTTGGTGGTGATGAACTTCTTTAGCTTTTTCTTGTCTGTGAAGCTCTTTATCTGACCTTTAATTCTAAATGATAGCTTTGATGGGTAGAGATGAATAGCAAGAACCTACAACCAAGGTTCTTGCCACTCCCTTCTGGCCTGCATAGTTTCTGTTTAGAAATCAGCTCAAAAGTCATATGGGCATGTTCTTGTAGGTAACTAACTGCTTTTCTCTTGCTGCTTTTAAGATTTTCTCTTTGTCTTTTGCCCTTGGAATTTTAATTATGATGTGTCTTGGTGTGGTCCTCTTTGGGTTCCTCTTGTTTGGGGTTCTCTGTGCTTCCTGGACTTGTAAGTATATTTCTTTCACCAGGTAGGAGAAATTTTGTCATTATTTCTTCAAATAGATTTTCAATATCTTGCTCTCTTTCTCTCTTCATCTGGCACACGCATAATTCAGATGTTGGTACACTTGAAGTTGTCCTTATACTATCATCATATTTTTGGATTCTTCTGGTTGGGTGCTTTTTGCTTCCTCATATTTCAAATTATTGATTTGCTTCTCGGAATCCTCTAGTCTTCTGTTGAATCCCAATATATTATTCTTTATTTTAGTCAGTGTATGCTTCATTTCTGACTGGTTCTTTTCCTTTTTTGTTTTTTTTTTTTGGCAGAATTGACCTCTAGGCCAATTGGCTGTGGGGACCTGTTGCAACTCCAGTGGGACAGCTCCTGTGCAGGAGACACCCTTATGGAGCAGGACTTGCTTAAGTGGGGCTTCGGTGCTCACTGAGTCTGTCCCTTGAGCGTGTAGCTTATGGATGTGTAGAGTTGTAATTTGGTATGGTCTGATGCTGCTCCCTGGGTACACTGGCTCTTGGGTCTCCAGGGAGGTGCAAAGTCAGCCACTGCCTGAGGCCACCCAGGAACTACAGAGAGATTTGCAGATTCCTCCTCTTTGTATTGAGTTTGGAAGTGCCCAGGCAAGGCAAAGCTGTAAAGCAAGGCAGGTTGGTGCTGGTGCAGGATCTTGGGCCTTTTAATGATAAGTTTGGGGCTCCCTGACCCAGCTGCAGCTTGTTTGACAGGTTTTTAGCCAGAGAAAGAACAGGCCATTCATATGCAAAAGCAGTTGTCCACAGCTTGGGTAGAGATGTAAATTGGGTGGGGTGGGGTCTCAGGGAATCACCAGGGTGGAGCAAATAGAAATGGCTGCTAATCAGCCCTGCAACCGGGGAGGTCCCAGCAAGGAAACAATGACCACTGGGAGCACCTCCCACTGGAAGAAAGCTGCCCCCATATTCCTTCCCCGATGCCAGACAGTCCAGTTTCTCCTCGTATGTGTCTGGTCCCCCAGAGCCTCGACCAGCACTGGAGCTCAGAGAAAGCAGGAGTTTGTAAGTTCAGTTCATGGTGCCAGGCTTTTATGAGGAGCAGCTGGGTCTCCAGCGGTCTGTGTATCACTCAGCCCCAATCCGCACTGGTTTTTACAGTCCATAGTTCTTGCTGCCTGTAGGGACTTCTTTTCCCAGCTCTGGGACGCTGGGCTGGGCGTCTGGTGTGGGGCTGGGACCCCTTGCTCCTCTGGGCAGCCTCCACAGAGGCAATCTCCCCCCAATTAGTCAGTCACCGGTGACTGACATGGCGCTTAATATGTTAAAAAAACAGCCCACATGGGTGCCGGACCAGCCCGTTCTGTGCCTCTGCACCTCCTACCAGTCTCAGTGTGCTTTCTTCTTTACTTCTCTAGTTTTAGGACTTCCACTCAGCCAGCTTTCCAGCGGTTCTGGATGATGGTTGTTCTGTATTTTAGTTCTGTAATTTTGATGTGGTTGTGGGAGGTGGCAAGTACAGGTACTTGCCTACGCTGCAATCTTGGTTCTCCGTGGGCCAGATTTTTTTATATTCTCAGGTGTTCTCTATCTTATTCTACTATTTTCTATTTATTTGAAGTATTTCACAAACTATATTAGTAGCAATCAGTTTTAAATACCTAACAGGATTATCAAAAATTAAATTCGCACAGCCATTCATTTTTCACATGAAAATTTAGCTGTCTATCAGCGCCCTCTGCTGTTCCAAATAGGCTATGCCAATAAT
Organism: Myotis davidii; assembly: GCF_000327345.1. Taxonomy (NCBI): domain Eukaryota; kingdom Metazoa; phylum Chordata; class Mammalia; order Chiroptera; family Vespertilionidae; genus Myotis; species Myotis davidii. The sequence continues at coordinate 38,822 of NW_006289828.1, read as the reverse complement.
TGACAGCAAAAATCAACACTGAAGAAGCCAGAGGGGTTCCTCACACACTTTCTCCACTTCTCCAGCAGAAAGCAGCAGCTGCGCCAGAACTATCATGTTTGGGAGCCGAAAAATATGGATAAAAACAAAGTTTGTGAAAAATGTTCTATACAGGAGTTTCTCCCAGTCCAATGAGGAGCCAGGAGATGAAGGAAAGTTGTCTGTGCAAGGCACACACCTGGAAAGAAGCCAGTCTCAGGACTTCTGTGTGTCAGTGTGTCTAAGGCAAGAGAACACAGGGATGAGATGGAGTGGAGGTGAGTGCTGACTGAGTGAAGATCAGTGCCAGGATCTGTGCTGCCAATGACCTGAGAGACATTTGATCCAAACTCTTTATTTACAAACTAGAGGTCCAATGCACGAAAATCGTGCAAGGGGCTCGGTTCCCACCGCCACCACCCCAGGGGCTACCTCTGCCTCGGCCCCCGTCGCCGCGGATTCATCCAGACGGTCATCCGGAAGGACACCCAGAAGGAATCTGGTCAAATTAGCGTATTACACTTTTATTATTATAGATGAGGAGTTTGAGCTTCAAAGAGGAAGAGTTCTCTTCCTGAGCCACCCACTGACTACAAGTCACATGAAAAAGAGCACTCAGGGAGAGCAGGAATAAGACACATGATGGTACTCTGTCCTTGTGTATGAGCCATAGCTAACTTCCCTGATCATTTCTATGATGCTGCATTCAAGTCCGATTAATATGCTCCCCTTTTCTACCATCCTCACCATCACTGACCTTATGTGCAAAAGGGCTATAATAGAACTAGAGGCCCGGTGCACAAAAATTTGTGCACTCGGCGGGGAAGGGGGTCCCTCAGCCTGGCCTGTGCCCTCTCGCAGTCTGGGACCCCTCGGGAGATAATGACCTGCTGGCTTAGGCCTGCTCCCCGGTGGCAGAGGGCAGGCCCAATCTCTGGTGCATCCCT
>NW_006289828.1:28602-37226 GCF_000327345.1 Myotis davidii | reverse complement strand
CCCCTCCTTTCTTTCTTTCTTTTTTTTTTTATTCTGGGCCAGGTTTAGCTTTGAGGCTTGGCTCCAGCTCTTAGGCCTCCGCAGCTGAAAGTAGGTTTTCTGGCCTTTGCTTACAATGTTGCGATTCTGCTGGCTGAAGCCCGGCAGGTTTCTGGGGTTTTGTTTAGCTTCTATTGTTGTTACATAGTTGCTTGCAGCTCGGAGGCCTGCAGCGGTAGGCGGGGAACGTTGAAGTCCTCCGTCACTGAAGCAAGCAAGCCTCATGTTAGTTTCAAGCTGCCTGGCTGCCGGCCGCCATCTTGGCTGGCAGTTAATTTGCATATCTCACTGATTAGCCAATGGGAAGGGTAGCGGCCATACGCCAATTACCATGTTTCTCTTTTATTAGATAGGATTGTCCTCCCCTTTTAGCTGGGAACTCTGAACTGCTTAGGGTTTTGGCCCAGCCAGTGTTGCTTAATGGTTGAGCATTGTCCCATGCACCAAGAGGTTGCCAGTTCAATTCCTGGTCAGGGCACATGCCTGGGGTGGTGGCTCAATTCCCAGTAGGGGGGAGTGCAAGAGGCAGCGATCAATGTTTCTCTCCCCTTGATATTTCTATCTCTCCCTGTCTCTCTCTCTGAAATCAATAAAAATATATTTTAAAAAAGAACTGCTTAGGGTTTTGCACTAGAAAAGAGAGGTTGACAAAGTAGTCTGCCAAAGAGGCCTGTCTCAGTGTGTTTCTTATGACTGCTATTACAGATTACTGCAAAGTTAGTGGCATAAAACAATGCAGATCTTATAGTTCTGGAGGTCTGGTGTCTAAAATGGGTCTCACTGGGCAAAGTCAAGGCATCTGCAGAGCCAAATTCCTTCAGAAAGCTCTAGAGTAGAATCCATTTTCTTGCCTTTCCCTGTTTCTAGAGACTGCCTATATTCCTTTGCTTGTGGCCCCCTATCTTCTTCAAAGCCAGCAGTCACATCACTCCAACCTTTGCTTCCCACCTCCTTCTTTTACTCTGACTCCCCTCTTCTCTCTTTCACTTATAAGAACCCTTATCATTACACCGGGTCCACCCAGATAACCCAGGATAAACCCCCATCTCAGTGCCAGTTGATTAGCAAACGTCACTATCTGCAACTTTAATTCCCCCTTGCCATGTGCATAATATATTCACAAATTCTGGGGATTAAAATGTGAACATCTTGGAAGGAGGGTGATGAAAAACGAAGATAAAAGGGAAATACCTGTGTTAAAGACTTGGGAATAGGAAGGTGTGCTGAGGGGTAGGCAGTTATTTCAACTAAGAATTTCACAAATGGAACTAATTTAGGTAATAAATTAGGTCCATGTGCAGCCAAAGCAGTTGAGATGAAACTTATTAGAAAGGAGGAGGTCAAAGAACTGGGAGGCTCCAGAAAAATGAAAATTATCTAGGACGTTGGCAGGATATAGGATGGAAAGCAAAACTGTGATCCAGGAACCAAAGTCTTAAATAAAGGAAGGGCTTCACTGGGAGGGGGGTTGATGAAGCCTCAGGAGAGCAAGGGTGTTAGTGAGCAACAGGGTCTGGAAACTACAGTGCAGGCCTAGGGGCCAGCAGGTCTCTGCGCTCCGGAGCACCGCAGGCTGCCCTGCAGCTGCCTCCCCGGGGAGAGGGGCGCCTAAGAACCATGAGTTGTTCTCTTTGAGGTTTTCCATTTAAACGATTTCTGCTTTGGTACCTACTAATTGCCTCCAACATGCTTTTGGTTTATTTGATTTTATATTCTAGTCTCTAAAGTTAAATGTTTAGATCTTTTACTTTTGATATATCTCATTTTTGCAATAAAAACCACTAAAATAATAAAGAATTCTCTGAGAACTACTTTGATTCCAATCCACATTAAGATGTGAAGTGCTCACGTTGTCAGTTCCCAAACAACCAGTAATTGAAAGTTTGGTTTTCCTTTTGACCAAGAGATATTTAGAAAACTGCTTTTTAAAATATTTCCAAGTGGTTACGACATTTTATTGTAATTTTTAATTCTACTTATATTGCATTATTTTGGAAAATGCGACCTGTACATTTTCAACCTTAGGGATTTGTGGAGATGTTTCTTTAGTGCCTAGCTGATATTGATCAGTGTCCCACATTTAATGCCCCGTGGGAATTGGAAACAGGTTCGTTCTTTGTTCATTGTGCACAAAGCCATAATAAAGCTTCTTTGTCCTATACTCAAAGCTATGTTTGGGGTTTTTTTGAGACAGGAATTTTTAATGTTTCCTACTATGATTGTTTTTTTTCTTTACATTTTTGACAGATTTTGTTTTATTTGTCTCAGTGCAAAGTGGTTTTGATACATAAAGTTCGTGACTATTGGCAAAACATACCCCCTTTTTTTTTCTATATAAAAGGCATTCTTTGTTCTACTTAAAGATCTTGGCCTTGATTCTACTTTGTCTGATATTTACATGGCTAACCTTGTTTTCTTTTGGTTAGCATTTACCTTGTATATATTTACTCTTCCATTTATTGTTCAACCTTCTGTGTCCATTCACTTTCGGTGCATCGCTCATAAAAAGCATGCAACTAAAGTTTACTTTCTGACTCTGTCATCTATTTTTTGGAGTGTGTGTGGCATCATTCCTTTGTTTTTTGTGAGGGTTTTTCCCCTTACTGACCTTCCCAAGATCAGTTGAGTTTCGAGTTGCTGTTTCTACTTTTCTTCTAATGATTTCAAAAATCTACATGTCAGTTAGTATTTGACTCCACCGAATAAAGAAGAGAACCCTAAAATAGAGGAACTTAAGACCATATATTCTCACACATAACAAAAGTCTGAAGGAAGGCAGCCCAGAGTGTATATGGAGGCTCTGCTGTCACAGGAACCCAGGCTCCCACTCTCTTTCCGCTCCACCATTCATAAAAAATAATTTCCATTCTCAAAGTCATAAGGTGGCTCCCACCATCATGCCCAAGTTCCACGCAGCAAGAAGAAAGGGGGAAGGGCAAAAAAGGCCATGTCTCAACTGAACCAGCCTCATTGGAGGAGCCTTTCCTGAGGTTTCATACACTCATAAATCATCAGTCAGACCATGGTGTGCAGATGCGACTGCATCTATTTAGTGTATATTTAGTATATACCTAGCTGCAAGGGTAGCTGGAAAACATAGCCTTTTAGCTGAGTATAGCATCGCTTCATTCTATTCTAAAGACAAGGATAAAATATATTAGATAGGCAACTGAAATATTTGCTATAATTTATATATTTGGCCATTTTATTAGCTGTTACAGTTAAATTTTTTTAGCCCTTCCATTGTCATCTGTGGTATTGAGCATTGTTGTCCTTCTCCCCCCCTTTTTATTAAATTTATTGGGGTGACACTGGTTAATAAAATTATACAGGTTTCAGGTGCCCAATTCTACAACACATCATCTGTACACTGCCCATCAAGTCAAGACTACCCATCCCCATTTATCCCTGCTATATTTTCCTCCACCTCCCCTCACCCCATCCCACCCCCCGGCAATCACCTCTCTGTTGTCTATGTCCATTAGTTCTTAATTTTTTAACAATGATCCTATATAATAAAAGCCTAATATGCTAACTGTCCAGTTGTCCATTCAACCAATCAAAGTGTAATATGCTAATGATATGCAAAGAATACTCAACCACTCACTATGACATGCACTGACCAGTCACTATGATGTGCACTGACCACCAGGGGGTAGACGTTCCGACCGGTAGGTTAGCTTGCTGCTCGGGTCCGGCCTATTGGGACTGAGCAAGACAGACTGGACACACCCTGGAGCACTCCTGCAGTCCCTCCCTGGCTGGCCAACCTCCCGCATCTCTCCTTGGCCCCAATCGTGCATCAGTGGGGTCCCTCAGCCTGACCTGTGCCCTCTTGCAATCTGAGACCCCTTGGGGGATGTCAGAGAGCTGGTTTCAGGCTAATCCCACAGGCCAAACCAAAAGACCCCACTGGTGCACGAATCCATGCACCAGGCCTCTAGTATTTAAATAAGCATTTCTCTACAAATATGAACAATTAATCACTATGATCTCCCCTCAAAATAAGATATGTATCATTTCTTTAATTACCTATCTTTTCCGATCATTCCTCCAAAATAATAGAAAAATATTATTTCCATATTATGGTCAATTATTATACCACTTGAGGCCCAATGCACGAAATTCATGCAAGGGGCTTGTCCCTCACAGCCACAGCTTGCCTCAGCCCTCACCACCCCTGCTTCATCTGGAAGGTCGTTTAGCCAGCCAGTCAGATAGATATACTCATTATAGGAATCAATTCTTAATAATTGTATAAAATACAATATTAACAAGTAAATGTTAAATCAATTAATCCTTAAATTATTATTTTACTGGTATAAGTAATTTTTAGATTAACAATAATTGACTGGGTTATTTTTAAATTAAATTTAACTATAAGTTATAATAGTTTCCTTGCTTACCAACTATTATTGTAATCTTCTTTTTGAATTTTTTCTCTGTTGAGAGTAATGTTTTTAGAAATGGTGTGGCCCTGTTATTTGTATTTAATTCTTGTATGATATTTTCTAACTACAGAAATTCAGTTTCTTGGTTCTTTTTCCTCAAAACCAAGTAGCCTCTGCTTCCTGTTCACTGGCATTTAATCTCATAGGCAACAGGTTTTATGCCATTCCAGTTGGCTTTTCTTTGCAAGTAATTTTTTTCTGGAAATTTGTTAAATTATGCTTAGCCCTAAATTTCAGAATCTAGATGTTATATCTAGTTATTCTTTCCTAATTTCAGTCAGCAGTTTGACCAGAAGTATTAAGTATATCTTCACTTCTGAAATTTTTTTCTCCTCCTTATCCTTCATATTCTGATCTAATCTTTTAACTTTTAACTTCCTCTTAAATAGTTATTTGATCATCTGGACCTTTCCATCATGTCTTTTATGTTTATTTTCATAATTTCCATCTCCTTGTCTTTTGGGTCTATTATGGGAGCATACTTTGATTTCTAAGTCAGTGGTTCATTTTACAGCCATGTCTTCCATTTGGAGCTTTCTTTTGATAAGCAATTCTTTAATTTGTAAGAACACTTTTGCCTATGAAGGGGCCCTTGATATCTGAATATAATATCCTCTCAACATTTTCTGAAAATGGTAATTATAATTTTTAAGGTCTTTTTTTTTTCATTTTTCTCTGTTTCATCCTTAGCTAGTTATCTCATTAATTCTTTTTGGCCCTTCTATTTTATGGTGTTAATTTTCCTCAAATGTTTGTTAATGCTTTGCTTCAAATGACAGGCTAAGTTGAATTTATAGGTACCAGGCATGGGATCCTTCAGAGTTTATACAGGAGGACTGTCTCTCCCTGGAGTTAACCAACTGCAGTCTCAGGAAATGGGGACAGCACAGCTGGGGAGGGCGTGTGGATGAAGAGCTAGCAGATAACCTGGGGACGACTTTGCTCTAAGGAACTGGCTTTATAATATCTGGTTATTCTGTAACACAATCCTTTTCTTTCTGTGACCACTGGGGAGATGCAGAGTTACATCAGATTGCATGGTGCCTCCTGCTGATGAGACACTCGCTGATCCTGTCACACGGGCCTGAGAGAAAACCCTTGAACCAGCCAGTCCGTGAACAAGTGAGGGTGGGAGAAGTGACCCAGCTGTTCCAGGGAGAGTTATTTGCTTAAATGCTCCTGTAAACTTTCCCCCTGTACTTGCTAACTCCTGACTTAAAAGTCCACCCAGGTTCCTCTGGTAAGAGCTTTCATTTCTGTAATGGCCCTCTCCACATCTCTCTTGGGTTGCTCTTATTTCGAACCTAATTTCTCCATTACCTGGTCACATATGCTTTCTTTTTAAATTAAAGAAACAATAAATGTTTATTTATTCAATAAACCTTATTGAATGATCTAATATACCTATCTTTTTTTACTTTTTAGAGAGGAATGGGAGGGAGGAAAGGAGGGAAGGAGAGAGAGAGACAGAGAGAGAGAAAGAGACAGAGAGAGAATACAGGGACCAGGGCCAGAGATTGAAACACACCCATTAATGGGAATTGAACCCGAGACCCTCTAGTGCACAGCCAAAACTCCAACCACTAAGCAACACTGGCCAGGGATGCCTGTCACATTTTTTGGTGCTAAACCAACAGCAATGAACAAGACAAAAATTCATGTCCTTGTGGAGCTCATTTGATTGTACTAAGTCAACACTACAATGATAGAAAAAGTCATAAGCCCTTTCCCTCCCACATTCTCTAAAGAGGCATATGTGAATAGTTTTATATATTTTTTCCACATATTTCTGTAAGATCATATAAAAATATGTGCTGTTTTGTTTTGTTTCAAATGTGGAATCTTACTCTGGGTGCTATCTACAATTTGTTTTTTTTTACTTAATTTGGTATAAACATCCTTCCAGATCCCCTACATCAGTCCAATTCATTTTTCTAACAGCTGCACAATATTCCATATTGATATTGTACCATAACCTATACTGCTATCCCCCTCCTGATAGACTGACAAGTATTTTGTTGATGTAGCTGTAGTTTTGTTTTTCTTTTTCTATTAAACATAATTATGTCTGCATGTATTTTTGCTATTGAAATTCTTGATAAATATCCTTGTCCATTCATTCTATGTATGGATGCTTTTTTCTGTAGCATAGATTCCCATAATTCAGAATACTAGGGCAAATAATTTACATTAAAAAAATTTTAATAGATATTGTCAGATTGTTCTCCAAAAAGGTATGGGAAACTATGTTTCCACTGACAGGATCTGCCTGCCCATTTCCCCAGAATTTTCTAATTTTTGCCAATAAGGTGGTGAAAATAGTTCCTTGTTGGTGCTTTAATTTTCATTTCCCTAGAGAGGTAGAGAAGATTTCTATATTTTTATTCGTGATCTGTATTTCCCTTCAACAGATTTCCTCTTCACAGTCTTGGCTGTTTTTATGGTTGCTGTTATTTTCCCTTTTTGCCATCCTATATAATAAAACCATAATATGCTAAGTGTCTGCCCGATTGGTAGACCATTTGGTCAACCACTCGACCAGTCACTATGACGTGCACTGACCACCAGGGGGCAGATTCTCTGACCAGTAGGTTAGCTTGCTGCTGGGGTCTGGCCAATTGGGACTGGGTGAGAAGGTCAGACACACCTTGGAGCCCTCCCATGGTCCCTCCTCCCAGTCAGCTGGCCAACCTCCCATGGTCCCTCCCCAACCCGCTGGCCTCCATTGGCCCCGATCAACAGGACCGGTCAAGATGGCCCAAATCGGCCCTGATTGCTGGCCAGACTGAGGGACCCCACCCATGCACGAATTCGTGCACTAGGCCTCTAGTTTTCTATAAATTCTTTGTATAGAAAAGATAGTGACCCATTGAATATCATACACACAACAAAAAATATTTTCTGATATGTCTTCTATCTTTTGACATTGGTAGGATCTTTTGACATAAATAACTTTTAAATTTATATGTGATCATGAATATTTTTCTTTTTCAGTTTCTCTTGATTTTATCTCTTGTATAAGGTCTTTTCCACAACCCAGGTATCTTCGTGTTCTCCAGTATTCATGTACCTTTTTATTTTATTTTGTGTTTAGATTTTTTGGATCATACGAAATATACTTTATACATAAGGCAAGGTAAGAAACTGTTTCTTCCTGTTGAAAAGCCCAATATACAATTACATGATTCTTTCACCCATGGAGTTCCAATTAGAGTTTGTTGATTTATTACTTTCCTGAGATTTTGTGCATCAGACCTAGCGAGGTCACTCAGAGCTGGTGGTTTTCTCAACAGGAGGTAGGATTATCTTCCTTGGGATGGGGAATTGGGACACCAGTAATCCATGTTTTTAGCTCACTGCATCATATTACTCCAAGTATAACTAATGCTAACACGGGAGGAAGTACAGGTGGAGAGCAAGAAAGGCAACAGGAGATCAAGTGGCTTTGGCACTTAGTTACCATGACAACACTAGTGTTTTATAAATATCATAGAGTGACTTCTTCTTACAGTACTAGAATATGTACACAGGAGAGAAAGAAGACAGAGAGGGAGAGAGAGAGAGAGTTGTGTGGGCAAGAGAGAGAAAGGGGGGCTATGAATCTACAATTGGGAATACACGTGGAGAACCAGAAACCTTCATGGCAGCTTTGAAGGATGCTCTCATTTCCTGTGGTCAGAGAAAATATTGTTGAGGATTACCAACTGAGTATGATTAGAAAGGTTTCGGTTACAACACTTTTCCAGGTCTCTTGTGCTAAAACTAAGGCACTTGTGAGAAAGAAGTAAGGTCTTAGAATGAGAGTATTTGGGTAGACATGGTTAAAGCCAAGAATTTTGAAACTTCAGATTCCCCTGAATCTCCTTGCAAAGAAAGAGCCGTTACTGCTCATCACTCTGGTCTGTTTGAGGAGTTTTGCCTCATGGAGAATTCCTTGACTTCTTGCAAGCTCAATAATTTTTCATTTATATCTCAATAAAAGTAAGTTATTGATTGTTTAGGAAAAAATCTTTTTGGGTTCATAACACTGGTAATGCCACATCTATAATTTTCTCCATAGTTTCTGGCTCAGGTAGGGCAAGCCCTTGGTGAATTCTAACTCATTAATTTTTTAAAAATTATATATATTTTTTA
>NW_006289828.1:26473-28555 GCF_000327345.1 Myotis davidii | reverse complement strand
TGAAAGACAGAGACACTGTCTGACACACACACACACACACACACACATATGTATATGTATATGTTCTATGCAGGTTCTACTTGTCTTGTAGTGAAAAAAACTTTCAGAATATCTAGTCCATGATATAGTCCTTCATTCTTCCCTGAGCTCACTGTAGCTCACAGTGTGTGTTTCTCCCAGATCTGCGGAATGTGCCACACTCACAGCCTCAGCTCCAGGTCGCACAGACAGGTGCAGGTGTTCAGATAAGCCATCTTCACATGTTCAGTGTTTGTTATCATTGCTCAGCTATCCTTTACTATCCCTAAGAGAAGAGGAAACCACCTAAGACTCCATTTCAACCTCCCACCTGAGCCAGGGAAAATGACTTCATGGCCTCCCTTTCTTGCCCGGTCTATACTTGCCTGTCATCCGAGTAGGGAGTTGTCTTCCTGCAACCTCAGACCATTCTTTTCTGGGGATAGAGAAACAGGGCAACTCCCCTCAGAAGAATGACTCACCTTATCCGAACCCCAACTTCTCTCCTCCAGCCACTGTATTTGATATGGGCTGCTACTCTACACTAATGCCCAGATACCTTAGGAAGCCTTTCCAAACTGCAGCCACAGGGTAAACCACAATCTCTCTCCATAAACCCAAACACGAAAGATGAAGTGATCAAGTTTCTCAGTACGATCTTTTAATTCTCTCTCTCTCTCTCTCTCTCTCCCCCTCCCTCTCCTCACTCTACATCTCTCTTAACTTTGTATCTTTCCAAATCTCTCCCTCTTCCTACTGGCTTTTCTCTCTCTCTCTTCCTTTGCATGTTTGCATGTGTCTCCTTCTCTGTGTGTCTCTACCCATTCATCCAAACCCAGCCCTTTCTTCTCTCCTGACTCGGTCAAACATTCCTTGCTAGAAGCATTGCTATAGTTCCAAAATCTTCACCATGAAACCTGGATATGCTGTACCAGGGCCTCATCCTGGAAATTCAGAGAGACCATCCTCAGTAACCCAGACAGGACTCAGACCACCTTGACAGAAGAATCCTCCTTCAGTTACCTTTCTCCCTCTATCCTTCATCTGTCTCCAAATCCACTAATCGGCCTCTTGCTGCCCAAGGGCATTTACTTTGTTCTTTGCAAGTGTTTTCCCAGCATTCTGTGCCAGCACCAGCTTGTTATTTACTCTGACATTGCTGTTGCCCTGCAGGACACTCTCCCAAGGTCATGGTGAAAGCAGGCTGGGGAGGGGGGCGGGTGGGCAGGGGTAGAGACATGCACCTTATAAGAGAAGCTTTTTCCAAATCACCTGGGTGCCAGCCTTCCCTCAATAGATGGGGCTCCAAGCTCTGAGCCCTGAATGTCAGTCAGGAGATTCAGAAAGGCAGGGGAGCATTGGGAAACCATGTGAGTACCCCTTCAGATTCAGTCCCTGACACACACCCCATACACTCCTCTGGATCATGGGGTTGCTGACAACCCTCCTTCAAGGCTCCCAGACCTGTCCTGCTCCTTTGGGCACTTCTTCCCCTAGGACTATCCCTGGAAAGTTTAAATTAAGTTAAACATACAACTTGTGCACAAATACACAGGCAAAACAGATACACAATATACACATACCACACACAGAAATATCATACCACGCACACAGTCACACATATAAGACACACATACACACACACATATGCTCTTGCACTAAACTCTCCTCCTCCCTGTCTCCCATGCTGCCAAGTTCTGTCCTTGCTGACACTGCAGTATTTACCTAATACATCCCCTCTCTCCACACCTGCTGTCCTCGGACTACATCCAACCCTTAATCTCTCCCTTCTCTCTTGCATTACAGGCTAGATTAACCTCCAATTATTTTATTTCACTTGAATCAGGATGAGAGGATAAGAAGCCCGTCATACCCGCTTTAGACACTAGAGCCAGGATCTCTTCTAGGTCAGTGAGCAAATAAGGGGCACAAGTGGGATTGAAACCCCGTCGCCCTGGCCTTAGAACATGTGCTGTGAGGCTTCAGGAATGGTCCTGGCTTCCTGTGATGAGCTCACAACTACAGCTCACAGGCCATTCCATCCCACCTCCTGCCTGTTCTCCC
>NW_006289828.1:25215-26369 GCF_000327345.1 Myotis davidii | reverse complement strand
ACACACACACACACACACACACACACACACACACACACACACACACTATTCTTGGTAGCTTCATTCTGATTATAGACCCCAGCGAATAAGTAAACTCTGTGACAAAAATAACTGACTCCTGCCTTATACTGACAACTTCCATTCAGGACCAGATAGTGTTTTGTTTGTTTTGTTGCTTAAAAGTATAGCCTCGGAACTTCTGAAAGACCTTTGTTGAAAAGGTAAGGCTCCCCTAGGCAAGGAGAACTAAACTAACCGACCTGCAGAACAGTGCCTGGCACATAGTAACCACTCAAAAAAAAAAACATGTTTTGTGAATGAGAAAAAAGTTGAAAATAATAAGGTGGGGCCTGGAGAGAAAGGCAATAGCCAGGGAACAGGAAGTCCAGGAAGCAAAGGTTGTGGGAGGACAGAGACCTGAAGAATAGATAGGGAGAAATTCTGTGTCAGCCATAGCCAATGAACACACATTGTGGATAATGAATAGTTGATATAAGACTGCTTGTCATCTCGTGATGTCAACCCAAGCCCTCCACAAATGCCAGTTTCACACAGCAGCTTCATGTTGAAGGTGCTTGGGGGAATCCAGAGCAGGGGACTACGTCATATACTTGGGAAGATTCAAAGTCACTAGAACAAGGTACCAATGAGATGGGCAGTTCTGCAGGAAACAGAAATCATAGGGAGAGATGATCATGAGAATAGAAGCCTTCTGGGGATGTACTGATATTTGGGGTAATGGACTAGACTTCACTCATATGTTATCTTCGTGTGTTAAAGGAGGTTGGAGAACCAGGAGACTTCCAGCCTTGATAATTATGAATACACAACCATAGCACATAGAGCAAAGTCACATACTTACAACAAAAGGTAAAGCCAGAATAAAGGATTATTCTTTCACCCCAGCTCCACATGGCGTATTTGCTTCCCTCCTTCCTGCCAGTATAACAGATCTGGATGGAATGACATCCATGTAAGCCCCTTCCCCTCTGAGTGTTTCTGAATTGTTAAGGAAACTAAATCCCTCCATGTAACCAGCTAGCCACTTTGCTATTGCCAGCTCAGAGCAGGAAGAGAAGGAGAGAATGGAATTATACCCAAGAGAGAACCAGAGGGAACCCGGATTATGGCCATTTGAGGCATTTGAGGTCACA
>NW_006289828.1:18737-25167 GCF_000327345.1 Myotis davidii | reverse complement strand
GCAGGAAACAGGAAAACTTGTGTCCTTCATACTCCACTGGGCAGCTCCTTTTCCCAACTCCTGCTCACACATGAACTAACAGGAACATAAAGGTCCTATTTGTCCAAGTCATTTCCATGAGTGAATTGTCAATTTATGTATCTGGGCTTGCCTCCCTGGTGCCTCCAGGGAGTAAAGCGGTAGGTCATGAGGACTGGGGGTTGGTGAGGACCCAGATCCAATTCAGGTCCCATCAGTACTTTAGAACTGGCTCCAATTACCAAAGGTAGATAAAGGCAGAGAGTCAAGCAGATAGCCCCTCTCCTCTTTCAGTAGATTGTCTTTTTGTTTTGTTGATGGTTTCCTTTGCTGTGCAAAAACTTTTTGAAATCTCAAATTCAATCCCAGACCTGTAAATCCCCTGTGGATAGGAATCTGCCATATTCATCTCTCTATGAACAGTGCCTGATATTGAGTTTTTCTGATGGATAGATAGAACTCACACCTACTTATCTTGTCCCATCTCCCACTATCTCCCCCACTCTACCCTTCCCCTCCAGGAATCTCTCCTGAACACTCTTGATCCCAGAACCGATTGACCATCCCCCCAGACCCTTCAATTCCTGATTACTTTATTTTCCCCTTATATCAAGCCCACTGTCTCCTGCAGACCTATCTGACCTTCTTTCTGGCAGACTAGCTCCTACAAGATGCAGCCATTCAGTGGGGCAGGGCTGCTCTCAACCAAGCCAGGCATGGTGACTTAACCTCCCTCTGACATGTCTCATAGGGCCAATCCTACAGAACCTCACACAAGCCATACTCCATGGGGTGCCATGGAAACCCACAGAGAACTTTAGCAAAAGCTTCAAGTAGAAGAAAAAGTTATCACTAGCTGTTTTTCAAATTTAGCCACATGTTAACCCTTTGTGCTCCAATTTTATTTTTGGAATTCAAACAGTCTGGTCCGAATTAGAAGTCCTTCCTCTCTTGGTTGCAGTAGTTCCCTGGTGGAAATTGCCAATTAGCTCAATCACCAACTCAGCTTGACATTGGACCTGCTACTAGCGCCTGGTCTGTCGAGTCAGCCTCAATGTTGGAGCACAAAAGGTTAAAGTGGGAGCATGAGATTCTCACACAACTAGATGAAACCATGGCAGAAATGCAAAGTAAAGTTCTACCACACTATCTCACATTATTGTATTACTAGAGGCCCAGTGCACAAAATTCATGCAAGGGTGGGGGTCCCTCAGCTCAGCCTGCATCCTCTCCAATCCAGGACTCCTCGGGGGATAACTGGCAATCCAAGACCACTGGCTCCTATCTTGCTTGATCACCCCTAAGCACCCGCACCCTCTACCTGCCAGCCTGATGCCTGTAACCACCTCTGCCTGCCAGCCTGACCACCCCTAACTGCTCCCCTGCTGGCCTGATGGCCCCTAACTGCCTCTGCTTTGGCCCCGCCCCCATGGCTTTGTCCAGAAGGACATCGGGAAGATGTCCAGTCTAATTAGCATATTACCCTTTTATTACTATAGATAGCCATTAATAGTAATATTAATGCTTCATAAAAATATGAAAAATCCAGGTGACCTACTAACTTAGACTGGACACTGGAAAAAAACAGACCTAAACTAAACTAGACTGCCCTGGGCAGAGCAGGCCATATGACCACCCTACTCAATACCCACCATAAGCATTTTATACTGTCTGCTTCCACCACAGAAAGTATAAAATTCCACAGTAATAATCAAATTCCTCAATTTAAAAAAAACTATTCCGATAAGGGGTATTTGCTAAGAATATACACAAACTGGGTAAGATGCCCAAATGAGATAAGATGCCCAAAGAAAAGTGCATTAATAGAGCTCAAATATTATTTCTCAGTGTCTTTGATTAAGCTTCTTCATTGAAGTATATCATTGTATTGGATTCTAGGGAATGAAGCACAAGATTCCTCTTTACTATTTCAAAGAGAGGGAAGAGTGGAGAAAGAAGCCAGATCAGATCGCAGACCCTCATCAGGCCATATTTTCTAGTTGGGGTGGGAGTCAGGTGAACCACATCCAGCACGGCCAGGGGTTAACCTGAGGAGGGGCAGTGAAGGATTAAAGAAGACAGACAAGAGAATACAGTTGGGGCAAGGTAGGATCACTGCCTGGATGGGGAAACAGTGACACAGCCTGTAAGCTGAAGCTTTATTTTATAGTCAGATCACACAAAGCAAACAAGGGAGTGGTCAATATGTTTACAATGTTCTTGCAAGTTTCAAATCTATTTCATTACTCAAGCCTTGTTTTGGCAGCACTTGCTCCACCTCCCACAGCCCATTAACTATCTAGGAACAAGGACTATAAGGTCAAGCTTAATTATGCTATGAGGGTTCTGCCCTCCAAGCTGGGACTTGTACGTGGCTCTGCCACAGGTCAGTATGAGGCTTGACCCTATAGCCACTTTCTAGAGTCAGGCAGGATAAATAACTGTATGTATAACAAAAACCTGCCTCTGGCTCATTTTCCTTTGACACTGGTGGCTGTGGATTTCATTTCATGATTAACAAATTCTAGTATTTAAATTCTGGCTTAGAAAATGCCAGTATTTAGGACTCTAAACCACACAAAATCCATTTCCCATATGATCCATTTAAGCTTCCTAAAGTTTTGCGTTATGAACTGAGGCCATATAAGTTCAGTGAAAGGATTGAATCAGTCCAGTAAAAAATATATTGAGTGGTTCTTATATGCCAGACATGTTCCAGATGCCAGGAATTCAACATTGAATAAGACAGTCTTGGTCCTGTTGGAGAAATAAGAATTGGAAAGGTCAAAAAAATCTCTTAGGAAAATAAATATAATAAAAATGGAAAGTGCTATGACAGGCTATTATAGAATACAAGTTAAGTCTGTCAGAACTATGACTAATCAAAACTTAAGTGATTGATTCCCCAGAGAAAAGTTATATATGATGAAAAATGTAAAAAGCATTACTTAAATATGGGAATTGGAGATGAAGGAGCTGATCCAGCTATAAGGATCAGCATGTGAAAAATCCCAGGATAAATGAGAGCAAGACATGCTGAAGGAACAGAAAGAAAAACTTCATGGCTAGGACATAGACTAGGAGGTGAGAAATAGAAGAGTCAAAAGTGAAAGTGGGGGTCAGATTATAAAGGACCTTGTAGTCGTGCTTAATTGCTGTTATTAAAAGTGTCAGGAAATTTTAAAGTGCCGGAGAGAATGGAGATAATCAACAGGGCAAGATTTATGAGAGGGCAGAAAAGGGGATTAAGAGCCTGAAAGAAGGGTTAAGTATTAGACTAGAGAAGAAAAAAGTCTCACTGTAGAAAAGGGGGGAAAAGTGGATGTAAATACATGTAAGATTGCAGATATTACCAGGATATCCAAATCAAAACCCTCCCATTTTCTCAGTGATGCTGATGAGGTTACCTGCTGTGGGTTAAGCAGGATGTGGTGAGATGGGTGGTTTAAGGAGCTAGAAGAAGGTCTGCTATCCCTTCTAAGGAGAATGGGAGACAGCACTAACTAGAAAAGCATTGTGGATTTGCTGGAACAGAGTTGAGGGCTAGTTAAGGTTATAAACCAGAAGTTTAAATGTATCACCATTATAATTTTGCATCTTTTTTTTTCTAGATGTGCTCAATAAGCCTGGAATAGCACTAGAGAAAGTAAATACCTGGATTTACAAAGGATTGGGATTTTGCCATACTTTGTAAAAATATGCCCAGAGTCTAACATATATTGGCAAAAGAGTTGTCTAAGTGATAGACCATGTCATTTGACCTGAAGAGGGACACAAGAGAAGGTTAGAGTAGACATAGATATAAAGAGAGAATAAAAAAAGTTGAGGAATTGAAGTTTGGAAAATAAATATAAAGGAAGTAATTGAGAAAATTTGAAGGATGGGAGATTGTGGTCAGAGAGTGAATGGTTTTAGAAGTGGAGTAGTTCTTAGTAATGACCAGGTCTATAGCTTGCCTGTAGAAGGGTGGGAGTCATAATGAAGAAATGGGAACCCAAACTGATGTTCATGATCTTTCAAGTTGTCCAGAATCTTGAGATAAAAGGGAAGTCAGTCTTCCATGAAGGAATGGGAGTAACTGAAAGCTCAGGAGATCTATAATAATAAAAGCATAATATGCTAATTAGATAGGATGTCCTTCCGGATGAAGCCGGGACTGCAAGGGGAGCCCAGTCCCGGGTGCCAGAGGAAGGAAGGCCTACTCTTGCATGAATTTCGTTCATCAGGCCTCTAGTTACAATAAGGGGGGAATGGGGAATAGACGACCAGAACCCCTCAGAGAAGGGTCGTTAGTGATGCATGTGGACACTGCAGTAGAGTTGAAGGTGATCAACATGTTCGTGTAGCTACTGACCAACCTGTGGAGCACAGCTGTGGGAATGTGAGTGAGCTATACTTCAGAGGGAAAGGGGGATGCAGGGGGAGAGCTGTTTTCTCTGCTGGGATTGCTTCTTTTTAAATTTAGTCAAATAATTTTTGTTTTCATATCTATCAATTCCCTCGTTTTGCCCTTTTTATTCAGGGTATTCATTTTCTAGCTACTAAACTTGAATTTATATTTGCTAGGTATTCTTTCTTCATAAAATACACTAAACACCAGGGATCCTCTAAGAACTGCATTGGCTGCAAACCAGGTAAAGATGTGTAGTGTTCACATAATGTCCATTTCCAAACAACCATAACTTAAGATTTAGTTTTCTTCTTGACCCAAAAACTTTTAAGAAGATTGCACTTTTTCCTCAGTGGTAAAAATTTTTATAAATTATCATTAGTTCTGTTTCATTTTTCATTTCTGAGAATGTGGCCTTTATACTTTCTTCTTTGGAGAATTGATTCAGATGTTTTTGGTACATAGTATTTATTCAATTTTGTAAAGACCTGTGGGTGTTGAAAAGAATGTTTATTCTCTTTTCATTTGGTATAACACTCAAAGCAAGTGTGTCCACTGTGTTATTCAAATCCTCCATACAAAATTATATTTGGTCCACATAAACTGCCATTTCCCAAGATATATAGATTGATGTCTCCTACAGAGACTGTGGTATTGTTAGGCAGCCCTCACATTTATGACAGTTTTTACTTTGTTCCATACAAGTTCAGTGCATAAAAGCTTGTAAGTATTCTACCTTCTTGGTGAATTTTACCTTTTTTCTATCTACGTTTAAAATAGCATTTTACTTTTTTTAAAATTATTTAGGCCTTGAATTCTATTTTGCCAGCTATTGATAATGCCATCCCATTTACCTAACATTCCTTTAATCATACCTTTATTATCAACTTTTGTGTGTCTTTTTTGTGTGGTGTGAGTGGGTGTGTGTGTCTCATAATAGAAATCTATAACTTCAGTTCACTTTCTAACCTTGCCATGTATTTATTTTTCTTGGTATTCTTTTTTTTCTTTTTTTCCCTTTGTCTTCTTTACCTCTTCTGAATTGATCAAGTTTGTTGTTGTTCTTCTTTTCCCTCTACCTTCTTGGAAGACCTATATATCAGTTAAGATTCAGTTCGGCTGCATGGAATAAAAACTCCAAAATAAACAGCTTAAAGACATACTTTTTTTGTTGTCCCTCCCTTCTACCCCCTCCCTGCCCCCCCCCCCAAAAAAAGTCTAGAGAAAGTCCAAGACTGGTATGGAGGCTCCAATGGCCTCAGGAATCCAGCCCCCTTTTCTCTTTTTGCTTCACTACTCTTAGAAAATAACTCCTATTTCTCAAGGTCATAATGCAGCTGCTAGGTAAGGCTTTAGCCATCACGTCCAATTTCCAAGCAGCAGGAAGAAAGAAGAAAAGGCCAAAAAGGGCATGTGTCAGTTGTCAGCTCCTTTGAAGAAGCCCTTCCCGAGATTTCACACTATTTACATTTAGTAATGTAGCTACTACTTACTGCAAGAGAATGGGGAATGTTGTCTTTTAACTAGACATTACCTCCCTAAATGAAATCAGAACTCTATTGCTAAGGAAGAAAGCCAGGATGGATGCTGAGTAGGGAAGTGACATACTGCTATACTACACTCACTCTACTAGTAAATATACCTAAACTTCTAACAAGCCTATTTAAATCTATTTTTATCAGTATTAACAATGAATATCCATGACTTTCCCTCCCAAAAGATGAGACCTGCATCATGTATTATTTTTTATATAATTTACCCCTCTTTATCATTGTCTTCCAAGAGTTTAATAAAATTATCTGTAATTTTATTTCCAATATTGTTAATTTTGTTATTATTATTGTTCATTTTGTTGTTACTATACATTATTTTATGCATAATTTAAAAATATCTATATAACATATAATAATTATGTAATAATGTCAGTATAATTGAGGCTGTATTTCTACTTTAGAAATCATTTCTTAATAATTATATTGAACACAATGATAACTTTTTACATTTTTTCTCTATAGCACTCTT
>NW_006289828.1:17711-18715 GCF_000327345.1 Myotis davidii | reverse complement strand
TCTTTCCTGTACATCCTGTTCTCCTTTCTTGAAATTATATTTTTACAGACAAATTTTTCCCAGAAAGAGGGACATACTTTTATAGCTCCTTATCTTGCCTTCACAATATTACCCTGGCTACTGAACTGTAGCTTAAGACCATGGCAGGTATTAGCTTTCTGTGTAGCAGAAAAGACACCTGGTGCTAATCTGATTTGCTTTCCTTTGGGAGTGACTTTTTTCTCCATAAAGTAATAAGAAATTTTTACCCTTGAAATTCACAAATTTTACCATGGAGGTCTCCTACCAAGCCCTTAGGAGGCAGTTAGGATTCAAAGTCTTGAATATATGTTTCCCTCATGGAAATTTTCTCCTATTATTTTTTTGACATTTTGGTCTCCTTTCTGTTATATCTCTTAACTTTAGTTTCATAATGTCTATTGCCTTCTTGTTAAACATTACAAAAAAACAATTTCCTAATCACTGGTTTATCCTTTAGTCATGTACTTTGAGTTATTCAGCCCTCCTATTATTGTTTTCTTTTTATAATCATCTTTTAAAACCATAAGTCTTTCTTATTTAGTTATTGGCTCTTCTTCTTGGAAATCTGTGTTAATTGTGAGGATTTAACATCCACTCAACGTTTTCTAAGTGATTATAATTTTTGTATGAAATGGAAAAATGAAAGTTTGTTTCCTTGTGAATCAGTTGTCTGTATATTCATCTTGGGTCTTCTTTTTCAAATTGTTTGCTTTCCTCAGATATTTATTAATTCTTCGTTTTAAATGAGATACCTTTACACCTTCTCTCTTGGCACTTTTTAATGCTATAGTGATCTAGCATAAGGTTCTACAACTTTTGATATGTCTGCTTCCACAATAGTTCTCTTAGTTCTCTCCCCTTCTCCTGGAAGGCCTGTGGGGACGAACGGGATGAGGATACTGACACAAGAGTTTTCCCATTAAGGTATGTGGGTGTATGGAAGTGGAGTCAACAGTCAAGCTGGTGTCTCCTCCTAAAGAACA
>NW_006289828.1:10873-17692 GCF_000327345.1 Myotis davidii | reverse complement strand
TTGTATCTCCTCTGTAACCATCTGAAGGCCCACAGTTCCCACAGGTCTTGGCCCAGTCCTTTGTTTGCTCACTCCAGGACAAACTGTTCAGCCAATCATTGCATAAACATCAGGGAAAAAGGGAGGGAATGACCAGCCTGGATATTAGAGAACAGTCATGTGCTTATTTACCTTTAAGATCCTCCCCTTGCTCAAAAATCAGAGGGAAAGTAGGGGAGGGTGGGGTGAGGGGGAAAGATCAACCAAAGGACTTGTATGCATGCAAATAAGCAACAGGGTGAGGGCAGGATTGGGGGGATGAGGGGACATTCGGCAGATAAGGACACATTTGTAATATTCAATAAAGGGAAAAAAATTTAAAAAAAAAAATCCTCCCCTTGGTTAGTTTCTCCTCGGGCTTATTGATTCCTGGCTTCAAGAACTCTCCAGGGTTCCTAGGGAAGAGCAGGTTTCATTTCTGCAGTAGCCCTCTCCTGCTTTTGTTTCTGGTTGAGTTTCTCCACCACTTGGCCCCAGACAATTTCTTTTTCTTTTAGTTTTTTAACTGGAAAACTATTCGGTATTAATTCATTCAGCAAATATTTATAAGGGCCTTGGAGTTACAGCAGTGAGCTTTTCTATATTAAAGGAGGCTAAGAAGATATGAAGACTAAATATCATGCATGACCCTAGATTCAATCCTGCAAAGAAAGTCAAGGCATAAAAGTGAAAAAAAGTTGTTGCTGTTGGTTTGTTGTCTTTTGTTTGTTTTGTTTCATTGTTTTGTTATAAGAGATATGACGGGGACCGCTGACATCTAATATGGATTAGATGCTAATGTTGTATCAGTGTTAATTTTCTAGTTTTGAAAACGATATTATGTATATTGTGGCTATTTAGAAGAAGAATGTCCTTATCTTTAGGAAATACACACTATTATTTAAGGGCAATTGCGCATCAGGTTTCAATTGGCTAAAAATAATAAGTGAGAAGATGTTAAGGTGAATGTGGTATATTATTAATAAGTGGGCAGTCTTTATTTGTGTAAGTTTTCTTGGAGTATAAAAGTAGTTCAAAATTTAAAAGATACCTTTTTTTTTTAAGAACTTGGCAAAGGATGATCAAGATGTCTTTTCTGCTGATAAATTTTGTAGTAGAGAATAAGGTGCATATCTATATGAAAGAAACTTTCTACCACTAGGTCCCAGGATTGAACACAGTTGCCCATGTACCTACAGATAGTGCTGGGCCCCCACAGGCCATCGCACACAGGAGGCTCCGAGCACAGAGAAGAACAGCAGAGCACATGCTCTCCATTGGTGGGTTGGGTTTCAAGGGAAGGAGGAGAACAAGGCCACACCTACCGTCTCTTCTTCGAAGAGCCTCAATTAGTTTAAGTCGTTCTTACTTAGAAGTGAATTGAAGCCATGCATGTTATGCAAGGAGTTTTCTCAATGTGAAAAGAAACATAAATAGAAGAAAACTGATCCATCTTTTAACAACATATGACCAAAAAAAGGTTTTCATAATGAAAGTATCTAAGGAGCTACTGTCAGAGAGATAATGAAGTTTTTAAAATAGCAAAGAAGCCAAAGGACATAAACAAATGATTCACAGAAGAAGAAAAAAACACAAAAAGACTAGTAATCCTAGCAAAGGATGTTCAAACTCACTGGTAATCTGGGAAATGCAAATTAAAGTAACAACAAAATGTTATTTATTTATTTATTTTTTTTGGCCATTGAGTGGGCCAAAATTTTAATTCCTGACAGCATCTAGTGGTGATCAGGGTACAGGAAACAGGCACATCCATACACTTGGGCATTATTTATAATAGAGGAAAATTGGGAATAACCCTTGCAAAAAACCACCAATAGGGAAGTAACTAAACAGAAAAGAGTGAATTCATTCTTTGAAATACTAGGCTGTGGTTTAAAAGAATGAGATAGGCTATATGCAGTAATAAAATAGGAAAGATATGTAAGATGAGAAGTCAAATCTTTAAGACACTAAACTGAAAATAAAAATATAACTCTGCTTTTAATTTTTAGGTCAATATATGCAGGTTGTCTCAAAAATGTATACACACTTTAAGTAAGACAGTGTTTATTAAAATACATTTAATTTTCAAAATGTAATAGATTCAGCTGTTAATGAGTGTATACATGTTTTTGGGGAACACCCTGTATATGTTTGTAAATTTGTGTGAAAAGATTTGGAAGGATACCTAGAAAATTGAAGTGGCTTCCTATAAAGAAAGAAGAATTTCAATAGAAAGTAAAAGGGAACTTGCACTTTTCCATTATTATCTGAGTGTTTACAAGAGCATACATTGCCTCTGAATTTTTAAATAATTACAATGAAAAATACACTCCATTAGTTAAGCATGTAGATGTACAGTTATTAGCATTAAAAATATTACAACATAGCATTTATTAAGAAAAACAGTATATTATATAACATGACAAAATTCTTTTGAATCTGTCTTATGTTTGTAACTGGATGTTTGAATGAGAACTTTTTGTCTTTGTGCTGGCAGTAGGCACCAAGAAGAAAAATCAAATAATAAGCATCAAGGACCCTCACTTCTAAGGCAAGATGCTATACCACCTATGTAGGCCATAGGCCACCCCTCTCCAGATTCTTTGAGAGAAACTGGAGAATTCTTGGAATGTTTAGAGCCTGGTTGTTGGGGATTTAGTTGGAGAGGTATGTCAGCATACCAGAGAGGGAGAGTTGCTTCTTCACCTCACATTAAGCTAAATGACAGGGGCATCAAGAGAGCATCTGGGGAGCAGACATCTGTCCTCTGCATTTGAAAGAATGAGAACAGATAGTCTTTCTCCTGGGAATTCCAAAAGGAAGCTGTGCCTGATCACACCACTCTGTACAATGGGATAAAAAGGGTTGCCTTGGTTATAGCCCATGTTTTCTAGAAACTGGCAAGGCCTATGTTGCATGAGTTTCCCATGGGACAGTGATAGAGTCCCTGAGGAGAAAGGATTACTGGATCACCTTGAGATGGACTCTACCAGGAGGACACCCCATAAAGTGACACAGGAGAGAAGGGGTCAGGGATATAGAGTGGGAGCATCAGCAGCCAAGCCAAAAGTAGTACTGAGAGATGCTCAGTGATGGGGGAGACAGGCTGCAGGAAGAAATCTCATATATGGTGTTGTGCCCAGATTTCAAGATTCCCAAGGGCCCACCAGGGAGCCAGCAAGTCTGATGCAAAAGCAAAGAGTCCTTCATTTTAAGCTAGCTTGAGCTCCCCGTCCACCACACTCACCAACACACCAGCAAGCCAAGTGGCCGAGAGAGAGAAAACTCTGTGTGGAGAGAGGTTTTATAGGGGGTTGGGGTAAGGAGAGGAGAAAGGACTGTGGGCCCTGCCGATTGGCTAGGCGCAAGTCGGTGTCTTGTTACACAGGATGTGGTCATATCTATGGCGACTTCCCTTGATTGTCATTGGTTAGTTTAAAGAAGTCCTAGCTGTGGCTAGCAGAGGCTTGGCTTCCGGGAAGAAGCCTTGCCGAGCAGATGGCCAAGGTAAGATGGAGGGCATAGCCCTTACCCTGGGGCAAGATGGAAGGCGTAGCCTGGGGCAAGGTGGAGGGCGTAGTCCTCGCCCTTTCATATGGGACCTGCTACACCCAGGGAAACCAACACCAGATTAGAACAGTTCCAGTACCAGGTAAGACCTTTCCTCCCATATCTTTCCTCCACTCTATTCCAACACTGGAAGAGTCAGATGCAGGCTCATGGATGGAGAAGGAATAAAAGAACAAGTGGTAAAACATAAATTAAAATTGTGTCTCTCCTTCCCCAATATGGGAAGCCATCCATTATCTTCACTATCAGAAAGGTGTGGACAAGGATCCCAGAAGGTTGGTGACCCTTGAGCTCTGGCAATGGTCAGGGCTGTGCACCCACTGTTAGTCCAGACAATGGTAGCTGAAGCATCTTCCCCATTTATTATTATGTAAATCCTTGCTGAAGGGCTAGTCTGCCTGTTACTGGAAATTGCCTGCCTAAGGGCTATGCTATGAGTGTATCCCAGATCAATAAAAGCTTGGTGAGGCCTAAGCACCAGTGGAAGTCCTTCCCCTTAAGTTAGACTTGCCCGCCTGACCCCCCAATATTTCCAAATTATCTCTTGTCTCTTCTCTTTCATTTGTGTGCGGCTCCTCTTCCAGATCCTGAACCCTGAACCACATGGGACGTGGAGGGAAACATTTACAACACCCCAACATATGCTTCCAATCCAGAATAGTCTCTAAGGGAAGGGAAAGGTTTTAAGTGGATGAAAGTTTGTAGAGTTTTCATATTACACTCAACTGGACTTTTTATTGACTGAAAGTGTTTGCAACAGTATAAAAACAATTTGCAATTTCATCCAAGGGTAGTAAGAATGGTTTTATAGAGCATGTTTCCTAAGGTGGTGATGAGAAAAATAATACTATCTATAATAATAAAAGCATAATATGCTAATTAGACCAGACGTCCTTCAGGATGACCTTCCAGATGAAGCTGGGGCTGTGAGGGAAGCCCAAGTCCTGGGTGCCTACTGGTGGCTGGAGGGAGCCCAGTCCTAGGTGCTGGAGGGAAGCCTGGTCCTGGGTGCCAGAGGGAAGCCAGGGCCAGCAGCCGGGGGAAGGAAGGCCTACTCTTGCACGAATTTTGTGCATTGGGCCTCTAGTACACATATAATAGTGCCAGGGATTCCACTGCCACTGCAGCACATTCTCAACAGTTCTTCATAGTTACCCTTGGTCCAGAAGTGAGAATTTCTCTTCAGGCTCAGCCTCATCCTAGATATGTATGCTCAACACTGTCTGCTCAGGGGGGTTCAGCACTGGGTTCTGATAGGCTACTTCTAGATCCTGAACATGGAAGGTAGAAGACTGTCCATGTCAGCCAAGGACTCTGATCCCTCCTCTTCTCTGACTCCACTCCAACCCCTCCTCTCTCTTCCAGCCCTGCCTTATCTGATTTGGAAACCCTAGCTCTGCAAGCATGCACCTGTATCTTTCTGCCTGATATTTAAATTTTTCCTTCTTCTGCAGGATGGATTAGGGGAAGGATACTACTTCCCCTTGTGGTGCTACTAAGAGAACTGAAGGAGATAAAGCCCTGCCATACCCACAAACAACAACAAAAAAAACCAAGAAGTTTCTCACAGCTATCTTTGGATGGTAACATTCCAATTGATTTTTTTTTCATTCTCCTTTTATCTTTTGACTTTTTATATGGTTTTGTTGTTGTTGTTGTTCTGTTTTTTTTCAGTATCATAATATATATAAAATATATTTTAAAACATTATCTGGATGGGTAAGCAAGAAAATATTAACAGTGTTTCTCTGGTGGCTCTTTTATATCAGTATTTAAATCTAACCAAGCTTCTCTCATTTTTGGGGGGAAAAAAACAAAACAGCAAACCTATCGCAACACCATATCCCTGAACTCACAGATCTGTCACCACCCAGGCCAAACTTCTTGAAAGTGGCTCTACTCACTGTCCTCACTTCCTCATTTCCCATTGACCCCTTTATCAGCTCACCAGAAGAACACCCTCTTCTAATGTTCCCTTCATGGCTACACTTCAGAGTGCAGATGTGCTTCTCACATTGACTACCACAGTCACACATGAGTGTCAGGGAGGCCAGATGGTCTACTGAACACCAACTGGGACATGGCCTGACCTGATACACAGGGAACTCCTGGGGCTTAAAGTATCCTTTTAATCAAGACTAAAAACTATTCTCTTGTTTGGATGGCATGTGACTGGGATTGTTATTTTTGCTTTTGGAAAACCCATACCTGGCTAAAAAAAAAAAAAAAAAAAAAGACACAAAAAAAAAAAAAGTCAAGCCACAAGTTCCAAACAGGAGAGAACAAATGAAATATTAATACTATGACTAAATCCCTTAGTAGTTTTGCAGGAGTAAGAAGAACATGAATTAAAATATAAACATCTTTTCAACAAATAAACCAAACAAGCCTCATATCCAAATTAAGAATAAGAGAGATTGAATTGAAGAAGGAAGTACACTAGAGAGAAGTTAGAGTGTGGACTCTGATGATAGGTGATCTGGATTCAAATGCCATCAATGCTACTTATTAACCTGAACAAATTGCATTACGGCCCCTTTTTTAATACAGATGTTAACAGAATTAACTAAGAAAATAATTGTGAAACTTCTAGTTCAGTGCCTAATATAGACTAACTAGAGGCCCGATGCATGAAATTCATGCAAGAGTAGGCCTTCCTTTCCTCAGCTGCTGGCACTGGCTTCCCTCTGACACCTGGGACCTGGGCTTCCCTCGCAGCCCCAGCTTCATTCAGAAGGTCGTCCAGAAGGACATCTGGTCTAATTAGCATATTATGCTTTTATTATTATAGACTAGAGACCCGTTGCAGGAAGATTCCTGCAAGAATAGGGCTTCGCCCCTGTCTCTGCCGCTCCTACCCCACCCTTCTCTGCCACTCCTACCCAGCCCGTCTCTGCCACTTCTCTCCTGCCTGTCTCCGCTACCTTGGCTCTGTTGCTTGGCTTCCTTCTATGATGTCTTCAGTCTTCGCTCCCAACTGGTATATGCAAATTAGCTGCCATCTTTGTTGGTGGTTAATTTGCATATTTCCCTGATTAGTCAACGGTGGGCATAGCAAAGGTATGGTCAATTTGCTTCTTTGTCTATTATTAGATAGGACTAGAGGCCCCGTGTACAAAAATTTGTGCACTCAGGGAGGAGGGGGTGTCCCTCAACCCAGCCTGTGCCCTCTCACAGTCTGGGACCCCTAGGGAGATAACGACCTGCTGGCTTAGGCCTGCTCCCGGT
>NW_006289828.1:8023-10788 GCF_000327345.1 Myotis davidii | reverse complement strand
CAACTCCGGCTCTGAGATCCCAGCGGGCTGAAAGCTGGTTTCTGGCGTTTTGTTTAGCTTCTATATTTGTTACAATGTTTCAAACTGCAGGCTCAGAGGCGGGCAAGGCAGGTGGGGAACATTGTAGTCCTCCGTCACAGAAGCAAGCAAGCCTCCCTGTTCGCATCAGCTGCCTGGCTGCCTGCCGCCATCTTGGCTGCCAGTTAATTTGCATATCTCGCTGATTAGCCAATGAAAAGGGTATTGGTCGTACGCCAATTACCATTTTTGTCTTTTATTAGATAGGATGTTATTACTCTTGTTATCACTGTCTTGCCAGCCCAAAATTCTCTCCTAGATTCCATATCTAGGTATTGAACTTCTTAAATAATATCTTGCCTAAAACCCAGCCAGCTCAATGTAACACTTTGGAAATGAAATTCATTATTTTAATCCACCCTCCAGCCTGTGCTTCCTCCAGTGTTCAAAAAAATGTTTTTAAAAATGGGTTTTCTCTTTATTTTGTTTATCTTTGTATATATTTAAATATTTTAAATCAACATGTATAGTGAAAAGTAATTTTACTTATAAAAAGAAAACTTGCCCTAACCGGTTTTGCTCAGTGGATAGAGCGTCGGCCTATGGACTGAAGGGTCCCAGAATAAAAGCCTAATATGCAAATTGTCCCCACAACCAAGAGTTCAACCAGGAGTTTGACCACTCACTATGATGTGCGCTGACCACCAGGGGGCAGTGTGGAACATGGCGGGCATCAGTGATGCAGCACTGGCAGCAGGTGGCAGTGGAAGTGCCCCGATGAGCTCCAATGAGAGCGGGGACCTCAGCAGGATGGTGGAGCAGGTGAGCAGGCGGCATCAGGCCAAAGCGATTGCCAGGGGGCCTGAATGTCCCACTGATCACCCCTCAGATGGTGACCAGAGTCCATTACAGAGAAAGGGCAAATAGCAATATTAAAATATTTCTTCTAGTTATTTTCCTTTCAATGTGCACAAATCTGTGCACAAGGCCACTAGTATCAAATAAAGAGTAAAGGATTTTTTTCCTGAAGAAGTGTTAGATCAGAACCCAAAAAAAATAATGTAGGAGTAAATGGAGAGATGAGGGAGAAAATAAGAGTATGTAGAAGTTTGGGTAAAAGGTTAAAAGGTGACAGAGCAGGTAGAGGGGACCACAGGATTAAATGAGATTTCTCTACAAAAAAAAAAAAATAAAGTTTTATGGGCTAAGGAGACACTGCTAGGAGAGGAATAAGTTCAAAATGTTGCAAAAAATTATGGGAATAAGCTCTTTTTCCATTGGAGCCTCATCAGTCTGTCTCTCCCAGGAATGTGAGGAGGCCTGCTAATTGTGTTACAAACCTATCCAGGACAAGTGGCACAGGCAGGTCAGGTACACAGACACAGGGACATATTACATATACAGTAAGTACTGATCATTGTAAGCTGTCTGTGAGAACCACTAGAGAAAAGGGGAAAATATCACAGGGTAACCTTTTGAGTACCACCACCATCACCACCACCACGGCGAGGAAGGTGCCATCATCGCCCCCTTCAACCATCAGGGTCTGTATTTCCCTGTCATCAAAACAAGGAAGTGTATCCCTTAAGCCCACCTCTACTCTGTATAGCATTGTCCTCCTGGAGATTGGGAAGCAGGACCTCACCCTAAGTGGAATGATTCACCCATCTCCAACTCCATCATCTCTCTTCCAGCCACTAAAGCCTTGAATGGGATCTCTTCCTCTCTCCAGTTCTGTCCTAATTTCCATAGATTTTGGAAAGCCTGTGAGAGCTGAAATCCTTAGGACAAATTACAACATTCCCCATCACCAAGGCAAACCTGAAGTGGTGGGTGTTTTTCAGGATCTTCCTTTTACTCTTCTCCATACTGAATCTCTACCTCTGGGATCCCATATATTTCCGTCCCCACATCTCTTCCACTCACTTTGTCCATTTGCCTCTCTTACTATCTCTCTCTCTCTACATGGATCCCTGTCTTTCTGCATGTTTCTGCCCATCCACACTTCTTAACACTCACCCTGATCCCAAACCTTGTTTATGTTTTCTCTCCTGATTCCTTCAAACATTTCCTGCTATGAGCACACACATTCATTACCAACTGTTCTTCAGGAGCCTGAGAGAATCTCCCCTAGGGACTGTGTCCTAGACCAGGAAGGACACTGTCCAGATGATGCAAGTAGGCCCTTCCCACCCCCCCCCCCCCCCATATCTCAACCACACCACTCCCACTCCAAAAATAATCCTTTGATTCTCCTCTGGCTTTCTGAGTGCACTTATTTCACTCTTTATTAACTGTCTTCCCAGCCCCAAGGCCAAGCTGGTATTTACCTTGGCATTCCCACAGGCCTGTGGTTGGCTGTGGCCAAGTTCAGAGCAGCACTGGGATGGGAGGCTGGGAAGTGGTAGGTACATGGATTGGGGAGTAATAAACATATCTTCCAAGTCACCTGAATCCCTAGGACCAGCCCTCCCTCCAACAAAATGCCACTCTGGAAACTGAGGAGGTAGGGAATTCACATGATAAACCTCCTTCTGGTATGGTCCCTGGTGCTCTGCAGGCTCTTCTGGGCCATGGAGACTCCTCTTTCAGGCACTATCACTGGCCAGGTCTTCTTGCCCCAAGTCTGGCCATGGAATGGGGTCCCATCTCCTCAGCTATCCATTTTTATGCTGACACCTAAATCCTTTTTGTAAAAAGATTTTACTGAATAAACAAATAGAAGTAAAGCTAATAGTGATAAGTGT
>NW_006289828.1:3676-8011 GCF_000327345.1 Myotis davidii | reverse complement strand
TAGGGAAATTAACAACAGTTCCAGAGTTTTCTAGCATGGTCAAAGGTACCACAGTTCCTGCATCACAGTTAGTAAGCCATTGCTACCTGAAGCCACAGTGGATGAAAACCTCTTTCCTCAAGACACCTGCTCCCATGTACACAGTTCTCATGACCACAAAATCCAGGAGTCTCTTCCTAAAAGAAGCAGAAGAGGGGAAAGGAGGAAAGAAAAAAGCTGCCATGTATTGAGCACCTACTCTGTCAGATACATTTGTTATCTCATTTAAATGGCATAATAACACTAATGAGATGGGTATCTTACTTATATGTTATAGATGAAGAGACTGAGATGCTAAAGGCTAGATGACTTGGCCATGAATAAATGAATGTCAAGCAATAACTCACCTTAAACACATTCCCTATCCTCCCATAATTCAACACACCTGTAGGACCTTAGCATATAATATAATACCTAATATTTATTGAGTTCTCACCATGTGCCAGGTACTCTGGTAAGTATTTTACACACATTTTTTATTCTACCCTTGAAAATAAACATTTAGAAATAGATGCTACTATGATCTATATTTTTCCCACAAGCATAGAAAGATTAAATAACATTTCTAAGATTGTAAGATTGCCCACCTAGTAAGTAGTAGAGTCAGGATTCAGACTTACATGGTCTAAATAGCTTATCACCATTCTGTCAAGTGGTACTATTATCATGAGTTCTCTTGTCCGTCTTTACCACTAGACTATGACTTTTGAGGTCAAGAAATAAGTCCTCTTTTAATCTCTGAAGCCCCGGGACCAAAACAATGTCTAGCCTATAGCAGTTCAATAATTTTACACCATTTGTGGAAGAAAAGGAGGAATAAAGGGAGTCTTCACCATGTGTCTTTTGATCTCAAGTGGATCTTTTACAGTCCCTGCCACCTCACCATGTGGGTAATACCCTTCTCAGTGAACCTTCTGGTATATGGAGACACATATATGCACACACACACACACACACACACACACACACACACACACACAGGCTTGTGTATCCAGTAAGAAAACCCCAGAAGAGCCCATGATAGACATGAACAAACATGCAGAGCAGGACATGTGTCTTTCAGGCCCAGTGGAGCATCCTTTCAGGAAGCCCTGAGACAGAGTATATTCTAGGGTAAATCTAGGCCTATGTCACATAAAGCAAAGATTCTCTGCCTGGGCTACTCAGATCCCTGGTGTCCATGAGGGTGGTAATGTAAGGCCACTAACTATTTTCAGCCTTTCAACAATTCTAATAATAATTTATACATATGTAAATAATGAGAATATATAGGAAACAAAATATAAAATACACCTCTCATTTTATTTTAAGTTATATAAATTCAATGTGACAACCCTAATTAGCATATATATTAGTCAAGTTATATGTGTTAATACAAATATTGGAATTGATTATTACTTAAGTAGTGTAATGCTTAGTGATATATAACTTAAGATTTCACCAGCCTCTTCTATGTCTAAAGAGAAGAGGGTGACCTCTGAGCAGATTATCATTATTACAGTAGAAAACATCAAATAGTTATTTTAATGAGTTGCCTGGTGGGTAGGTTTTCACTCTCCTGGGGAAATGGTATCATCAGACCTTTGGTATGTGGCTGGACAAGCTAGTTTATTTAAGATCCTCAATAGCTAAAGCAGATCTCTGGGGGAAAAGTAAGTGAATATGCAGAGTTCAACAAGGCTTCTAAGAGGAAAGAGATCAAGGCACTGACTCCACCCCAGGATTAAATGGTATTACAGTCCCCTTGAATTGATTGAGGTTATCCCAATGATGTCCATTGATAGAAAAGAATACCAAGAGCCTCCAAAGGGCAGTTCACTATACAAGGCCCAGGGTAGGATATGGGGGAAGTCTCTTCCAGCCCAACATGTGGCTATAATAAAAAAAACCCTATAACCAGAAACTCCAGCCTAGGTTTTAGGAACAAGGACAGGGCATGAGGTCAACAGAAAGAACTATAACCTTGTATCTGAGCCTGCCGCTACTATTGTGCTGGCTTTTCATTCACTATACTGGCTGCCTCTCTAATGCAAGAACTTAAAGCCAGGTACTACCTTCTCTTGGATTTATTAGCCTTCCCAAAGGCTAAATAAGTGGGCTAAAGACTGAAAAGGAGGCCAAATTACATATGGTGTGACCTTACCTAAAGTTACGATTAGGAAGACTAAAACTTCCCAGGTTGCCAAGAGGAAGGATAGCAATGCCAACGACCATAAACTCATAAGGAAATCAGTAGAGAGAATATAGTCCAAAGTTCCAAAGCCAGAGGGTAAAAGAAGATGGGAGTCTCCAAGAATTAAGCAGGTAATGAAAAATCCCTACCAAACCCAGGAGACTTATCACCTAAAAGTGGTATTGGCAGATTTCTGAATCAATTTGGATAATGAAAGAAGAACAGTCTATTACAGTAACAGATAAGAATCAGCTAGCCAGGAGTTCAGTGCCAACTCTGCAATTTATTAGCTGAGTGATTTGGAAGAGTTATTCTAGGCAAAGATGTGGAAGAGCAAACAGCACCGACCTTTCAGAGGCAGGAGTTCTCAGAATGGAGAAATGAAATGGTGCAAGGAGATTGGATATGGAAAGAAGGACTTTCTAGAAAAGGACTAAACTTATTTGAAACTTTTTATTGTAAAATAGAATACAGATGCAGAAAACCACTTAAAATAAATGCATAGCTTACTGAGTTATTTTTAAAACACCACTTACCCCACCACACACATCATAGAACTTTGCTGGCCACAGTAGCAGCCTTTCCAGGTCTCTCATCCCAATCACAGCTGCCTTCTTCCAAACAAACGTGGCCACTTTCTTGATGTTGATGATATTTTCCTTATGTTTGTTTATGATTTTGTCATCCATATGTGCATCCCTGTCTGCCATAGTTTAAAATTTCTTTTTTTATTTTATAACTAGAGGCCCAGTACACAGATTCATGCACATTGAAAGTAAAATAATTAGAAGGTGGATGGGACTGGGCAAGATGGGGTGGATACACCCAGGAGCCAACCTCCAGTGGTCCCTCCCTGGACGGCCACACCTGGAGCAGCACCTGGGCTCAAAGGGCATCTGTGGAGTGAGTGAGGTCCCTCCAGCAGATGGGGTCCCTCGGGCTGGCCTGCAAGGACCAGGCCAAAACCAGCAGTCCGACATCCCCAGAGGGGTCCTGGAAAAGTTGCTGTCACTCAGAAGGTCCTGCATTGAGCGTCTGCCCCCTGGTGGTCAGTGCAAGTCATAGCTCCCGGCCGGCCGTGTGTGTGTGTGTGTGGGTATGTGTGTACTAGTGACCCAGTGCACGAAATTCGTGCATTGAGGGAAGGTTCCGTCAGCTCAGCCTGCACCCTCTCCAATTGGGGACCTCTTGGGAGATGTCCGACAGGGATCAGGCCTAAACTGGCAGTTGGAAATCCCTTTCGCAATCTGGGACTGCTGGCTCCTAACTGCTCACCTGCCTGCCTGATTGACCCTAACTACCTCTGCCTGCCTGCCTAATTGCCTCTAACCCCTCTGTCTGCCTGCCTGATCACCCTAACCTCTCTGCCTGTCTGCCTGATCACCCCTAACTTCCTCTACTTGCCTGCTTGATCACCCCCTAGCTGCCCTCCCCTTCAAGCCTGATCTTGCCCCCAGCAGCCCTCCTCTGCTGGGCAATTTGGTTCTCATTGGTTGGTTTCTATGCCAGTCAGTGTCAAAAGCTCCACCTCTGAGGTAGACATTGGCTCCTCACTGTTCACCCAGATTTGGCTCTGATTGGTCAGTTTCTATGCCAGTCAACATCAAAAGCTCTGCCTCCTAGGCAGCCATTGGCTTCTCACACTTCACCCAGATTTGATTCTGATTGGTCGGTTTCTATGCCAGTCAGCGTCTCTGGGCCTATCAACAGAGCCTAATCAGAAAGGTGAGGCTGATTAGCAGCCCTAGTGGAGGCCTGGAGAGAATGAGAGGGGCAAGTGCTGATCAACAGCTGCCACATAGGCTACGGATCAGACCCTGCTTCTCTCTTCAGGCCTCTCTCCGGGCCTGATTCCCAGCCCCCTCAGCAGTTAGTGCTGGGTCACCACGACTGACTTCCAGTTGGTCGAGCCTCTGGTCATGACAGACCCAGGGTTTTTATATATTAGAAATGGAGGTCAGTGCACAAAATTTGTGCACTGGGGGGTGTCCCTCAGCCCAGTTTGCACCCTCTCCAATCTGGGACCCTCAGGGGATGTCTGACTGCAGGTAGCCGGACATCCCTCTCACAATCTGGGACTGCTGGCTCTTGACTGCTTGCCTGCCTGCTTGGCTGATTGCCCC
>NW_006289828.1:739-3043 GCF_000327345.1 Myotis davidii | reverse complement strand
CACCCCTCGCAGCCTCGGCTTCATCCAGAATGTCATCCAGAAGGATATACAGAAGGACGTCCGGTCTAATTAGCATATTATGCTTTTATTATTAGAGATGTGCTTTAAGCCCTGTTTAATCTAAAGATTCCCCCTCTATTCCTTGCTTTTCCTTTCAATATACCTACTGAAAGAGGAGATAAACATTTGATCTGCAGATACACATTTGAACTGTATAGTTTCTAGCAGTCTTGATTTTTGTTGATTCCATATTCATGATTCAGTTCAATATGTTTCTCTCCTCTATATTTTCAGCAAACTGACAGATGTATCCAGAGCCTGGGTCAGACTGATATTTGACCTTTTAGTAAAACTACCTAGGTGGTGGTGTGTTCTTTTAACAAGAAGCAGATAATATCTGAATCTCTCTTTTTGGTGTGCTGTCCAGTGTCAAAATCCATTAATTAATTAGGGTTTGCAAAGTGGTGACAGTCTAACATTTTTTGTAAATTTATTAGTTGGAATGCTTTTATTGAGACACTTCCCTCATCTACTATTTGGTTACCCAGTTCATGCGCAAAAAATAAGTGCTCAATTCTTTCATTTTATTTACCAGTGTTAAAGATAATAAATTAATTTCCTATCATCCTCCAAACATTATCAATACACCAGACATAGAAAGATATATACTCCATGGTCTCACTTGTATATGGAATCTAAAATAATCAATCTTATAGAAGCACAGAGTAGAATGGTGGTTGCCAGGAGATTTTAGTCAAAGAGTATAAAGTATCTGTTATGCAGGATAAATAAATTGCTTGAGATCTAATGTGCAGCTTAGTGACTGTAGTTATCAACGCTATTCTGTGTACTTGAAATTGCTAAGAGAGTAATACTTCAGTGTTCTCACCACACAAAAAATTGTAACGATGTGAGGAGGTGGATATATTAACCAGCTTGATTATGTTGATTATTTCACAACATATACATATATCAAAACATCACATTGTGAACCTTAAATATATTCAATTTCCATTTGTCAATTATACCCCAATAAAGATGGACATTATTTAAATCAATCCATCCTATTAATAGAAGAAATAGAAATTATAAGATCATCTTAATAGATGCAGAAAAGCATCTGATAAAATTTCATATTTATTCATAATAAAAGCTTTAGCAAACTAGGAATAGAGAAGAGCTTTCTTAATCTGATGAGTATCTTTTTTAAAAGACCTACATCAAATATATTTATGATGAATTATTGAAAGTTTTCCACCTGAGATCAAGAATAAAAAAAGAAGACCTACTTTCACCAGGTCTGTTTATATTTTACTAGAGGTCCTAGCCATTGTAAAAGTATAAAAATTGGAAAAAGAAAAGTAGAACTGTAATTCTCACACAACACAATTACATGATTGTGTAGGAAACTCAAAAAAAAAAAAACTTGCAGTCAGACTTAAGTAATGTTAGCAAGGTCATTGGATATAAGGTCAATTTAGAAAAAACTTGTATTTTTATATACAATAAATGAATAATTAGAAAATAAAATGTTTTCAATGTTTACTTTAAAAATAGCATCAAAAAGTCAAAATTGCAGGAATAACCTAAAGAAATTTTTCTACACAGAAACCACAACATCTTTTTAAATATTCTATTATTAATCAATAATATTAACAAATGAAGGGAAAAATCATATTTATGGATGAAAAGATTCAATATTGTAAACTTGTCTATTATCTCCAAATTGATCAATAGATTCAATCTTATCCCAATAAAAGTCCCAGCCAATTTTTCTCCAGGAAAAAAAAAAGAATCTTAGTTCTTGAAAACATAGGATGATGGAATCGCCCCATAATTAACCTTTACATTATCCTGCATTATACAACAATCTAATAATAACAATATTAATACTACCACCTCTGAATCTCAGAGATTTTTCTTAACTGCCTATACATTTTCCTCATTCTTGCAACCCCATATCTCAGTTGACTGAACCTATAATCATTTCATGCTACCTCCTCTTTTTTAACTCTCATTAATTAGTTCTACATGTAACTATATTTTTAACTAGAGACCCAGTGCATGAAATTCATGCACTGGGGTGGGGTTCCCTCAGCCCAGCCTTCCCCTCAGTCCGGGAGCACTCAGTGGATGTCCCACTGACGGCCACAGTCTGGCAGCAGAGGCTCAGAACAGGTGTCCCGTGTGTGTGTTTGTGTGTGTGTCCCCGCTGGGGGCCTGCCCCCACACATTGGTGAGGCTCAGAGCAGTTGCTCCGTGTGTGTGTGTTTGTGTGTGTGTGTGTGTGTGTGTGTGTGTGTG
>NW_006289828.1:0-682 GCF_000327345.1 Myotis davidii | reverse complement strand
GTGGAGCAGGCGCCCCTCTCTGTTGAACTCTCAGGCTCCTGGCCTTCACTGTGTGTTGTACTCTTCCTTGAGCTGTGGCCAGGGTGGGGTGCTGCCTGCAGGCAAGGCTTTCCTGCTCACGGATCACCATGGCAACCCAGGAGCAGGCACACCTGGGGGCTGCCTGCTGGTTGCACTTTCCTGCTCTGGGATCACCACGGTGAGCCAGGAGCAGGTCCACATGGGGGCTGCCTGCAGGTCGCCCTTTCCTGCTCACCAATCACTAGATCGCCAGGGCACCCAGGGTCAGGCCCTCCTGGGTGCTGCCTGTGGGCACCCTTTCCTGCTATCTAATCACCATGGGGTCCTGGCTGGGAGCAGGGCTTAGGCGGCACTTGGGGTCCTGGCTGGGGGCGGGGCTAGGCAGCAAGGGGCTTAGGGGGCACATGTAGGTCCTGGCTGGGGATGGGACTGTACATAGGCCCGGATGGCAGGTCATGCTGTCCCGCCCTGTCTGCAGTATGCAAATTAGCCATCATCTTTGTTTTTGGCTAATTTGCATATCATGCTGATTAGCCAATGGGAGGCGTAGAGAAGGTATGGTCAATTACCATCTTTGTCTATTATTAGATAGGATGCTTGCCACCATTCCTTATGGTAATATCCCATATTGTCATTTTGATTGTCTGAAGCTCATTCTCTG
>NW_006289827.1:0-594 GCF_000327345.1 Myotis davidii | reverse complement strand
GCCACATACAATTTAAAGAATGGCACCAAGCAGTGAAGTTTGACAGTTACTCCTCCTTTGGCCTCGTCGCCCCCCTAGCACCTCCAGGGACAACCATGCTACAGGGCTGCTGGCCAGAGCCTGCCCCTCCAAGGCCTGCGGAACCCTCTGCAAAGCTTCCATAGCTACAGTCCCAGGAAACAATCATGCCCTCCTCCCCTAATCAGTACCTGCTATCTGCGAGGGTACCCGTGGGCTTAAATATAACAATCCCTTCCCATGTAGA
Organism: Myotis davidii; assembly: GCF_000327345.1. Classification (NCBI taxonomy): domain Eukaryota; kingdom Metazoa; phylum Chordata; class Mammalia; order Chiroptera; family Vespertilionidae; genus Myotis; species Myotis davidii. Next base: position 329 of record NW_006289827.1, on the reverse strand, counting down.
CATCACTTACTTGATTAAACATTTCTAGGTTTATTAGCTCAGAACCTCCTCATGACACCCCAGTGAGGTAGGCGGAGAAGAGATTACAATTCCCATGGTATATGCGTGTGTATTCAGAAAGAAGCTCAGAGAGGAAAAGTGTCAAGCCCAGTGGTTCCCAAGGTGCAGCACACGCCCCATGGGGGGAGGGGGGAATTTTATTTTAAATAGGGGCATTTCGAGAACGAGTTAACAGTGAATTTTTTGCATTTCTTATGGTTCTAGGGGGCCTTATCTACAGTGTACCCTATATAATGAAAGGCTAATATGCAAATGACCGAATGGTGGAA
>NW_006289826.1:115985-116219 GCF_000327345.1 Myotis davidii | reverse complement strand
TATTTTTTGAGATTTGGATATTATCCTTTATCAATTTTTCTTTACATTTGTGTTCTCTTTCCTGAGGAGGCTTGATTTTCCCCATATTGCTGACGGGTATTTTCACTGGAAATAGGATTCTGTTGACAGTTCTTTTATTTTTAGACTTTATGGTTTCTAATGGAAAACCTATTGTCATGAGAATTACTTTTTCCTTATAGATGAAGTGCTATTTATCATTCAGAACTTTCAAGA
>NW_006289826.1:110815-111560 GCF_000327345.1 Myotis davidii | reverse complement strand
AGTTTCAGTAGTCTCCGTTATCATCAGAGAGTTCACACTGGAGAAAAGCCTTATCAATGCAGTGAATGTGGAAAATATTTGAAAAGTAGCAATGGTCTCCAATATCATCACAGAGTTCATACAGGAGAAAAGCCTTATCAATGCACTGAATGTGGAAAATCTTTTATTGGTAAGGCTGATTTTCATTGTCATCAGAGAGTTCACACAGGAGAAAAGCCTTATCAATGCAGTGAATGTGGAAAATCTTTTACCACGAAGACCAGCATTTACAGTCATCAGAGAGTTCACACAGGAGAAAAGCCTTATCAATGCAGTGAATGTGGGAAATCTTTTAAAAGTAGCAACGGTCTGCAATATCATCAGAGAGGTCACACTGGAGAAAAGCCTTATCAATGCAGTCAATGTGGAAAATCTTTTCCCAGAAAGACTGACCTTCATCGTCATCAGAGAGTTCATTCGGGAGAAATGCCTTATAAATGCATTGAATGTGGGAAATGTTTTAAAAGTAGAATAGGTTTCCAACATCATCAGAGAAATCATACTGGAGAAAGGCCTTATCAATGCAATGAATGTCAAAAATCTTTTACCACTAAGAACAATCTTCATTGTCATAAGAAAGTCCATATGCGAGAAAAACCTTATAAATGCAGTGAATGTGGGAAATCTTTTACCATTAAGTACAATCTTCATTGTCATGAGAAAGTCCATACGCGAGAAAAACCTTATAAATGCAGTGAACATCCTT
>NW_006289826.1:90762-109189 GCF_000327345.1 Myotis davidii | reverse complement strand
CTTCCTGCACAACCCCTACTGGGGATGTGTCCGCAACCAAGGTACATACCCTTGACCGGAATCGAACCTGGGACCCTTCAGTCCTCAGGCCAGTGCTCTATCCACTGAGCCAAACCGGTTTGGCCATAAATCTTGATATGTGCATGAAACTGAAACTAAAATTACAGTCCTAATGCTGACTGTGTGTTTCACTGTGTAATTGCTTCATGACCTATTTTAACGTGTCCCTGTTCTTCAAAGCTTTCCTAGTTTCCATGGTTTTACATTCCATTTTCATAGAGACCTTTATTTTTTTTTGTTTTAATTGATTTTTCATAAATACTTGTAGATTTATTCCAGTTATAGTAGTAACTCAACTTTTTTTCTATAGATATTCTTTTTTAAAAAATAATATATTTTATTGAGGGAAGTTTCCAGAACACTTGGTGTGAGGTGGAGGAGCGGCTGCTGCCTCAGCTGCGCACAGCAACACGCTCTTTGCAGCTCCTCCACACCTGCCTCGGCCTCCTCACCGGCTGTCAAGTGTGATGATGTTTTGGCGGTCAAACCCAGTGCCACCCAGGAAGAACTGAAAAAGGTTTATAGGAAGTTGGCCTTGAAGTACCACCTTGGTAAGAATCCAAATGAAGGGAGAGAAGTTTAAACAGATTTCTCAAACTTACGAAGTGCTCTCTGATGCAAAGAGAAGGGGTGCATAGTGATTAAAGGAGGAGACCAAGCACTTATGGAAGGTGGAGCAGGTGGTGGTTTTGGTTCCCCGATGGACATCTTTGATATGTTTTTTGGTGGAGGAGGAAAGATGCAGAGAGAAAGGAGAGGTAAAAAAGTTGTGCATCAAGTCTCCGTACATTAGAAGACTTACATAATAGTGTGGCGAGAAAACTAGTTCTAGAAAAGAATGTGATTTGTGATAAATGTGAAGGCCGAGGTGGTAAGAAAGGAGCTGTAGTTCGCTGTCCAAATGGCCAGGTACTGGAATGCCAATAAGCATTCATCAGATAAGCCCTGGAATGGTTCAGCAAATTCAGTCTGAGTGCATGGGGTGCCAGGGCCATGGGGAAAGATATCAGTCCTAAAGATAGAGGCAAAAGCTATAACAGAAGGAAGAAGTTTGAGAGAAGAAAACTCTAGAAATTCATATTGAAAGATTGTCAGAAGATAACATTCCATGGTGAAGGAGACCAGAAATCAGGACTGGAGCCAGGAGATATTATAATTGGTATAGATCCAAAGGACCATGCTGTTTTCACTCGACCAGGAGAACACCTTTTCATGTGTATGGACATACAGCTGGATGAAACGTTGTGGCTTCCAAAAATCAATAGCACTCTTTTTTTTCTTTTTTTAAATATATTTTATTGACTTTTTACAGAGAGGAAGGGCGAGAGACAGAGAGTCAGAAACATCGATGAGAGAGAAACACTGATCAGCTGCATCCTGCACGTCTCCTACTGGGGATGTGCCTGCAACCCAGGTACATGACCTTGACCAGAATCGAATCTGGGACTTTTTAGTCCGCAGGCCGACGCTCTATTCTCTTAGCCAAACCGGTTTCGGCCCAATAGTTACTCTTGACAACCGAACCATAGTCACCACCTCTCTTCCACATCAGATTGTCAAGCATGGAGATAGCAAGTTTATATCAAATGAAGGGATGGCAATCGTAGACCATATGAAAAGGGTCACCTAGTCGTGGAATTTAAGGGAAACTTTCCTGACAATGGCTTTCTCTCCTGATAAACTCTCTTTGCTGGAAAAACTCCTACCTGAAAGGAAGGAAGTAGAAGAGACTGATGAAATGGACCAGGTAGAACTGGTGGACTTTTTTTTTTTTTTTAATATTTTTTATTGATTTTTTACAGAGAGGAAGGGAGAGAGATAGAGAGTCAGAAACATCGAGGAGAAACATCGACCAGCTGCCTCCTGCACATCTCCCACTGGAGATGCGCCCGCTGCCCCAGCAGGTCCAGGGGTTCCCAAAGGTGTGGACGGAGTCAGCGAAGAAGGAATGACACGGAGACAGCGTTCAGTTGATCAGCAGCCTAACCAGGATCTCAAGCCAGGATGTCTAGCCAAGTTCTGGTTAGGATCTCCAGGCAAGTTCTGTCTAGGTTCTCTAGCCATGTTCTCCAGCCAGGTTCTGTCTCTTATTGTCTTGTTACATCTGTATTTATACCAGTTGATTTTAATCCTGTCAATTTCTATTCCAAAGGTTAGGGCGTTTCTTATCTCCTTTCCAGGGATTAAAGATTATGTACTTAAGCATGATTGTTCATAGTTAAAGTGATTAATTACCCGCCTGACAGTTAAGAGGTTTTATTCCCTCCCTAACTTCAGGGGAAAATCTCTACCTGGGGAAACAACCTTTCTCGGAGAGGTGACTTTGGTTAAAACACATAGTGCCAAGAAGGTGAGCAAATATTTTAAGAACAGTATGCCATATATGCCAGGTCCCTTGAAACAGCAAGGATGGACCGGCTCCTGGCAGACTTTGATCCAAATCAAGAAAGATGGTGCCCATTACAGTGCAGAAGCATATGAGGATGATGAATATCCTCCTAGGGGTGGTGTTCAGTGTCAGACCTCTTAATGGGGCCAGTGAATAACACTGCTGGCATTTTATATACAGTAGTGAATGAGTGAAGGACTGTAACCATAATATGCTCACTACTTGCTATTGTTTTTGTTTTAATATTCAATTATAGTAGTGTTTTAAAAGTTCAATGAAGAATAAACTCAAATATAAAAGCTCTGAAAAAAATATATACATATATTTTATTGATTTTACAAAGAGGATGTGAAATTGGTAGAGAGCTATAAACATCGCTCAGTCCATCAGCTGCTTCCTGTACCTTCCCTATTGGAGATGTGCCTGCAACCAAGGTACATACCCTTGAGCAGAATCGAATCTGGAACCCTTTGGTCCACAGGCCATCACTGTATACACTGAGCCAAACTAGTTAGGGCTCTGATAGATATTCTTATCATTGCTATATCACCATCAGTTTTTCCATTTAAATATTTTGTTATTTCCTAACAAAGCTGGTACTAACTAACATTTCTGTATAATTTCTCATATGTATATAAGTGTTATTTACCTTGATCAAAAATTCAGTGCATGTCTGGGTTTTTGAGTAGATGAATGTTTAAATTTACGGACATTAGCAAATTGTGATCTAAACAAAATATACCACCAGGGCTAGTGTGGCTTGGTGCTTGCCCATCATCTCATGCAGCACAGGGTTGTGGAGATGATTGCCAGTGGGGATATGTGCTTGGCATGTAGGCTAGATCCACAGAAGTGGGTGTGCAGGGAGTGGGCTTCCTGATTTGGCACTCTTCCATCAATGTTTCTCTCCCTCTCCCTTCTCTCTCTAAAAATTACTAAACTATTCTTTAAAAGTAGAAAATAAACTTTAACTGATTGCAGTTTTTTACATTTTTCAGCAGTGTCTTGGGGTTTCACATTCTCCACATCCTAGAGAATAGTTTGTTCAGTCAATCATAATTGATTTAAACTTTTTTTTCCCCAGACATTTGTTGTGCTGCTTCACTGTTTGATTGTATTTTTTTCTAGGAATTTATGGTGAGCCTTTTCTCAGAAGTGTGCTTGTTGAGTCTGTATCTTTGTTAAAACATTATATGTTCTGCCTAATGTGCTATGAGTTTTGGCAATTTTCTATAACGATAGGATTGTGGAACAACAAAGATAAATATTGGCATTTCACTCATTTTGTGCATTTTTACTATAAAAATAAACTTTTTTTGTATTGGGATGATATGTTTTAATATTTTTCCTTCAAAGGTATTTTAATAATTAAAAAAAAAATTTAATTGCCCTAGCTGGTTTGGCTCAGTGAATCGAGCATCAGCCTTCAGACTGAAAGGTCCAGGGTGAGCTTCTAGTCAAGTCCAGGTGCCCAGGTTGCAGGCTCAATCCCGTGTGGGAACTGCAGGAGGCAGCCAATTATTCTCTCATCATTGATGTTTCTCTCTCTACCTCTCCCTTCCTCTCCGAAATCAATAAAAATATATTTAAAAATAGTTTAATTTATTTTACTAAATTGATAAATATATTTATTTGGTTTTTAAAATAGTTGTATTGATTTCATAGACCAGTGGTCGGCAAACTGGCTTGCGAGCCACATGTGGCTCTTTGGCCCCTTGAGTGTGGCTCTTCCACAATATAGCATATGTGGGCGCGCACGTACAGTGCGATTGAGACTTCTTGGCCCTGCACAGAAGTAGGTTTTTAGCCTGGGCGAGTCTATTTTGAAGAAGTACTGTTGCTATTCGGCTCTGTTGAATAATGAGTTTGCCGACCATTTTACATAGACCAAAGGAGGTGGAGAGAGAGAGAGAAACAATGATAGCCAGGTGAGGGGGCTCAGTCGACCTATGAACCAGGAGGTCACAGTTCCATTTTCCCTCAGGGCACATGCATAAGCCCCTGTTAGATCACCAGGTGGGACTTGCAGGAGGCAGCTTACCACTAATTCTCTTTAATTGTTGATGTTTCTGTCTGACTATTCCCCTTCCTCTGTGAAATCAATTAAAAATTAAAGAAAATTGAGTCCATTATCTTAAAAAAGAAAAGAAACATCAAAGATGAGAGGGAATCATTGATCACTGCTTCCTCCATACCCTACTGGGGATGGAACCTGCAATCCGGGCATGTGCTCTGACTGGGATTCTAACCAAGGACCCTTTGTCACGGGTAGAAGCTCAAGCACTGACTCATATCAGATGGGTGATTCATTACTTTTTAAATGTTATGCCCTGTGCAATGAACATTTTTAATTTTAACCTGCACTAATAACATTCTCCATTGCTTTCAGAACACCAGTCATTTGATCCTGCACTAAGCCCTTGCTTTGTCCTCTTCTGCATTTTCCTTGTCTCCTGTCATAGAGGTGCTTGAGTTGGAACATTTCTCTCCGGAAGGCCAGAGGGCATCTGGTTGGGCAGAGTCTCAAAGCCAATGCAGCAGGAAATAAATGAGCAGTGATCAGACACCCTTTGCCCTGGGTCAGGCATCCTAGATTTGAATTTCAATTCTCTGTTATCACTGAGACTTACAACAACATAACCCCTTCTGCTGGTCTAAGTCAGTTTCCTCCTGTGAAAAACAAGTATGAGGTATGTCCCCATGCCAGAGGTATTGGAGACGGTCCAGTGGTAAGGTGTCCACTTGTGTAATGCAGCTGTGCCTGCAGCCTGCCTTGGCTCCAGCAACTTCTGCAGAGGCATTCCCAAGCAGGCACTCCTCACTCCCCCGATGCCCACAAGTACCTTTGTCTTTGGGTGCATTTTTGTGAGAAATGGGACCTATAAAAAACTGCTGACTCTGCTGCAGGGAGGCCGGTGCTGTGTCACTCAGGTCTCATTGTGGTGCGTCCCATATCAAATTGCTGAAAAAGTTCAGTGTCAGAGAAATGAAGTCAGCTCCCCAAGTTTACACCAAAGACAGGAAGGAAGGGTATGTAAGAATTTAGCCTGAAAAGTAGCTTATTGAGGCAGTGGCGACAGCGAGAGGGTGAACAACAAGTTTGACGCATTGAAAGATGATGACAGTGGTGACCATGATCAGAATGTCTCTTGGCCATCTTATCCACACTGCAGCCCAGGCAGAGCTGACACATTGGATGGCATCAAAATCAGATGCTCTTAAGTATGAGTGTCTGTTTTGTGACATTAACTTTGTATAATGGATTCAATGGAGGCAGGTTAAGGCAGTTAGAGACTTGATCAACCTCCTCCAGCTACATATGGCCTGAAGGAGACACATGCCAAAAGTCATGAATGAACAAACAATGCCTGCCATTCAAAAAGAGCAGGTCCTGAAGAAAGATATGCAAAACCAGCCACGCACGTGCTTGAGAAAGAAACTTGCCCAAGACATCACCTCCACTGAAGGCGCTAGAGGACACTTAGTATACTTGGTGTATTTTGGGCTGTTTGCCCCTAAATGCACTCCTGGAGTCAACTGGGAAATACCAGATCCTGGACTTGGAGCGGAGAAACTACATTACCCAGAAGGTCACTCATGGCATGCCCCCAGGCTGAGCCAATGGGGGCTCAGAGAAGGCATTTCCATTTGCTCACTTCCGTAGTGCGAGACTCATAGTCCGCCTGACGGGGTTTTGTCTCAGTCGCTTAGGATTTCCTGGTCGCACAGTCCCGTGAAGGCTGGAGAGTGGTGCTCCCAGACACACAGCCCATGGTGGGAGCCTCTAGTGGTGCTCACAGCTCGCACGTGGGATTGAAGCTCGGAGTCCCCACTCGGACCCACCCCAGGGCCGGGACTGGGACCGCCATTCCTGCAGCGGCTTCTACTCCCGCTGCTCCCGCCCGGTTCTGCCCACAAAGTGCAATGGCGGCGAACCGGCTCAGGAGCTTAGCTGAGGTAAGTTCCTGTCTGTCAGGAACCCTCACCGACTCCATATGCTGAAGTGGACAGCCCGGGTGTGGGTGCCGGTCCCGTCCTGCAGCTCAGTCCCGCGTGGAGGACCGTGAGGAAGGTGGAGGGGAGAGAGGAGTGTTGTGGCTTCTGAGGGCACAGCAAGTGCAGGGCAGAGAGGACAGGGGTGACTTGCATCTGAAGTTCCCTGAGGATCTGGGCTGTGACAAAAGTCCCCGGGACCTGGTGTGGGGACTTAAAGGTGAAGAACAAATCCACCGTTGGCTTTGTCTTGGAGGCAGGATCTAGGAGACTGCAGTGGTGTTGCTTTTGAGGCAGAGTCACTGCACTGTTATTAGCCTGCAGTTTAATATTAACGGACCTCCAACTATTTGTGTGAATTTCTGTGTATATCGCAATATTCGCTTTATTGTGCTGATCGTAGCCGAACCCACAATATCTCAAGGGATTCTTTCATATGGTTTGCAAGTATTTCTTCTGTTCTCTAGATTGCCTTTCATTTCATTTATTGCTGTTGTGCAGTGAAGGCGCTATTTTTATTTGTTGCAGTGCGGACTGTTTATTTTTTCTATTTTGCGTGGTGATTGGAGTCACATTCAGAAAATTATGTCCAAAACAAACCTCCAAAACTTTTTCTCTAGGTTGTCCTGAGGAGTTTTAAGTTTTAGCGCTGATATTTAATTCTGTCCTGCAGGTTGAGTTAAATTTCCTTTTTTACAGACTCCTAAGGGCACAATCTCCAAACATAGAAGACCTCAGAGCTACAATTATTATTGTTGTTGTGTTAAATATTAACTCTTAACTATTGGGGAACATTTTTAAATAAATCTTTTTTTTTTTTTACTTTTTAATCCCAGAGATTTCCCTCCTCATTCCCCCCTCTCTATTTTTTTTGCAAAAACGCCAAACTGGTTTCCATAATGATTGTAGCAGTTTGCATTGCCACCAGCAGTGAAATCGGTTCCCTTTTTTCCACATCTTCCCCAGCACTTATTGTTTATTTGCTGATGGCAGCTATTCTGACGGGGGGGAGGGGGGTGACACCCAATTGTTGATTTAATTTGCATCTCTCTGATGATGAGCCGCTTTGAGCGTTTGTTTACATGTCTCTTGGCCATCTTATCCACACTGCAGGCCAGGCAGAGCTGACACTTCCCGGTGGCATCAAAAGCAGATGCTCTTAAGTATGAGTGTCTGTTTTGTGACATGAACTTTGTATCATTTATTCAACGGAGGCAGGTTAGACCGAGTGAGAGACGTCGAACGTGGGCGTCACGTCCACTTCCTTGCTGGTCTCGAATTCCACTTTGGTCACGTCTTCCTGTTTGAGCAGCCGCTTCCGCGCCAACCCGGAGTTCGCCTTCGTGTCGGTGATCGCCATGATCCTGCGGCGGCTGGGAGCTGAGCGCGCGCGCGCGCGTACTCGTGCGCGTCTGTGGCGTCAAGCGGAAACGACCCCGCTTAGCCGCCGCCACCAGGAACTGACGTCACTGCGCGTGCGTGCGTGCGCCAAAGACGCGCCTCGGGAGGGAACGAGAGCTTCTCGTCACGTGATCGGAGGAGGGGCGCTGCGGCTCTTGCAGGATAGGACCCCTCGGTGGGTCTCGCGAGCGGCGGGCCCTCGTTCATTGCGCACAAAAAACGGCGGAGGCGGCTAGCGTGTCGGGAGCGGACGTCGAACGTGGGCGTCACGTCCACTTCCTTGCCGGTCTCGAATTCCACTTTGGTCACGTCGTCTTCCTGTTTGAGCAGCCGCTTCTGCGCCAACCCGGAGTTCGCCATCGTGGCGGTGGTCGCCATGATCCTGCGGCGGCTGGGAGCTGAGCGCGCGCGCGCGCGTACTCGTGCGCGTCTGTGGCGTCAAGCGGAAACGACCCCGCTTAGCCGCCGCCACCAGGAACTGACGTCACTGCGCGTGCGTGCGTGCGCCAAAGACGCGCCTCGGGAGGGAACGAGAGCTTCTCGTCACGTGATCGGAGGAGGGGCGCTGCGGCTCTTGCAGGATAGGACCCCTCGGTGGGTCTCGCGAGCGGCGGGCCCTCGTTCATTGCGCACAAAAAACGGCGGAGGCGGCTAGCGTGTCGGGAGCGGGAGTTTTGTGCTGAGGAGACTCTGGCTTCTTCAAGCTCCGCGTCGGTCAGGTGTGAGGAACGAGGCGGGTTCTCAAGGTGTGAGGCCTCCGGGCGCAACGTGGGAGACGCGTTTTCACTGTTGCCCGACGGGAACCCCCCTGCACAGCACTGAAGGAGACAGGAGAGAAAGAGGTGGAGAAAATCTATAATAATAAAAGTGTAATATGCTAATTAGACTGGACAGCCAAACGACCTTCCAGACATCCTCCTGGATGAAGCCGTGGCAGTGGGGGCTGAGGCAGAGACAGGGGTGATCAGGCAGGCAGGTGAGTGGTAAGGGTGACGACCTGCAGCTCGCTCTTCCTGCCCCGCGGAGGTGACCCAGAGGCATGGCTTCCTGCCGCTCCGCCCGGTGGCCAGCGGTGCCCAGGCGCTGCCCCGTCTTTAACAAACAAATCAAACCAGACAGCCAAGAGACGCTCTCAACGGGATTTACAGGCGCCCACCGACCAGAGCTCCGCTCCGCTGCCCTCGTCCGCAGTTGGGAGTCAGAGGGAGGCCGAGCGTGTAGGTGAACGCCGTTTCCTTTCCCACTGGCAGGAAGCGTGAGGAGCCCAGCACCCAGGGGCCGCCCAGCACCCATCCGTGAACAGCTTAAGCAAGACGACAGGCAGTGACACCAGGCGAAGACCACCCTGATGCACAGCGTTTACAAGGGCCCCCAGTGGGCAGCGGGCGGCCAAGGTGAGCAGCCAGGGGACCCTGAGAGGCCGCTTGCCACCGGGAGCTTGTCAGGCTCAGCCCAGACAACCCACCCCATGGCAGCTCCCAGTGCCCTGCACCCCGCGGGTCAGGCTCGGGTGCGGAGACCAGGATTGCCACCGAGAGCTGGTCAGGCTCACCCCAGATGGGGGGGACAACAGACAACGTGCTTCCCCCATTACAGAACACCAGAACGCTCTGTGTAACTTAGGGGGTGTGTGTGTGTGTGTGTGTGTGTGTGTGTGTGTGTGTGTGTGTAAGTGTGCTGCATGTTCAGTGTTGGAGGGGTCTGAATTATCATTATTTGTGCCCTTATGTTTTTTTTTGTGTGTGTGTTTCCTATTGATTTCAGAGAGGAAAGGAGAGGGAGAGAGAGAAACATCAGTGATGAGAGAATCATCGCTTGGCCACCTCCTGCATGCCCCGCCCTGGGGATCGAGCCGCAACTCAGGCATGTATGTGCCCTTTACCGGAATCGAACCGGGACCCTCCAGTCCACAGGCCAACACTCCATCCACCGAGCCAAACCAGCTGGGGCAAGACTTAGGTTTTAAGTGAGACGGCGGGGATTGCTGAGGCTGCGCTGGGACTCGAAACAGGAAAATTCCCGGCAGGGCTGCAAATAAGAGCCCAAGCCTCAGCCCCAGGGACTCCAGTCCAGGCAGCAAGCAGGATCCCCTAGAGGCCCCCCACCCCTCGTGTCCCACCAGAGTTGCCAGATTATGTAACCGGACAATCAGGGGCATTAGGCTGCCTGTCACTACCTGAGCCAGTTAAGCAGGGACAGGATTGAATCACATGAGTGTATATTCCTGTTCTGCTGGCAGCATGAAGAGCAGCAGGGCATCCACCTGCTCTGCCCCCACCATAAGCCCGCTGCTTATACTGGGTAGAAGGACAGAGATTACATGGGGAAGTAGCCAAAGGGGAAGTTGACAGGTAATGGGGGCTGGAGATTTGCAAAGGGCTGGGAGTCTTGAAAGGGCTTAGTGATAAGCAAAGGGCTGCGGGTCTTCAAAAGTATAGTGATTCTGGTTCCTGCAACAAGGCTGCTAATCTTTCCAGGATAATAGGCAGCTCCCTGAGGGGGAGGATGGGCTGCATCTCCCAGCCAGGTGAGAATGTGCCTGCCTTAATCATCAAAATCACGGTTAACAGCATGACCCACATTTCTTATAATTATAGTTGATCCCCAATATTCTATTTCTGCCCCTATCAGGTTCACCCACCAAACCAGGCACTCGTGTAGTGGGTCCTAACAGGTGCACACCAGCAAGTACATGAGGGCTTAGTTCTCATGACACCCTGCTGGCAGCATATGTCCCAGCTGGCGTGGCTCAGTGGTTGAGCCACAGTTTGATTCTTGGTCAGGGCACATGCCTGGGTTTGGGGCTCCATCCCCAGTAGGAGGCGTGCAGAAGGCAGACATCGATGTTTCTATCCCTATTCCTTTCTAAATATCAGTAAAAACATACTTGAAAAAAATACGTGCAACCCTCACAAGAGAATTGACCTGATGATAAACGCGCCATGCAAGGATGCAGGTACTAATCACATGTTAAGCATTTGCAAAGACGAATCTCTTAGATGTTAAGTGAAATAGAACTATGAGGTCTTAGGTCTTCTCCCTCCATGGAGGCGTCTCCTGGGAGGGAGGGTGCACACACTGTTTTGTAAGCCATGCTCTGGGGCTGAGTTGTAAAACACGGATCTTGAAGACAGTATAAGAAAAGCACGTGACATCTCAGTGATTTGCATACTGGTTTTATGGTGAAGACCAGGTGTGCCTGGATGTCCGGGGAAGGAGAGGGCAGGCGGCTGTCCAGGAGTTTCCAGAGCTGAGGCCAAAGTCATGGGAAGGCAGGACCGGCCTGTGGCGGTACTCTCCAGCCCTGCCTCTTCCCCTGGGCCTATGCTGGACTTGGGGTTAGAGCAGGGGTGGGGAATGCTATTTGGTCTGCTCCTGCCATGGCATTAGGGGTAAGTTAATGAAGTATTTAACCAAACGCAGGCTGATATTTAAGTTGGTGATTTTGTATGACCTGAGAATTATGTTAGAAATAGCCAAACAGCCCTAACCCGTTTGGCTCAGTGGATAGAGGGTCAGCCTGCAGACTCAAGGGTCCCAGGTTCGATTCCGGTCAAGGGCATGTACCTTGGTTGCAGGCACATCCCCAGTAGGGAGTGTGCAGGAGGCAGCTGATTGATGTTTATCTCTCATCGATGTTTCTAACTCTCTCTCCCTCTGCCTTCCTCTCTGTAAAAAATCAATAAAATATATTTAAAAAAATAATAAATAATAATAAAAAAAAGAAATAGCCAAACAGCTGTTGGCAGGAGAAAGGTTCCCACCCCTGGTATGGATGGTCATGGTGGCTCGTCTTGTCCTGGGCAGCAGGAGGCTTGGGTGTGGGGCTCCTGGGTTGGCCTGTGTTCCTGTTAGCCCTCACTGCATACCTTGATGTCCTGGGTCAGAGGGGTTGTCCCCAAAGAGAGCCTTCCTGCCAGAAACCCCACACAAAACCTGGTTCTCAATGGCAGACACTTCCTTTCCAGGTGCGACTGTCTCCCACTCACTTGCCTGGCAGGGCACCTGATGAAGTCCCGAGCCCAGCCTGACCCTGTCCGACTGGCACCCAGCATCTGGGAACCAGACGTGCATGGAGATCTCCGATGCTGGATTGGGTGGCAGGCGGAATGGACAGCGCAGCACTGCCCTCCCAGGGCCGTGTTCCAGAAAAGGGCAAGTTCGACAAAGCCTGCAAAGCAGTAAGAGGATTGCAGTTCCTATAGCTACCGCGATGCCAGTGAATTGAGGCAAGTGGGAGAGCTGGTGGGTTACTGACACAGTGGTGGCGGGAAGAAGGTGCCACCCGAGTTGTGAGAGGAGGTGGCCCTGGGAACCCCCTGGGGGGAGTGTTCTAGGAAGAAGGAACAGTCAAGGCCCCCCACACAGGCAGGGGATTGGCACCATCAAGGCATGGAAAGCAGGTGGCTGTGACATCATGAATGTAGTGTGTGGGAGGGAAAAGTGTGAGCAGGGACTGATGAGGAAAAGTCTACAGATGATGAAGTGGAGTTGAAGTGCATCATGGTTGTCTTAGTGGCCACTTAAGGATGGTCTTTCTTTAAGGATGTCTTTCCAGAATGCCCTATGATGGAAGATGATCTGGTTCTATACAAGAAAGACAAGAATTCTTGTCCTTTGGGGGTGACAGGCTCTCAGTGGGATGCAGGCAAGAAACCAACAAGGAATTAGAATGCACAATATGCCAGGAGTCATGGGTCCAATATAGAGAAACGGGAAAGTGGGAGGCGGGGGGAAGTTGGAGGTGTGGTGTTAGATAGAATGGCCTGAGTAGGCCTTTCTGGGAAGGGAGTCCTGAGGAAGGTGAGGGGAAGGACATTGCAGGCAGAGGGAACTGCTGATACACAAAGGTCCTGGGACAGGAGTGTGCCTGTGCCCGGCGCATCAGATAGCAGGGAGACACTGTGTGTGGAGCAGGTGAATGGAGATGAGGTCAGTGGGCCTCGTGCCCAGGTCATGGTAGGACTGGGGGACCTGTCAGCCAAAGTGAATGACATGACCGGAGCACCCCCTTTCACAGGACCGCCACTCTGTCTGCTGTGCTGACAACTGGCACTGGGGGCCATGGGAGGAGGCAGCTCGGAAATTGTTACAGGGGTCCAGGTAGTTGATGATCAGGGCAGAGCCAGGCAGGTGTCCAGCAGTTGAGTCTTTTTGGATATACATTAACGTAGGAGAACCAAGACTGTAATCCAGCCCAGTGGTGTGACTCAGAGGTTGAGCGTCGACCTAAAAACAGGCAGTCACGGTTCAATTCCCGGTCAGGGCACATGCCCGGGTTGTGGGCTCGATTCCCAGTGTGGGCGTGCAGGAGGCAGCCAGTAAATGATTCTCATCATTGATGTTTCTATCTTTCTCTGAAATTAATAAAAAAAAAAAAAAAGACCGTCATCCAAATCTAAGTAGTGACCATCTAATGGTGATTCTAGAGGATCCCCTGGAATTGCTTAGAGCAAGCATGTCAAATGCGGCCCACAACGAATATTTTGGGGGCCCAGCCGGTATAACAGTATGCAAGAAACGTTTTAATAAAAATTTCATACCTTAATTTTTACAATACCCTGTTATAATGATTAATAACAAACTACAACATTCACTAATGACTCATTACTATAATCATGTTGCATTCATTTCCTTTATGCGCAGGCACACCATTTTCCTCCACTAATATCAGCAGTGAATATTTTAGTAGCCGATGGCCATGTCATTAGTCCTGGACTGACTTTTTTGGTGTTCACAACAGGAAATATCTCACTCTCAGAAAACAAGAAAAATAGGTTTATTTGCATTACGCTTATTAATTTGTGCAGTTATCCAGTGTTTGGTAAGTAAATGTTTAAGAAAAAATATTAATTTTTATTAAAATGTCCTATTATTTTATGTTAATGATCACTCATTCATTTCAGCCCTTTGTTTTCAGCATGTCTCTATCAAAATAAACCTATGTTTCTATGAAAATTGAAGCTTTTGTTTGCGGACCTCATGGGCCAGTGGTCCGCAGACATCGGCTGACAACCGCTGCTCTAGAAGGCATGAGGGCAGCCCTGATGCCTGTGCTGTGCGAGAGGCATCTAGTCTCTATCGGAATAAACCTACTTTTCGAAGAAAATTGAAGCTTTTGGTTTTTTTTGGCCACATGCACTTTCACGTTGTTTATTTGGCCCGTGTTGGCCTGTGAGTGTGACATGCTTGGCTTAGAGACTTCCGGACTAGCAGTGACGCTGGAAACGGTAGCGCGTGACTCCAGGAAGAGCCCGGGGGTTACGGCATCGTTCACGTGCCTAGGACTTCGTGGCTTTGTCTCCTTTAGAAACGTGTGTGAGAACAGGCCTGCAGGTCACAAGCGGGAGAGCATCTCCCCCACGCTGAGGCCAGATGCGCAGGCAGTTTCCAGAAGCTTCCCATGGCTCTTGCATCTCCGCACACAGCCCTGCTGTGAGACTGTCCTGGGGCTCAGTGATGCGTGCAGGCTCATGTGAGGCGTCGGCCAGGCAGGCTTGCCTGTCAGACCTGCTGGTCTGCTGCTGTTCAGTTCAGACTGCCCCAGCGTCCCTTCTGCAGGACCAGGAAGCGCAGCATGGAGCCGGTCCCGCGGAGAGCAGGTCAGCACTGGGGAGGGCGGGCAAGCCTGAAGGGGGTCTGAGAGCTGTCCTCTGGGGGAGAGGAAGGTCTCCCTCCCGAGGGGGGTGGAGCCTGGTGTGGGACTGTTGTGTTTGGTTAAGTGCATGGGTGCTCACCTTCAAGGAGGACAGTGTGGGTCGGGAGGGATGAAGGATGCTCTGTTTTGGACGCTGATGTCCGCTTTGGTGCCCCAGGAGGAAAGAGAAAGGAAGAAGTGAGGTTTCTAGGTGTAGGTGTAAGGCGAGGAGGACCAGCTGCCTCATTTGTGGCTGCTTTAAAAACAAACCATTTTCGGCTCATTTTGTGAGGCACAGGGAGAGACCGTGTCTGCTCATTCTGCCCTTCCCCGCTCGGCTGGTTTCACATGTTGGTGATCCAGGATCTTTGAGTCAGACAGGGTGGGAGGTGGCTGCACTCACATGTGCACCATCTGGCTGTCCTCTGGAACAGCGGTCGCCAACCTTGCGGACCTCATGGGCCAGTGGTCCGCAGACATCGGCTGACAACCGCTGCTCTAGAAGGCATGAGGGCAGCCCTGATGCCTGTGCTGTGCGAGAGGCATCTCGGAGTCCCAGGGAGCAAGGATGCAGGAAGTAGCAGAGGGAAGGGGCAGCGGCAGGGGGTACTCAGCTTCCTGGGCAGAGCACAGTGGCTCCCAGTCCCCCTCCTCCCCCTCTTCCCCCCCGCGTCCCGTCCCGAGGACTGAGCCTGGTGGCCCTCCTGTGTGTGTCTGGGTCTCTCCTCTTCCCATGAGAACACCCATCATAGAGGGCTTCAGGCTCGACTTCATGACCTCATCTTAACCTGGATTCGTCTGCTGCGACCTACTTCCTAAAAGGTCACACTCACAGGTGTTGGGGGATTAGGACAGTCAGGGTGCCTGCAGGCCCTGCCTGGGCCGAGAGGAAGAAGAAAGGGGAAGCTGGTACCCACAGGTCAGGGCGGCTGGCCTAAGGGAGGCAGGGCCAGGCCAGGCCCCAGGAGCATCTCCCCATCTCCCTAGCCTGCATCCTGTCCAGGGGGCCACGGCAGGGGAATGGTCGCTGGCAGCTCTGGGGCCTGTTTTTAAAAAACAGCTTGATTGGGGTCCGATCTATATGCTGCATAGCTCGCCGTGTCAGGAGCGCAACGCAGTGGCATCTAACAATCCAGCCACATGGGGCCAGCACATCAGCCTTAGGACATTTCATCCTAAAAAGAAACCACGAGTACTTCAGCCACCCCAGCCCTCTCCTCAGAGGCCAGGAGCCAAAGTCAGGGGTCTGCAGGGCCGGCTTCCTCAGAGAGCCTGCCTGCTCTGAGCTCCTGGTGCTGCCTGCAGCCCTTGGCCTGGGCTGTCACCTGGCCCCTCCCTGGGTGTCCTGGGTCTCTCCTTGTCCCATGAGGACACCTGTCATATAGAGCTTAAGGTTCAACCCAATGACCTCAGCTGTCGCGACCTACTTCCAAAAGGCCACACTCACAGGTGTTGAGGGGTTAGGACTTCAACATATCTTTTGGGGGGACACCACCGAACCCACAACATCCTGGTTCATGAGCATCCATGAACCGTCCCCTGCAGAAATGGAATGCGCTGCCCAGGGCCAGCGAGACAGACCCAGGGGCAGCGAGAGGGCCGGGCCCTGTGAGGGCCTGTGGGGGGTTGTCCGCGGAGGAGGGCTCTGTAGCGGCCATTCCCATTTTCCTTGGTTTACACGCTGACGTGCTCTGCTGCTGGAGCTTGTTCACTGCACCCACATCTCAGGAGGCATTCGGCTCCCGCCAGACAGCTTGTCATCCCGTGAAAAGGACCCGATCACAGGGTTCTCGGGTCCAGGGCAAACACTTGCACCTGTGTCCCTTGAGTTCTCGTGTTACCTCTGACACGCGTGTCATAGGTTCGCCGTCACTGTCCTAACCCCTGCTGAGGGCGGTGTCCTGTCCAGCGAATGCTGTTGTCTACAGTGAGAGTTCACAGTGGAGACGCTGGGTGCGAGGTGGCTGTTCCATAGTCACGCCAAGTGCTGTGTGTTTTGTCACCTTGTTGTCCGGGCAGGAGCGGGAGAGGGGGCAGAGGGACTGAGCGCAGGATTCTGAAGTCCAGGAAGGAGGCGCGGGCACTGCCGTTTGCAGGCTGCTTTCTATGCTTGAGACAGTCCACAGCTCACAGCATTTTAGAATGAGTTACATGGGTTAATGGGCTAAAGGCCTGGTGCCGGGAACGCAGTGTGGCCACGGTGGTTCCAGAGCAGAGCGGGGGTGCTCCGGGTGGGAGTGGGAGGAGCCCCTGAGGTCCTCCCAGCACAAGGGGGGGGGAGGGGGAGGACGGGACTGACGGGGTTGTGACTGCTTCAGGCACTAGATCCACACAGACTGGAGCTGGGACCCAGCCAGGATCTGCCCAGGCCCTGCAGCTCAGCCCTCAGAGGCCTGGCCATCTCACCCCCGACACACACACCTGCCAAGGAATGTGGCCTTGACTGCTCACCCGCAAGAGCCGTTCTAGTTTTATGGCGTCTCTAATGCGCGTTTACAGCGCTGCGCCCAGATGTCTCAGTGCCAGGGTCCTGGGCTGCTGAAAGCCAGGTGTGCGCTCGGGGTGGGAGTGGGAGAAGCCCCTGAGGTCCTCCCAGCACAAGGGCGGGGGGAACTGACGGGCCTGGGACTGCTTCAGGCACTAGATCCACACAGATTGGAGCTGGGACCCAGCCAGGATCTGCCCAGGTCCTGCATCTCTAATGCGGTTTACAGCGCTGCTGCCAGGGTCCTGGGCTGCTGAAAGCGACAGGGTCCACCCTGCCGAGGACAAGCAGTGGCTTTCTGTGCGAAGCCCAGCCCCCGGCCTGCTTCCCACTGATGGATGTGGGCCCCGGGCACTGCCTCTGGGTGCCAGCTCGTCCAGCCTCACGTTCCCTCAGGGCGGTGCTGCCTCCAGACGTTACCGCCACAGGCGCACTGCTGTCTCCCTACGCACATCTGTGCTGCGGTCACAGGCGAGTCCAGGGGTTCGCTCCCCCCTGCGGCGGATAGTGGTCTAGACCCCCCTCCTAAGCCAGTGCTGGTTGGGCCAGGCAACAGCCAGTGTCAGAGTCAGATCCGTGTCCCAAGAGCCAGAGAAGCCAGGTCTTTGCTCTGCCCCTGGTGCCGTGGGTGTCTCTCCCGCTGGTCACAGGACACCAGGGCCGGGCTGGTCCACCTCGTCCAGCCTCACGTTCCCTCAGGGCGGTGCTGCCTCGAGACGTTACCGCCACAGGCGCACTGCTGTCTCCCTACGCACATCTGTGCTGCGGTCATGGACGAGTCCAGAGGTTCGCTCCCTCCTGCGCCCCCCCTGCGGAGGATAGTGGTCTAGACCCACCTCCTAAGCCAGTGCTGGTCGGGCCAGGCAGCAGCCTGTGTCAGAGGCAGATCCGTGTCCCAAGAGCCAGAGAAGCCAGGTCTTTGCTCTGCCCCTGGTGCCGTGGGTGTCTCTCCCGCTGGTCACAGGACACCAGGGCCGGGCTGGTGTCATCTCCTCGCCGGGGGTCCTCTCCTTCCCTGCCTGTCTGTGGGGAGGATGGGTGGAAGCGGAAGGCCTCGGGGCCGGGAGCCCTGCACTGACAGCCCTCCACCACCGCCCTTTGTCCCAAGAGCCAGAGAAGCCAGGTCTTTGCTCCGCCCCTGTCACAGGACACCAGGGCCGGGCTGGTGTCACGTCCTCGCTGGGGGTCCTCTCCTTCCCTGCCTGTCCGTGGGGAGGATGGGTGGAAGCGGAAGGCCTCCGGGCCGGGAGCCCTGCACTGTCAGCCCTCCACCACCGCCCTTTCCATAGTCCAGGTCCAGCCATGGCAGAGCTCCACTGCACGCAGTCCTCGCTGGCAGCCCTGGATGAGGAGACGCTGTGGGAGATGACAGAGAGCCACCGCCCCAGGATCTGTCCCAGCCGCCTCACCCCCTACTTGTGCCAGACTAAGGTGCTGGGCCACCTGGCTGAGGAGGTGCTGC
>NW_006289826.1:89726-90660 GCF_000327345.1 Myotis davidii | reverse complement strand
CTCAGGGCTGCCCTAACAAATGACCACAAAATCGGTGGCCAGGGACCGCAGCCACAGTTTGGTGGCTGTAGGTCTGAAGTTAAGGTGTGGGCGGGGCCCCCCTCCCTCCCATGGCTCCAGGGAAGGACCCTTCCTGCCTCTTCCAGCTTCTGGTGGCCCTGTCACTCCAGCCTCTGCCTGGTCTACATGCCCTCCCTGCGTCTCTCTCGCCCTCTGTCTCCTGACACTTGTGCTTGGACAGGCCCCCCGCTCACGGGTCACACCAATTACACCTGCAAAGACCCTTCCTTTAAGTCAGGTCCCACTGGCCGGCTCCCGGCAGACACTCTTGGGGGCCAGTCCACCTGTTCCAGCCCAACTGACTGTGTTTAGTCATTGAAAGCTGGGAAGCTCATAGCATCACCATGTCAGCTTCTTAGGAGAATTGAGTCAGTTTCTAAAATACTTGTCTCAAAGCCTGGTCAGGGCCGGGCCGTGGAGAGCCAGCGGTGGGCGGTAGCTTCTGACAGGATACTTTTCGGCCGGTTGCCTTATGATGATGGGGGGGGGAGGGGGGAGCGAGCGCTAGCTCCTTGCTCGGGGCACTGAGTGTCCTATGTGGGGAGGACACTATGTCCCTGCCCCCAGAGGGAGTAATGGGTGCAGATGGCCAGGCAGTGGAGTGCAGGGCACAACCAAGAAAGCTGGTGCTGGAGGAACCTGCAGGCTGGGTGCCCTGTGGGGCCCAGGGGAAGGTGTGCAGGACCCACGGGGCAGGGACTCACAGGGAGACTCTTTCAGATCAGTAGCCCACACCCTCCCAACAGGACTCCTAGCCAGCCCCCACCCCTCTGCCAGCCCAGGGAGGAAGGAGGCAGGCCCCCCCCCACCCCAGGGCCCAGGCCAGGACCCGGCAGTGGCCTCCCCTTGTGGGCGGGGCCGCTCTGCTGGGGCA
>NW_006289826.1:79926-89605 GCF_000327345.1 Myotis davidii | reverse complement strand
TGGGTGTGAGCCGGGGTGGGACAGGGCTCCTGGCCTCCCTGCACTGCTGACCTGAGCGGTACCACCCGATACCACGTGTACCGGGAGCTGGTACACGGCTCCCGGCAGACGGATGCTGCTGGGGGGAGGGGGCGGGCCCTGCCACATCTGTCCCGGGACAGGGTCTCGCGAGGTGGGATTTTCTGTGCTAAAATTAACACAGTTCTGAACACACCAGGTGACTGGTGAGCCCACCTCCTGGGGACACTGGCAATGTCTGGAGACACTTTTGGTTTTCACAGGTTGGGGCCAGCATGAGGCCAGGGAGCTGCTCAGGCCGGCAGTGCCAGGCAGCCCCGAGCAGCGAGGCCGCCCCCAGGTCACAGCGCTGAGGCTGGAAACGCTGGCCATGAAAGCTAGAACCAAGGTCTACCCTTTTCACAAACAAACCCTGTCCACCTGGGGTGGCACATGGGGATTCCACTTGGGCAGTGTCCCCTCCCCAAGAGGTGGGGATGGTGCCGCCCTCTGCGTCCCCAGTGCTGTAAGGGCCCACCTGGCACATGGTGCAGGTGACATGCAGGATGTTGCCGCAGTGCACCGATAGGTCCCTCTCCGCCCTCCCCTCCAGGGCCAGGTTGACCCGGATGTAGAAGGAGTCCCCTGAGGTGGCCATTTTGGCCTCCAGGTCCTGGACCAGCTTCTTATAACCTGGTGAGAGAGGACAGGTCAGCCCAGGCCGTGACCCACAGGGGGAAGGTTCTGGAATGTGAAAGGAGGAGGGACAGAAGGTACCGCCCCAAAGTCTCTGGAGCCATCCTGGTGCCAGAGTCAGTGGATGGGATGTCCTGGCTGCCTTGGGGGCCTCTGCAGACCGGGGGTGTGGCCTGGCTCTGGGGTAGGCCATGGTGGCTGGGGCAGGCACAGCCACGGCTTAGAGTTGGGACTGGGCGGCTGGACAGGTCCTGAGAGGGGAGCTTCAGGGGGTGGGGCGGGGAGGGGGGGAGACGGAGTGTGTACCCTCCGTGTTGACCTTCACAGACAGGCAGCAGAAACCGTCCACCCGGTGGAGAAGACTCACGGCCTGCTCCAGGGTCATGCCCTGCAGGATGGCCTTGAAAAAGGGCTCTGTGCATAACCAATGGGATAGGAGAGGCTAGGGGACTGTCTAGGGCGGGGGGAAAAAATGGACACATATGTAATACCCTTTGTAATAAAAAATTTAAAAGAAGAAAAAGGGCTCTATTGACCAGGTTCAGCGGAATCTGAGCACAGATCTGCACTCACCGCCCCAGCCGTCCACACGCCTATCAGGGCCTCTGACCCAGGGCATCTGCATTTAGCTCCTCCAAGCCACACAAATTCCCACCCTGAGTCAACCACCACCCACTTCCCAACCGCATGCCGAGAGCACCACCCAGGACCCAGTGTCTGCTCTCCAAAATGGACCTTTGTTCTAGAGCAGTGATGGCGAACCTTTTGAGCTCGGCGTGTTAGCATTTTGAAAAAACCTAACAACTGTGGTGCCGTGTCACATATAGAAATGTTTTGATATTTGCAACCATAGTAAAACAAAGACTTGTATTTTTGATATTTATTTTATATATTTAAATGCCATTTTAAAGAAAAATCAAACCAAAAAAATGAGTTCTCGTGTCATAGGTTCACCATCACTGTTCTAGAGCTTTCTAGATCACAGGTTCTCGGCATTGGGACTACTCATATTTGGAGCTGTCATCCTGGCGGCACCATAGGATGTTAGTGGCATCCCTGGCATTGCTATCCCCCTCCCCGGCCCCATTTGTGAAAGCTCCTGGACTGTTCTAGAGCTTTCTAGATCACAGGTTCTCAGCATTGGGACTACTGACATTTGGAGCTGGGTCACTCTGCTGTGGGGCTGCCCGGGCCCGGTAGGATGTTAGCGGCATCCCTGGCGTCCACCGCGAGCTGCTATCCCCCTCCCCGGCCCCACTTGTGAAAGCTCCTGGCTCTCACCGTCCCTCCATTCACTCCCTCGCTGCCTCACGCCGAGAGGACACTTTGTAAGGAGAATGAGCATGTGCCTTTAACTGCACTGGCCCCATTCAGGGATCAGGACTGCCCCCAAACACCATAAAGGACTCTGCAGCTGTAACCACAATGTAACTGATAACCAGACACGGAGAAAGGGCTCCCGTAGCGACAGTGTTTCCTCTGGGGGATGGGCAAGCCTCGGGGACGGTAATGCCTATTTTGTGTATTTCTTACAATTGTTAAAAATTGTTAAGAAGCTTAAAGTTCTAGTTTCAGCAACATGACCCAAACACCATAAAGGACTCTGCAGCTGTAACTACAATGTAACTGACAAGGAGACACAGAGAAAGGGCTCCCTTGGTGTGAAGATGGGGGCGGTGCTGCCTATTTTGTGAATTTCTTACAATTGTTAAAAATTGTTTAAAAGCTTAAAGTTCTAGTTTCAGCAACATCAAAGTCCTCTCCCCGCTACTATACTCACTTAATGGTAATTAGTCAAGTTGAACATTTATGTTTTCTGCAGCATCATTAATATTTAACAACAAGTTTTAAGAGTTAAAGTGGTGAACCTCACATTCTGTGTATTTGAACACACAGACGTGCATGTACACACGTTCTGGGTATTTGAACACACAGACGTGCATGTACACACATTCTGTGAATTTAAACACAGACGTGCATCCACACGTTCTGGGTATTTGAACACACAGACGTGCACACACATGGGAGCTGACAATGAGGCCACTGTTCAAACAGCAGGAACAGAGCCCTGAACCTCACCGTGACGATCTGGGTGCCTGGGTGCAAGGCCATCTCGTCGGCCGCTGAGCCAGGGGTGATGCGGTGGATGAAGATGCCCGTGAGGTTCCCGCCGATGACGCTCATCTGCTCCAGCAGTGTGTGCCCCTGGAAGGCCAGCACTGTGACTTGGCTCGGGAGCTTCTGGGCCACCCGCTGCCGCCGCCGCACAGGGACACTTCTGCAGGAAGAGGCCATGGAGCTCGTGTGCAGCCCAGCTCTGCCCCTAGCCCTGGCGTTCTGGAACTCTCCACCCCCCCTTCCTGCCATGACAGCCTCAAAAAGGCTGTTGCCTGCCAACAGCCCTCACTCTGCCACCTGCTGGCCTGGCTCCCCTCCACTCACTTGGCTGAGACACAGAGGCCCCTGGAGATCAGCTGTGGGCCGCTCTCAGACTCCAGGAGGTCTAGGCAGAAACAAAGGCTCAGACACCAGCCGGCGCCCTAGAGACCACACGCTGCCTCAGTGCCCTCAGCCACCTCAGCTGAGGCTGACCTGTCCTCCTCCTTCCTCCTGCTGAGACCTTGACTCATCTCCCCACACGGGAGGAGCTGGCGGAGAGCTGCCCTGCCTGGGTCTGGCCTCCACTGTGTCCTTTGTGAGACTGAATGTTGCCCACGTTTTATGAGATGGGGAAGCTAGAATCCACTTCCAGCTTCATCCAAACAGTCAAATCTGGTGGAATCCAGACCCACCTTTCTGCATGACAGTGCCTGTCACCTGCATCGGCTGCTCCTGCTTACCCCAGGCCATGCCAGCTGCTGGCTGCAGAGACCTCGAGTTGGTAGTCCTAGGCCTCGATGTCCCTGGGGAGTCCCTGTTAGGTCAGAGAGAGCCCAGGATCAGATACATGCAGACATGGGATCAGATAATGGACCCTCCCTGGAATTTCTGACAGATCAGCGTACCAGACACAGATACCAACTTCTCCCCGAATCCACAACAACCCCCACACAGATACTGACTCCTTCCTGAATACCCTGCTAACGCCCTGTGGCAGAACTTCCTCAGTTCATGTCCCTGTCCCTCACCCAACCACAGTATAAAACAAAGCCCCCCTCCCTGTGGGCTCAAATCCACTGGCCCTGTCTTTGGGGTCCGTGGGTTGCAGAATAAAACCTTTCTTTTCTGATTGACTAAGTTCGCTTTATTTCCTACATCACCTTCCTGAGCCACCTAACAGTCCCCAAGCTCTGCACTTTGACATGCAGCCTGGGAGGCCAATGGACCCAACCCAGGTGGTGGAGGCTGCTCCTCCACCTGATGGACCACCCACCCCGAGGACCGGAGGCCAGCAGAGGGCGGACAGCTGCCTGTTGCCTGCCACAGCAGCCTGTGCCCAGCTCACGGAGAAACCCTATTTGTGAATACATTCTAGTCAAGTGGAGGTTACTGGGCGTTCCTGGCCTATTTGAGGTGAATTCCACTAGAATGCGTGAAAGCGGGACATTATGTGGGATCACACAGAAGAGGAGCAGTAAGCCCCCTGTCCTCCTGGCCTCACAGCCAGGCTGGTCCCCCTGGATGATCCTCTCCCTTGGTCACTGTCACAAAACCACCAGTGATCTGGGAAGTGTAAAGTTTCTGGCCACATGACCACTGCCCCACCGCACTGGTGCCTCTGTGGACCAGCATAGGGTGTGTGCACCCCCTGGTGGCCACAGGGTGAATTCCAGGTGGGGTGCTGAGTACCTACTCTGTGTGAGGCCCAAGCCTGGGGTAGGTGTGTAGGGTAGAAGGTAAGAAGGCGGACATGAGGGCGCACGGCTTGAGGAGAGAGAACCAGTTAAGTGATACAAGGCATAAGCCACAGAGAAAGGGGAGAGAGGCTCCCACAGGTGCCCCAGCCAGCAGGAGGTGGCACTGCAGCCTGAGTGCCCAAAGTCCAGAGCAGGAGGGTCAGAAGGAGCAGCTGTCTGCACATCTGGGCTGAGCGGGCATGGAGACAATCAACTTCCTCACCGCTAGGTAACAATGGACAGGACACCGAGCAACTGGCACCAGCCTGAACTGCCGGGGGCCGGGGTCAGGGCAGCGGTCCAGTTCTGCTCCCTCTGCCCGGGCCCCGGGGAATCCTGTCCCCTCCTGGCACAACCCAGGGGAGGTGAGCGGCTGCAGAGGTTGGCGGAGGGACACACTCACCTGCTCTGTCTACAATCTCATAATCCAGGTCGACGTCGCCCGCCTTCGCTCCTGGGCAGCCTCTTCAGTTCCCCTCCAGGATTCCTGAGAAGCCACTTCGCGGAGGAAGGAGAGGACGGCTTGGGCTCACACGTGGTATTTTGTGGAAGAGCCACACTCAAGGGGCCAAAGAGTTGCATGTGGCTTGCGAGCCGCAGTTTGCCGATGACGGTGCTAGCATAATGCAAAATGCACAATCAATTTATATTTATTTTTAAATAATATTGTACTGATTTTTAGAGAATTAAGGCAAAGAAGCATATGTATGACAGTGAAACCTCGATCACTGGCCTTGTGCACATCCTGTTCGTTCTGGGGATCTAGCCTACTACCAGGCCCTTTTCCCCACTGGCAATCCAAGGCCCACCACTAGGTTGCAATCCAGGCTTTATATCTGACACTTATTTTGTGGGGAAGCAAGTCTGTATATGTGCGAGCACCTGGGTATTTACTAGAATCTTTATGCTTAGTCTTTAGATGTCCTTTGTTAAAGGACGCTGCAGACACATGTGTGATCTCAAGGATGCTTACCCTACTGATGGTATCTAATAGTTAATTTTTATTCAAGCTGTTGTTACAAGAAAAGCCTAAGGAGGCAGGCGAAGGGGCTGTTTGGTTCTGATATCCAGGCAGTCCCTTAGCCCTTTCATCACAAAAAAATGGGTCAGAGTAATCATTCATCCATCACTCAGAGCCTGCTGTTCAGCCCTGACATTGTTTAAGTACACTTGGAAAATCTTCCTCATTTCTGTAATCGAAGATGTGCCCAGCAGTTCAATATGAGTTTAGACTTCCCCATTTTTTTGTGAGAATTAAAAGAGAAAATGCTCAAAAAGTCATCTCTGGAACACTGGCCCAGGCAAGTACCAAGTTTGTAGCTTTTATTGATCCTCACAGTCCTAGCTAATTCCTGTTATCAGGGTCATGTCCACATTTAACCAACTGAGGTGCAGGGAGCTGTAGAGAGTCTCCTGGAGATTCCAGGTTGGAGACCCAACACTGAGACCTTAGTGCCCACAGTACTGCCTCCCTGCAGGTGGGTCAACGGGTTCAGAAAGGCCCCAGTTCTTTCTCAAAAGCCCTTACACACAAAGGTGCTTGTTGGCACTGGGAAACTGAAGAGTTCTTGTCCCGCGAATGTTTCCTAAGGCTGCTCTTCTGAAGGTGATGGAGAATGTTAGTAGTGCGAGTAAAAATTAAAAGTGTTCACTGCATTGTGCTTATTATTTAAAAACTAAAAAATTTCTAGCTGGTGTTGCTCAGTGGTTAAACATCGGCACACGCACAAAGATGTCCCCCATTCTATTTCTCATCAGGGCACATGCCTGAGTTGCAGGGTCCTTTCCAGCAGCAGCGTGAAGGAGGTAGCCCATCAATGATTCTCTCTCATTATTGATGATTCTCTCTCTCTTTCTCCCTCCCTTCCTTTCTGAAATCAATAAAAAATATTTTTAAAATCTCTAAAAAAAGTATTTTAAAGGTAAAAATTATTAAAACACCTTATACCAATACAAAAATTGATTTCCTAAATCAAAAAGGCACAAAATGAGTGAAATTCTAACATTCATATTTGTTATCCCATTGTCTTTTTGTTAAAGGAAATTGCCAAAACTCATAAAACATTAGGCAGAACATATGAGCAGAGGTATTAAGAAAGATACGGGCACAGCAAATGTACATCTGAGAAAAGACTCACCATAAATTTCTAGAAAAAATACAACCAAACAGTGAGGTAGCATGACAAACTTACAAAACAAAATGTTTAAATAAATAATGATGGAGCAAACAAAATATTCTCTAGGATGTGAAGAATGTGAATCCCTCACACACCACTGGAAAAATACAAAAAAAGTACACTCAGTTAAGGTTTATTTATTTTTAAAAAACAATCTTGCTTCGTGCCCACCTAGGGACACCTTTTTTCCTGTGGACTGCGGAGTCCCGGGTTCGATTCCGGTCAGGGGCATGTCCCCAATGGGGGGTGTGAAGGAGGCAACTGATGGATGTTTCTCTCCCATGGATGTTTCTAGCTCTCTGCCCCTCTCCCTTCCTCTCTGTGAAAAATCAATAAAATATATATTCTTAAAAAAACAATCTTTATTACTTATTAGCATACCATAGAGTTCGGCTATTGGGTGAGTCACTCCATTCTTAGTGAGACATGCTCATAGACACTGATGGTTTTTGTTTTTAAACATATTTCCTTATTGCTTTCGGAGAGGAAGGGAGAGGGAGAGAGAATCATTGATGGCATCTCCTGCATGCCCACTACTGGGGATTCAATCCCAAACCCATACATGTGCCCTTGGCCGGAATCGAATCAGGGACCCTTTAGTTCATAGACTGATGCTCAATCCGGCTAGGGAAAGGCTTATTTTTTATTTTCAAAGAATAGTTTATTAATTTTTAGAGAGAGAAGGGAGAGGGAGAGAAACATTGATGGAAGAGTGCCATATTGGCCGGTGACCTCCTGCACACCCACTTCTGTGGATCTAGCCCAGAACACAGGCACATATCCCCACTGGCAATCAAATCCACAACCCTGTGCTGCACAAGATGATGGACAGCTACTGACCCACACCAGCCCCGGTGGTATATTCTATATGGACAAGTACTGACCCACACCAGCCCCGGCGGTTTATTCCATTTAGATCAAAATTTGCTAATCCCGGTAAATTTAAACATTCATCTACTCAAAAACCACAGATTATGCACTGAAATTTTGACAAAGGTAAATAACACTTATATACATACAAGGAATTATGAAGAAATGTTTGTACTAGCTTTATTAGAAATAAGCAAACATTTATTAAAATGGACAAATTGATGGTGATATATGATAAGAATATCGGAAAAAAAGATGAGTTACTAGTATAACTTATTAAATCTCCAAGTATTTATGAAACATAAACTAAAGCAGAAAAATATTTAGAAAAATAAAGTTCTCTATGAAAATGGAATGTAAATCCATGGTTACTAGGAAAGCTGTGAAGAACAGGGACAGATTAAAAGAGGTCATAATGCAATTACACAGAGACAGATATGGTCAGCATTATGACTATAACAATGGTTTCAGTTTCATGCACATGTCAAGATTTATGAAACACTATAACACATGTAATTTACTCATTATACCTGTTAAAAATGGTTCAATCGTGTCCTGGAAGAACAGATTTGGCAACTCTACAGTCAATCCCCTTGTACTTATGCCCTCTGGGTGAGAGTCTCATCTCAGTCACAGAAAATGTAACAAACAATGAAGAACTTTCACCCAAACCCAAAAGCCACATTCCTGGACTAAAGACAGCCTTTGTCTCCATCTTTCTTTTGATGCCAGCGCACCAATGGCTCTGATGGGAACATCTGAGAAGCTACAGGAGCCACAAAACATCTTGATTATAATCAATGACAATGACTGTTCCACAGAAGATAAACATGCCTGGAGTCCCTCAGATCTGTGTACACACAGCTCTTGTAGTCTTTTCCTCAAAATAATTCCTGGATGCACAGTTAGATGAGGACCATTCCATCTAAATGGGTGCAGTCTCATCCGACAACAATCAAGTCAGTGTTTCTGTAGTGAAAGCGTTTCTCATGAATGCAATTGTCCTCAAACCAGTGACCATCACCCGTGAAATGGTAGGCATTAGGGCACGTGGCCCTCTGCAAGACCTGGGCCAGAGATTCACTTTACACGTATTAGCATCGCTTGCAAACAAGAAAAAAAACTCATGCTCCCAGACATACTTGAGGTTGTCCCAGCTACCCACTCTTTGGAGTGATCTCTGTGTCGCAAAGCATCTATCTTCACATGAGAAGTAGAGTGTACACAGTGTTTCCTAGGAAAATATGGGCAGCAGTGTAAATTTGCCAAAAACTGCTGAGCTAATTTCTGCACCATACTGTTCCCCCAAGAAAAAAATGTTTGAGACTCCATGAAAGTTTTTCACCTCATCATGCTTGGAAAGCCAAGATCTCCTTATAAACTAATCTATAGAGTAAACAGAACACTCCAGATTAAAGAAGTTTTAGGAAAAAGCCTTCATTATTTTACAAGCCAAAGAACATGAGACTGGCAGATCTTCCATTGACAACTTAGGCACGCAATAAACTCATCATTAGCATCTATAGAGTGTGTCCCTGAAAATGGCAGTTCTTCTGCAACATTATGTTTATGGGGCCAACAATAATGAGTCCTGTGTGGCAACGCATGACAGGGAAAGAAGAAAGAAGTAAGGGCTCAGGTATTCTTCATTTCCGTCAACAAATTAGACAACAGACTTAACTTCCCTGGGCACATGAGGATGGTGATTGATGCCACCTTATAGGTGGTTCAGGTGAAATACCTTCAGCAACAGAAACGTGCAGTGACAGAGATCTGGCAGGACATCTCTGTATGTTAGAACGTGCAACATAATTACATAGTGTTCCAACATAAAAACACAGAAACACAACAGCAAAAACACTTAAGGGAACTTTACAGAATATAGGTGATTAAATGTATGAGATATAATTCAGAAAAATGAGCATTCACAAATTTTCTTGTAGTATTTTTAAGTCCTAAATAAGAAACTACATTTCCTACACATCTAAGAAATTTCTCACATTTGTACTCTTATGCGGAGAGGGAATTTAGAAATTTGGCTGAGAGATACCTCACATTGATTACACTCTTAATAGCTTTCTCCGGTGTGAACTCTCTGCTGAT
>NW_006289826.1:73276-79380 GCF_000327345.1 Myotis davidii | reverse complement strand
TGATAATGAAAACTAGAAAATTTGGTGAAATATATTCCACATTCAGAGCCCACACAACACCCACTTCCAAGATGGACACCTTTTTCCTGAATAAACGTGTGGGTGCAACTAATGTCTCTCTTACATTCTTTTCTATTGTAATAATTTTTTCTCCTTTGAAACGAAATCCCACACGTCGAAACTGCAGTTGGGCTGTCCCTGGTCTGAGTACCCTTTAGGTGGAGATGTCCTGACTCCGTGAGGACATCCTGCCCAACCTCCCTGCATGTGAAACAATTCTGGGACACATTGAAATTGCAGTTGTTTGCAAGTGAGATCCTGTCCACATCTCTAGTGTAAGACTTCTCTTTCACATGCTGCTGGTGAAATTTTGCACGGAAATAAAATTGTTTTGCACACGCCCCACACCTCAACAGTATCTGTCCGTGTTGTGTTCCCTGCAGCTCCATCACGTGGAAAATGTTTCCCAAGACTAGCCCACAACTCTCACAGGGGTGGCTCTTCTGGGAAGACAAGGCTACTTTGGGATTCCTTGCCTGTGACACTCTTACAGAATCCTTCTGTTCAGTCGTTGCCTCCACATTCTCTGCTCCACAGCAGCAACCTGAACAAAAGAAATGTAGCAAAAGTGCATGTTGACCTGATAAAAACAGAGTATCTTCACCAGAATTGTTAATGTCACAACTGGACATGATTCCAGACAATGATTTTCAAGACAAGTCAGTGAGACACTCAGGAAATGGCTGTTATGTATAACATGGTCCAAAAAGTCACTGGATGAGGAAAATCTCAGCAACAGAGGACAGAAGCATAAGCTGGCACAAAAAGAAGAGAGGCAGGGTCTGCTCGTTATTATTCCACAAATGGCTTCCTTTAGGACCTTTCATGCTGGCGATATGAGTCTGTGTAAAATAATTTCAATGTGCTCAAACACATAAAATATCAATCATAGTAAAGAACATGGGTTCAGCGTCAATAAAATACGTGTGTACTTTAAGCTCTGCAGGCATGCAACAACATTGGAATGCAGTAAAGCGAGATGTGTGAAACAGGTAGAAGTGCAAAGTTGAAAGAGGTTAAGGTTATCCATGGGCTGGGAATCCGAGTAGAATGATCACTATTAAAACTGAGCCATAGGCAAGGTGTCAACATTAAGCAAGAAGAAGTCGAATTGGGAGAGGAGTGGGCAATGGTAAGAAAACATTTTTGTTGTTGAACAAAATGGCTTCCTGGTTATGAATGTAACATAGCCCAGGCGTGAAAACCGCCCCCAGAGTCCTTCACCAAGGCAAGACTGCCTCTGGGTCCACCCTGTCATTGATAAAGTCATGCTTCTCCTGTGATGCACCATTGATGTTCTTTGTGAACGGAGACGCTGAGATGAGCTTGGCGTGCAGGATTGAGTTTAGAGAAGCAGAGGGCTATTGCTAGTCAGGCAAGTAGCAAAGGCCCCCAAAGCCCTCATGGCTTTTATTCAGGGAGTACAGCAAATAACAATGGAGTACAGCAAGTGACAATGATTAACAGGCATGCTTATGAGATCATCTGAGCTAACTTATACATTACACTATTAATTTCCTATATTATACAAAGACTCATTCCACCTACAGCAGTGCGCCCTCCCTTGAACTTTCCATGCCCTTATGGACTATTTATCACCTCAAGGAAAGTTCTGCCTCTGAACAATAAGTCTTGTTTGCAAGACTTTGTTCTGACGTGGCCTGTTTGCAGGCTCCTGTCTTTTCTTGGCAGAACGTCCTCTTCTAGTTAACTTCTCATTCCACATGTCCAGCTACATTTTCCCCCTTTTTTCTTTTGCTTCAGGTTCATGACAGAGAAGATAGCAAAGCTGTTTCATTATAAGGTACAGGGGTGGCATATAAACTAGTATGGTTCCAATCACATTTTAACTGTAATCGCCTTTGGAGACTAACATGAGAGAGAAACATCGATCAGCTACCTCCTGCACGTCTCCTACTGGGGATGTGCCTGCAACCCAGGTACATGCCCTTGACTGGAATCGAACCTGGGACCCTTCAGTCCGCAGGCCGACGCTCTATCCACTGAGCCAAACCAGCTAGGGCTCATCATTGATGTTTTTATCTCTCTCTCCTTTTCCTCTAGGAAATAAAAAATACATATATTTAAATAAATAATTAATTAATTACTTTAAAGAATAAATAAATATCCCTAGCCCCTGTGCTTCACTGATGACAGTGCTGCCTTGTGCACTGGAGGGCTAGGGTTTGATTCCCAGTCAAAGGTAGATACCTGGATTGAAGGTCCGATCCACACTCACAGTAGAAGCAACATGTGGGAGGCAGCCAATCGATGTTTCTTTCTCTCTCTCTCTGTCTGTCTCCCACTCTCTCTCTAAAAAAAACAATCAGTGGAAAAAATATCCTCACTATTCGGGTGAGGATAAAAGAAGAATAAAGAATTAAATTCAGAAAAGTTTCAAACATACAACCATTAGTTCCATTTCTACAACCTAATGAGAAATTCTTTGATGGAAAAATGAAGAATGTAATCAAATTTACAAAAGAATCCAAAACAATAAAACCCAAAGGAATAAATTCAACCAAAATGTGAAACATCTGTACAGTGAGTACTATAAGACAGTGATGAAAAGAATGAAAGAAAACCCAAATCAGTGGAAAGACAACCTGTGTTCATGGATCTGAAAATGAAATATGGTGGAGATAGCTATCGTACACAAGGAAAACTACAGATTAAATGCAATCCCAATAACTCCAATGGTATTTTACAAAGAAATGAATAGAGTCCTGACCAGTTTGGCTCAGTGGATAGAGCATCGGCCCGGGCACATCCCCAGTAACGGGTGTGCAGGAGGTAACTGATGGACGTTTCTCGCTCATGGATGTATCTAACTCTCTATCCTTCTCCCTTCCTCTTGTAAAAAATCAATAATATATATATATATATAAATGAAATGAAGAGAAAATCTGGAAATGGAATCAAAAGACCTCCATTAACAAAAGCAATCTTTTCATAAAAAATATATTTTATTGATGATTCTTTACAGAGAGGAAGGGAGAGGGATAGAGAGTTAGAAACATCGATGAGAGAGAAACATCGATCAGCTGCCTCCTGCACACTCCATACTGGGTATGTGCCTGCAACCAAGGTACATGTTCTTGACCAGAATCGAACCTAGGCCCCTTGAGTCCACTGGCCGAGGCTCTATCCACTCAGCAAAACTATTTCTGCTATTCATGGAAGTATAATAACATCCGCATTATAGGGGTACCAGAAGGAGAAGAGAGAAAACAAGGGATTGAGAACCTATCTGAAGAAATAATGACTGAAAATACGTGTGCGCCCACACGTGGTATTTTGTGGAAGAGCCACACTCAAGGGGCCAAAGAGCCACTTGTGGTTTGCGAGCTACAGTTTACAGACCACTGGAGAGCAACAAAAGCAGTCTTGAGGAAGAAGAAAGCTGGTGGCATCACACTTCCTGACTTCAATGTATTACAAAGAGAAAGCAAGCAAACAGTGTGTTGCTGGAGAAACACAGACACATACATCAACAGAACAGAACAGAAAAAAAAACAAACCCCAGGCACATACTTTTAAGTAATCTCTGACAAAGCTGCAAGCCACAGAAGGGAAAGATAGTTTCTTCAATGAATGGTGCTGGTATAAATGGACATTCACATGTAAAACAACAAAACTGACAGCACTGATAAAACGTAACTCAACCTGCAGGACAGAATTAAATGTCAGCGCTAAAACTTAAAACTCCTCAGGACAACCGAGAGAAAAAGTTTTGGAGGTTTGTTTTAGACAGAATTTTCTGAATGTGACACCAACCACCACAAAATAGAGAAAACATAAACAGTCCAGATTGCAACAAATAAAAATAGCATCTTCACTGCACAACAGCAACAAACACCAGTGAAAACTGAAAGGCAATCTAGAGAATAGAAGAAAATACATGCAAAGAATAGAAGAAAATACTTGCAAACCATATGAAGGAATCCCTTGGAGATATTGTGGATTCGGCTATGAACCAGCACAATAAAGCGAATATTGTGATATAGACAGAAATTCACACAAAGTTGCAGTTCCCCAGGAATAATGAAGGTCTGTTAATACTATACTGCAGGCTAATAACAATGCAATCAATGACTCTGCCTCAAAAGCAAAGTCTATATAACTTCATTAACAATATTTAATTGCTAAGCCCTAGTAACAAGCATCTGAGCTTGCTAGAAACATGGTGGCACTAGACCTGCTGAATGCAAGGTTGCCAACAACATGGACTTTGTACAAAAGCAGGTTTGGGGGAGTAATATCCGCAAAGAACTATTAAGCACATGCAAAAATATGTCTTTCTGTATGTAATAAGCAAATAATATATGAAATATATAAGGTATTCAAAAGACTCTAATAAAAAATAGTTAATAAATAGGATAAGGATGTGGAGACAGTTTTTCAAAAATATATACACACTAGAGGCTCTGTGCATGAAATTTGTGCACTTGGGGGGTGGTTTCTCAGCCCAGCCTGCACCCTCTCCAATCTGGGACCCCTATCACAATCCAAGGTTGCTGCCTCCTAACTGCTTGTCTGCCTGCCTGCCTGATTGCCCCTAACTGCTTCTGCCTGGCAGCCTGATCCGCTAACCACTCCCCTGCCAGCCTGATCGATGCTAACTGCTCCCTTGCCAGCCTGAAGCCCCTAACTGACCTCCCCTGCCAGCCTGGTCACCTCTAACTGCCCTCCCATGCAGGCTTGGTTGCCCCCAATACCCTCCCCTGCCAGCCCGGTCACCCTTAACTGCAATTTCATGCCAGCTGGGTCATCCCCAACTGCCCTCCCTGCAGGCCTGGTCCCCACCAACTGCCTTCCCCTGCAGGCCTGGTACCCCTCGCCAACTGCCCTCCCCTGCAAGCCTGGTCACCTCCAACTGCCCTCCCCTGCCGGCCTGGTCCCCCCCAACTGCCCTCCCCTGCCAGCCTGGTGACCCCTAACTGCAATTTCTTGCCAGCTGGGTCATCCCGAACTCCCCTCCCTGCAGGCCTGGTCCCCACCCACTGCCCTCCCCTGCAGGTCTTGTCCTTCCCAACTACCCTCACCTGCACGCCTGATTATCCACAACTGCACTCCCATGCTGTCCTGATCGCCCACATCTGCCCTCCCCTGCCAGCCTGGTGACCCCTAACTGCAATTTCTTGCCAGCTGGGTCATCCCGAACTCCCCTCCCTGCAGGCCTGGTCCCCACCCACTGCCCTCCCCTGCAGGTCTTGTCCTTCCCAACTACCCTCACCTGCACGCCTGATTATCCACAACTGCACTCCCATGCTGTCCTGATCGCCCACATCTGCCCTCCCCTGCCAGCCTGGTGACCCCTAACTGCAATTTCTTGCCAGCTGGGTCATCCCGAACTCCCCTCCCTGCAGGCCTGGTCCCCACCCACTGCCCTCCCCTGCAGGTCTTGTCCTTCCCAACTACCCTCACCTGCACGCCTGATTATCCACAACTGCACTCCCATGCTGTCCTGATCGCCCACATCTGCCCTCCCCTGCCAGCCTGGTGACCCCTAACTGCAATTTCTTGCCAGCTGGGTCATCCCGAACTCCCCTCACCTGCAGGCCTGGTCCCCACCCACTGCCCTCACCTGCAGGTCTTGTCCTTCCCAACTGCCCTCACCTGCACGCCTGATCATCCACAACTGCACTCCCATGCAGTCCTGATCGCCCACAACTGCCCTCCCCTGCCAGCCATCTTGTGTGTTGGAGTGATCGTCAATGTGCATATTATCCTTTTATTATATAGGATTACCAACAGGAATATAGAAAATGCTTTCCTCACTAATTAAGGTGGAATCCTGGAAGCTTCCTGCAACACAGCCAACCACAAGTCCTTCCCTGTGAATTTAGTGCAGCGGGGAGTGTTGGGACTTCAGGAATAAAAGGGAGCAGTGGAACCAACCGTCCCCAGGACAACAACTACCTAGGAAACTGGAAAATCCATCAGTACCACAGTCTACATGGGAGGACAGAGCACACCCTGGGAGATGGGGCCTGGGAAATGGCAGAGCCAAGTCCAGGTCACTGGTGACAGTGAGGGTCTTA
>NW_006289826.1:67785-72809 GCF_000327345.1 Myotis davidii | reverse complement strand
CTCTCCTCCCTCCACTCCACCTCCCTCACGGTCCTCCACGCGGGACTGAGCTGCAGGACGGGACAGGCGCCCTCCCCAGGCTGTGGTGTGTGTGTGTGAGGAGGCGGTGAGGGCCTGGGGTCTGAACTCACCTCAGCCCGTCTCCTCAGCGGGGGCGCCGCCATTGCCCTCTGTGGGCTGAGACGGGCGGGAGTAGAAGCCGCTGCAGGAATGGCGGCCCCGTCCCGGCCCTGGCGTGGGTTCGGGTGCCGACTCGGAGTTTCAATCCGAAGTGTGAGCTGTGACACCACTGGAGGCTCCCACCATTGGCTGTGAGGCGGGAGCACCACCCTCCGGCCTTCTCCACGAGACTCTGAGCCCAAGAACTCCCGACCGCCTGAGACAAGAACTTGAAAAATCAAAAGCCGCCAAGAGGACTACCGGTCCCGCCCTACAGAAGCGGCCGAACGGAAATGCCTTCTCTGAGCCCCCATTGGCTCAGCCTGGTGACATTCCATGCTTGGCCTTGTGGGTAATGTAGTTTCTCCGCTCCAAGGCCAGGGTGCCGTATTTCTCAGCTGACTAAAGGACTGGATCTAGGCGCAAATAGCCCAAGAACACACCAAGTACACTAAGGTTCCTCTAGCGCCTTCAGTGGAGGTGATGGAGGGGCAAGTTTGTTTCTCCAGCATCTGCGGGGCTGGTTTTGCATATCTTTCTTCAGGACCTGCTCTTTCTGAATGGCAGGCATTGTTTCTTCATTCATGACGTTTGGCATGTGTCTCCTTCAGCCCAAATGTAGCTGGGGGAGGTTGCTCAAGTCTCTAACTGCCTTAACCTGCCTCCACTGAATCCATTATACAAAGTTTATGTCACAAAACAGACACTCATACTTAAGAGCATCTGCTTCTGATGCCACTAGAATTGTCAGCTCTGCCTGGGCTGCAGTGTGGATAAGATGTCCAGGAGACATGTGAAAAAAACGCTCAAAGTGACTGATCATCAGAGAGATGCAAATTAAAGCAACAATTAGAGACCACTTCCCAACTGTCAGAATGGCGGCCATCAACAAATCAACAAATGACAAGGGCTGGCAAGGATGTGGAAAAAAGAGAACCCTAGTACACTGCTGGAGGGAATGCAGACTAGTGGAGCCATTATAGAAAATCAGTATGGAGTTTTCGCAAAATTTAATATGGAACTGCCATTCAACCCAGTGATTCCACTTCTAAGAATAAATCCTAAGAAACGTGAAACAATCAGATAGAATATATGCAACTGTATGTTCATAGAAGCACAATTTACAATAGCAAAGATCTGCAAACAGCTCCAGTGCCCATCAGATTAGATTAAAAAAACCTTTGGTACATTTATACCATGGAATACTATGCAGTGGTAAAAAAGAAGAATCTCTTACCCTTTCAGACAGCATGCAGGCACTTGGAGAGCATCATGCTAAGTAAGTCAGTCAGAGAACGACAAGTATCACTTGATCTCACTCATATGTGGAATCTAATAAAATAAACCGATGAATGAAGTGAATGCGGAGACACGGAAGCAAGGAACTGAGTGCAGAATCTAAAAGGGAAGTCAGGGAGGGTAAAAAAGAAAAACATCCGTGGATGAGGATTACACACACACACACACACACACACACACACACACACACAGAGTCAACTGAGTCTTGCACATTTTTTTTCTGTTCTCTGAAAGCAACGGAAAGCTCTAGCTTTCTGTGTTCTGAGTCTGCTCTAAATTTGTGTTTATAAATCTGTCTTCAGTCAGCTGGGTGCCTGGAAATGCTGATAACCCTCCACGTAACTTTCTCCTGCTTCAAATGAGTCAATTGCATTTGGTGTTGTTGTAATAAATGTCCAAACCTGTGAGGATTTTTCTAAGTTTATGTGACCCAATCCGGCGACAATTTCCAGGAAGTAAAATAAGAACACATTGAGTAATGCTTAGGAGAATGGTAGTTTTGCACCTGTTTTATACATTATACTCAAAGGAGGAGACATAAGGGGATTACATGACATTCACAGGTGATAAATTAGGGGGGTGGGCTGAGGAGGGAAATCTCTGGGATTGGATAAAAAGTAAAAAAAAAAAAAAAAATAGACACAGCCCTAACCGGTTTGGCTCAGTGATGGAGCGTCCAGCCTGTGGATTGAAGGGTCCAAGTTAGGGTTTTACAAAATGCTGGCACGCCGAGCTCAAAAGGTTCGCCATCACTGAGTTAGAACCTGTGGGTTGAGTAGAAAATGCAATGAATGGTTTCCTTCCTCT
Organism: Myotis davidii; assembly: GCF_000327345.1. Taxonomy (NCBI): domain Eukaryota; kingdom Metazoa; phylum Chordata; class Mammalia; order Chiroptera; family Vespertilionidae; genus Myotis; species Myotis davidii. Next base: position 70,544 of record NW_006289826.1, on the reverse strand, counting down.
GGGACCCATTGCTGATGTCCTCCTGAACACAATGCTCCCAATATTGCGGATGTCTTTTTATTTGGTCTCTTAGAAGTAGTCACTCTTCAGGTCAATAAAGCCTTTGGTTCTAAATGTGGTTAGGTATTTGTAAGGACAAGAAAAAGGTCTCCCTGTTTCTTTTCTGTGGCCTTCCACAATTTATGAAAAGCACCTGCTAATTAAACTCCAAGATTGTTGGCTCTTCTAATTCAAATACCTGCTCTGTTCAAACTGCAGAACAAGATAAGCTACTGTCAAGGCTACATTCTTGTATGCCCCTCCTCCCTGCTGTTGTCACACCTCAGGGATAATTTGCATCAAGGTGTCTCTAGTTAGTAGAAAGTTTCTTCCCCGCCACCCCTTCAAACAAGCCTCTTTTGAACTCTTCATAATTTTTGCTCTAAGCATATTTTACACTCTTGGGAAAAATAGTAAGGCATTTTCCAGACTCTCTCCTGGAAAGCAAAGAAACAGTACCTTTAAAAGTCAGCCCCTCATATCTACGCACCTTCAGCTCAGCCCAAGGCCCCTCCATTCTTTGTCCCTTAGCAACAGGCACTTCTGGAAAGCAGAAGCCACCCTTTCTTCCTTGCCCTGTAGTGACTAGCAATACAGGCCCCTTCCTCTCTTGGAAAGTAAAATAAACTTCCTCTCTGCATCTCTTCTTTTAGGTGTGAATTCTTCCACAGCCCACATCTCGGCACAAACCCTAACAGAATTCCTTTATTCTTTGGAGTTCAATGGAAGAAAGTGAGGGAAATGATACTGTAGAAGCAAAATAATATTTCCTTCTTTTCTAGGTTCTTTGGATGGCCTAATAATTAAATAGATAAAATATAGATTAACAGGGGGAAAACAACCAAAAAGTTATTAACCTGTATACTTTACATGGAAACAACTCGAAAAATGGAGTAACTGACCAAAATGGCAAATACCTTCACCTCAAAAGCCACCTTCACCTACGGTAAAAAATGTGTGTGGAGCCAAAACCTGTTTGGCTCGGTGGATGGAGTGTTGGCCTGCGGACTGAAGGGTGGGTCCCAGGTTCAATTCCGGTCAAAGGCATGTGGTTTGGTTGCAGGCACATGCCTAGTGGGAAGTGTGCAGGAGGCAGCTGGTCGGTGTTTCTCTCTCATTGATGTTTCTAGCTCTCTATCCCTCTCCCTTCCTCTCTGTAAAAAAATCAATAAAAATATATTAAAAAAAAATGTGTGTGGAGAGTCAGTTAGGGTGTATTGTCAGGTAAAGCACCGTAAGCACCTCAGTTGTGGCCCCGTGTGCTATGCACTGCGGTGAGGGCCTGTATTCATAAGGACTTTGTCAACCCAAGCTCCATGGTGCACACACAGGAGACTGGGAAGGAGGATGTGAACCCAGAACATGATCCGGGCTGCAGGGAAAACATGGTGAGAGCCATTGTCTCATTCAGCCAGTAGGGATATACAGGAGAGAATCACATGGGCAGTGGGTCCTATGCATGAATAAGAGGTGAGCACCCATCCAATGAGACCAGGATCATGTAGGACTCCAGCATCACTTCCAACCTGCAGGGTGAATGTCAGTACCACATAGGAACATCATTTAAAGGGTCAAGTTGAGGCACAAAATTCATCACAGTGGATGGGATCACAGTCAGACACCCAATATATGTGGGCACAAGTGCAGAGGCCCAGACCAAATTACTGAGGTCTCCTGAGGGTCAAACTCTGTGCTGGCATCAAAGGGGAGGCAGACAAACAGCAGCTCACTCTGAAAGCAGGTTCCCCTGGAGAAACCACTGCAGCTGAGAAATGATGGCGTTCTCCTGAACATGGGGAGACCAAGAGTAAGTGTGCATATAAGCATAACTAATGGACATAAGACACTGGGGGATAGTGGAGGCTAGGGGACTGTCTAGGGCGGGGGGAAAAAATGGACACGTATGTAATACCCTTTGTAATAAAAAAATTAAAAAAAAAGAAAGAGAAAAAAAAATAAAACACAAAGACTTACTTTAAAAAAAAAAAAGAGTAAGTCCTCTGAGATGTAAAGGGAACAGGAGGAAACGCATAACTGCAACCATGGAAACAGGAGCTGCAGCTGAGCCACCCTGGACCTCATACTGTGCCTGCTCCAGTGAGGGCTGCACATCAGCGGTAGAGACTGTGTCTGACGCTGGAGAAAACAATGGTTAAAATCCAGCCCCTTGAATCTGACACTTGTCTATGGTGTAAACTTGGGGAGCTGACTTCATTTCTCTGATACTGAATTTTTCAGCAACTTGATATGAGTTTCCACTTGCCCAGGTTGTTGTGAGAATTAAAAGAGAAAATCCTCAAAAATCTAACCCTGGTAACAAGTACTCAGCTTGTTACTTTATTGATCTTGGAAGGCCAGAGTAAGGGCCATCAATCATCTGCATGTCACATTCAGCCACTGAGACTCAGGGAGCCCCAGTGTATCTGCTGGACATTCCCATGTGGGGCCCACCACAATGAGATCTGAGTGCCCACAGCACCTGCCTCCCTGTAGCAGAGTCAGTGGCTTCTTATAGGTCCCATTTCTCACTAAAATGCACCCAAAGACAAAGGTGCTTGTGGGCATCGGGGAGAAGTGCCTGCCTGGGAAGGTCTCTGCAGGAGTGGCTGGAGTTGCCAGGAAAGGAAGAGAGAGAGAATTATCAAGAGATCAGAGAGAATCATTGATGAGCAAGAATCATTGATCAGCTGTCTCCTGCAAGCTTCAAACTGGGTGTAAAC
>NW_006289826.1:51551-63631 GCF_000327345.1 Myotis davidii | reverse complement strand
CGGGAGGTAGGGGGGTAAGAGATAACCAAAGGACTTGTATGCATGCATATAAGCATAACTAATGGACATAAGACACTGGGGGATAGTGGAGGCTAGGGGACTGTCTAGGGCGGGGGGAAAAAATGGACACATATGTAATACCCTTTGTAATAAAAAAATTAAAAAAAAAGAAAGAGAAAAAAAAATAAAACACAAAGACTTACTTTAAAAAAAAAAAAGAGTAAGTCCTCTGAGATGTAAAGGGAACAGGAGGAAACGCATAACTGCAACCATGGAAACAGGAGCTGCAGCTGAGCCACCCTGGACCTCATACTGTGCCTGCTCCAGTGAGGGCTGCACATCAGCGGTAGAGACTGTGTCTGACGCTGGAGAAAACAATGGTTAAAATCCAGCCCCTTGAATCTGACACTTGTCTATGGTGTAAACTTGGGGAGCTGACTTCATTTCTCTGATACTGAATTTTTCAGCAACTTGATATGAGTTTCCACTTGCCCAGGTTGTTGTGAGAATTAAAAGAGAAAATCCTCAAAAATCTAACCCTGGTAACAAGTACTCAGCTTTACTTTATTGTAACAAGTACTCAGCTTGTTACTTTATTGATCTTGGAAGGCCAGAGTAAGGGCCATCAATCATCTGCATGTCACATTCAGCCACTGAGACTCAGGGAGCACCAGTGTATCTGCTGGACATTCCCATGTGGGGCCCACCACAATGAGATCTGAGTGCCCACAGCACCTGCCTCCCTGTAGCAGAGTCAGTGGCTTCTTATAGGTCCCATTTCTCACTAAAATGCACCCAAAGACAAAGGTGCTTGTGGGCATCGGGGAGAAGTGCCTGCCTGGGAAGGTCTCTGCAGGAGTGGCTGGAGTTGCCAGGAAAGGAAGAGAGAGAGAATTATCAAGAGATCAGAGAGAATCATTGATGAGCAAGAATCATTGATCAGCTGTCTCCTGCAAGCTTCAAACTGGGTGTAAACCACGGGGCCCAGGCATGTGCCCTGACTGGGAATTGAACCATGACCTCCTGGTACATAGGTCCACGTGGAACCACTGTGCCGGGAGCCGGTCCATCCTTGCTGTTTCAAGGGACCTGGCATATATGGCATACTGTTCTTAATATGTTTGGTCACCTCTTGGCACTATGTGTTTTAACCAAGGTCACTTCTCTGAGAAAGGTTGTTTCCCCAGGTAGGGATTTTCCCTGAAGTTAGGGAGGGAATAAAACCTCAACTGCCAGTCGAGATTTGTTCTGTGCCCTAACATGTGGTCTATCTTTGAGAACGTTCCATGTGCACTTGAGAAGAATGCATATTCTGCTGCATTGGGATGAAATGTTATCCTGGCAAGCCTCCTGATCAACTGAACGCTGTCTCCATGTCATTCCTTCTTCGCCGACTCCGTCCACACCTTTGGGGACCCCTGAACCTGCTGGGGCTGGACCCCAGCACCACTGAGCCAAGCCAGCGGGCCTCTCATCATTGATGTTTCTATCCCTCTCTCCTGCTCTATGAATCAATAAAAATATTTAAAATTCTCTTATTCATTAAAAAGTAAAAAATATTAAAACATATTATTCCAATACAAAAAAACATTTATTTCCTAAAGCTAAAAAGGCACAAAATGAGTGAAATTCCAACATCCATCTTTGTTGTTCCACTGTCCTTTTGTTGTTTTTTTTTGTTGTTTTTTAAATATATTTTATTGATTTTTTACAGAGAGGAAGGGAGAGAGATAGAGAGTCAGAAACATCGATGAGAGAGAAACATTGATCAGCCGCCTCCTGCACATCTCCTACTGGGGATGTGCCTGCAACCCAGGTACATGCCCTTGACCGGAATCGAACCTGGGACCTTTCAGTCTGCAGGCCGACGCTCTATCCACTGAGCCAAACCGGTTTCGGCCCACTGTCCTTTTGTTAAAGAAAACTGCCCAAACTCACAGCACAGTAGGCAAAACATATGATAAGATGCTTTAACAAAGATACAGACTCAACAAATACACTTCTGAGAAAAGTCTCACCATAAATTCTTAGAAAAAATACAATCAAACAACAGTGAGGTAGAATGAGAAAATCACAGAATTTGTTTACATAAATGACAAAACAAAATATTTGCTAGAATGTGTAGAATGTAAAACCATCACACATATGTGGAAAAATGCCAAAAGATACAATCAGTTCATTTGTATTTTTAAAGAATAGTTTATTGATTTTTAAAATATATATTTATTGCCCTAACCGGTTTGGCTCAGTGGATAGAGCGTCGGCCTGCGGACCGAGAGGTCCTGGGTTTGAGTCCAGTCAAGGGCATGTACCTGGGTTGCGGGCATGTCCTCAGTGGGAGGTGTGCAGGAGGCAGCTGATCGATGTTTCTAACCCTCTATCCCTTTCTTCTCTGTAAAAAATATATATATATTGACCTCAGGAAGAAAAGGAGAGACAGAGAGAGAGATAGAGGCACCAATGATGCAAGAGAATCATTGATTGGCTGTCTTCTGCACACCGCACACTGGGATTTGAGCCAGCAACTCGGGAATGTGCCCTGACTGGGAATCTAACCATGACCTCCGGGTTCATAGGTCAAAGCTCAATGACTGAGACATGCTGGATGGGCAATTTTATTAATTTTTGGAGAAATAAAAAGGCAGAAGGAGAGAAACACAATGAGAGTACAATATCAACCAGCTGCCTCCTGCACACCCAACTCCAGGGAGCTAGCACAAAACCTAGGCACAATCCCAACAATCCAATTGGTAACCCGACTGTGCATGGGATTACACCCAAACAAGTGAGCCACAACATCCATGATGGTATATTCAGTTTAGATTACAAAGTGCTAATTTTTGTAAATTTAAACATTCAAATACACAATGATCTAAATTATGCAATGAATTTTTGACAAAGTTAAACTTATATCCATATAAAGAATTATACAGAAATGTTTGAACCAGTTTTATTAAAAATACCAAAATATTCATAAAAGGGAAAAACTGCCGAAACCGATTTGGCTCAGTGGATAGAGCGTCGGTCTGCGGACTGAAAGGTCCTAGGTTTGATTCCGGTCAAGGGTACGTACCTGGGTTGCGGGCACATCCCCAATGGGAGATGTGCAGGAGGCAGCTGATCGATGTTTCTCTCTCATCGATGTTTCTGACTCTCTATCTCTCTCCCTTCCTCTCTGTAAAAAATCAAGAAATATATTAAAAAAGGGAAAAACTATTGGTGATATATTCAAAGGTAAGAATATCAGAAAAAAAGATGAGTTACTCATATATCTTTACTAAACCTCCAAGTATTTATGAAACATAAATTAAAGCAGAAAAATACTTAGAAACTGCAAAGTGATCTATTAAAATGGGATGTAAAGCAATGGTTCGTAGGAAAGCTGTGAAGAACAGGGCAGATTAAAAAAGTTCATGAAGCAAGTTCACAGTGACATATATGGTCAGTGTTATGTGTATAATGATGGTTTCAGTTTCATGCACACGTCAAGATTTATGAAATGCTTTACTAAACACATGTACTTTACTCATCATAGCTTTTAAAAATGGTTCCAGATTTTTAAAAAAAGTGTATGTTCAACTCTACTGGAAAAATAGGTTTGGCAAATCTATATTCAATCCATCTTCCTATTCCCTCTGGGCGAGAGTCTCGCCCAGTAACAGAAAATATAACAATAAAGAATTTTCAACCAAACCAACAGGAATACTGGCTGGGTCACAAAAGTCACAACTGAAGTCTGGACTGAGTCTCCTTAAGGCAGCGGTTCTCAACCTGTGGGTCGCGACCCCTTTGGAGGTTGAACGACCCTTTCACAGGGGTCGGCTAAGACCATCCTGCATACCACATATTTACATTATGATTCATAACGGTAGCAACATTACAGTTATGAAGGAGCAACGAAAATAATTTCATGGTTGGGGGTCACAACATGAGGAACTGTTTTAAAGGGCCAGAAGGTTGAGAACCACTGCCTTAAGGTATCATTGCAAATAACTGCATCTGAACATTATGCTAAGAGAAAGAACACACTATAGAAACAGACCCATAGAGAACAGGCAGACATCACTAATGGGGTCGGGTGAGAGGGAAGGGTGCAGGGTTCAATTACAATCAAGGGAAAATGCCCAGATTGTGGGCATGATACCATGTAGGGCAGGGGTAGACAACCCCTGGCACGCGTGCCAAACATGGCACGCCAGTAACTTTTGCTGGCACGCGAAACCCTCTCTTATAATCTTCCATTTACATTTTTTTGCTTAATATCAACTTTTTAATTTCATCATCATATACTGTGTTTTTGTCACTCAAATGAATTTTATTATTTCTTCAAGGTTCCTCACATATGTACACCTTAAGAGATATCAAGTAGGTGTAACATGTTCTCAAAAAATTAGGGTTGGCACGCAGAAGAATTTTGAGTCAGAGATTTTGCTGGTTTTGGCATGCACTCACAAAAAGGTTGCCCACCCCTGATATGTAGGGTAAGTTTAAGAGGCAGCCATTCAATGATTCCCTCTCATCATTGATGTTTCTATCTTAGCCTCTCCATTCCTCACTGAAATCAATAAAAATATTTTAAAAAAGAAAGTGCAAAATATACATACACTTCCAGAATAATAAACACACACACACAAAAAAAACCAATAACACTTAAGGGAACTTTCAATAATGTTTGTGTTTAAATGTATGTGATTCAATTCAGATTAATGAGATTTCACAAAGTTTGCCATATTGTTAAGACCTAACAAAAAAACTACATTTTCTACACATATAAGAAATTTTTCACATGAATTCATATGCGCAAAGCAAAGATAGAAGATTGGCTGAAAGATTCCTCACATTAATTGCACACATAAGGCCTTTATCCAGAGTGAACTTTCTGATGATTATGGAGGCCGCCCCTACTGGAAAAAGATTTACCACATTCCCTGCATTTATAAGGCTTTTCTCCAGTGTGAACTCTCTGATGTTCACGGAGGCCATTTCTACGTGTAAAAGATTTACTACATTCACTGCATTCATAAGGCTTTTCTCCAGAATGAACTCTCTGATGATCATGAAGACTATCTGACCTGGTGAAAGACTTCCCACATTCACTGCATTTATAAGGCCTTTCTCCAGTGTGAATTCTCTGATTACAATTAGGGTGAGTGCTAGTAATAAAAGATTTCCCACATTCACTACACTGAGAAGACCTTTCTCCAGAGTGAACTCTCTGATGACAACGAAGTTGAGTGCTAGTGATAAAAGATTTACCACATTCCCTACAATGATAAGGCCTTTCTCCAGTGTGAGAACGTTGATGATTACGGAGTGTACTGCTACTGGTAAAAGATTTCCCACATTCACTGCACTGATAAGGCCTTTCCCCAGTGTGAACTCTCTGATGACAACGAAGGTCAGTGCTTGTGATAAAAGATTTCCCACATTCACTGCAATGATAAGGCCTTTCTCCAGTGTGTACTCTCTGATGACGACAAAGTTTAGTGCTACTAGTAAAAGCTTTCTCACATTCACTGCATTTATAAGGCTTTTCTCCAGTGTGAACCCTCTGATGACAATGAAGGTTGCTGTTATCGGTAAAAGATTTCCCACATTCATTGCATTGATAAGGTCTTTCTCCAGTATGAAATCTCTGATGACGACAAAAATCAGTGCTATTGGTAAAAGCTTTCCCACATTCATTGCATTTATAAGGCTTTTCTCCAGTGTGAACTCTCTGATGACAACGAAGGTTACTGCTAGTGGTAAAAGATTTCCCACATTCACTGCACTGATAACGGCTTTCTCCAGTATGAATTCTCTGATGACAACAAAAGGCAGTGCTAGTGGTAAAAGATTTCCCGCACTCACTGCACTCATAAGGCCTTTCTCCAGTGTGAAGTCTCTGATGACGACAAAGGTTTTGCATCCTCGTAAAAGCTTTTCCACACTCACTGCATTTATAAGGCTTTTCTCCTGTGTGAACTCTCTGATGACAATGAAGGTTACTGCTAGTGGTAAAAGATTTTCCACATTCACTGCACTGATAAGGCCTTTCTCCAGTGTGAAGTCTCTGATGATGACAAAGGCTTTGCATTGTGGTAAAAGCTTTCCCACACGCACTGCATTGATAAGGCTTTTCACCATTGTGAACCCTCTGATGACAACGAAGGTTACTGCTAGTGGTAAAAGATTTCCCACATTCAGTGCATTTATAAGGCTTTTCTCCAGTGTAAACTGTCTGATGATAATGAAGTTGATTGCTACTAATAAAAGATTTCCCAAATTTACTGCACTCATAAGACCTTTCTCCCATATGAAGTCTCTGATAATGAAAGCTAGAACACTTGGTAAAATATTTTCCATACTCACAGCAAACAAAACACCCACTTCCAGCATGGACACCCTTGTCTTGAATAAACGTGTCGTTGCAGCCAATGTCTTCTTCGCATTCTTTTCTGATGTAACAATCTTTTCTCCTTTGAAATGTCACCCCACACTTCAAAATATCATTTGGCCTTTCCCTGGTCTGAGTAGTCTCTTGGTGGACATGCCCTGACCCAGTAAGAATGCCCTGTCCAAGCTTCCCCCAGGTAAAATGATTCTGGGACACGTCCAAATTGCAGCCATTTGTAAGTGAGGTCCTGTCCACATCTCTAATGAAAGTCTTCTTTCTCACATGCTGCTGGTGAAATTCTTTGAAAAAGAGCATTTTTGCACCTGCCCCATTCCCCAACAGTGTCTGTCCATATTGTGTTCCCTGCAGCTCAGTCAATTTGAAAATGTTTCCCAAAACTAGTCTACAACTCTCACTGTGGCTCTTCTGGGAAGTCAAGGCTAACTTGGGATTCCTTGTCTGTGACAATCTTACTGAAACATTGTGTTCAGTTGGTGCCTCCACATTCTCTGCTCCACAGCAGCAACCTGAACAAAAGGAAAGGCTGGTGAGGTACATATTGACCTTATGAAAACAGAATATCTTCACCACAAATGTGTTTTATACAGTAGTAGAGGCCCAGTGCACGAATTCATGCACCAGTGGGGACCCTCAGTCTGGCCTGCAGGATCGGGTCAAAACTGGCTCTCCGACATCCCTTGAGGGGTCCTGCATTGGGAGAGGGTGCAGGCCAGGCAAAGGGACCCCACCGGTGCATTTTCGGAGCCAGGGAGAGACGCAGGAGGTTGTCCAGCCAGGGAGGAACTGTGAAAGGGCTCCAGGGCGTGTCCAGCCCATCTCACTCAGTCCCGATCGGCCAGAAACCAACAGCAAGCTAACTTACCGGTCAGAGGATCTGCCTCCTGCTGGTCAGTGTACGTCATAGAAACTGGTCGACCGGTCGACTTTCTGCCCCAGGCGGTCAGTGCACATCATAGCGAGGGGTTGAGCGGCCTTAGCATATCATTAGCATATTATGCTTTGAATGGTTGAAGGGCCAACCAGTCAACGAAACACTTAGTATATTACGCTTTTATTATATACGTTTTGGCCCCAAAGGTCAGTCAATGTTGAAAATCTCAGCAAGGGAGGGACAGAAGCACAGATGGGACACAAAGAAGAGGCAAGGGTCTGCTCATTGTTCCTCCCCAAATGGCTTCCTTTAGGACCTTTCATGCTGGTGACTTGAGTCTGTGTAGAAAAATCTGAATGTGCTCAAACCCATAAAAATCAATTGTGTTAGAGCACATGATGTTCAACATCAGTATAATAACACATGTGCACTCTAAGGCTCTGCAGGCATTGACCAATGTTGGAGTGCAGTAAAAAGAGACCTGTGAAAGAGGTAGGGTTGCAAAGTCTAGAGAAGTTAAGGTTTTCTTTTTTGTTTTTTAATATATTTTATTGATTTTTTTACAGGGAGGAAGGGAAAGGGATAGAAAGTTAGAAACATCGATGAGAGAGAAACATCAAACATCGATCAGCTAGCCCTAGCCGGTTTGGCTCAGTGGATAGAGCATCAGCCTGCAGACTGAAGGGTCCCTGATTTGATTCTGGTCAAGGGCACATACCTGTTTTGCTGGCTTGGTTCAACGTGCAGGAGGCAGCCAATCAATGATTCCCTCTCATCATTGATGTTTCTATCTCTCTCTCCCTCTCCCTTCCTTTCTGAAATTAATAAAAATATATTAAAAAAAACAGACAGGAATCTGTGGCGGCTGCAGCCATGGGAGCGCACGTGGCCAGGCGCTACTTGGGCGATTCCTCAGGGGAGCCAGCCCCCTGCGGATGCCCAACTTTCCGCCCAACTACAGCTTCCCCGGGTGCAAGGAGCGTGAGATGGTGGCCACGCAGCAGCAGATAAATGATGCACAGCTGGTGCTCCAGCAGCGAGACTACTGCTCACTACCTTATCCGGCTGCTCAAATGCAAGCGCAACAGCTTCCCCAACTTCCTGGCCTGCAAGCACGAGCAGCACGACTGGGACTACTGCGAGCACCTCGACTACGTGATACGAATGAAGGAGTTAAAAAAAAAAAAAAACATCGATCAGCTGCCTCCTGCAAAACCTCCTACTGAGGATGTGCCCACAACCAAGGTACATGCCCTTGACTGGAATCGAACCTGGGACCCTTTAGTCCGCACACTGACGCTCTATCCACTGAGCCAAACCGGTTAGGGCAAAGTTAAGGTTTTCTGTGGGCTAGGAATCTGAGTAGAAATGATCACTGTTAGAAGTGAATAGTTTGCAAAGTACCAACAATAAGCAAGGAGTAGAACTGGGTGAGGAATGGGCAGTGATAATAAAACACTATTGAACAAAATGAGCTCATATTTATGACATTAACAGAATCAAAACCTCCCCAACAGCCCTTCACCAAGGCAAGACCACATGTGGGTCCATTGTGTCATTCACTAAGTCACCTTTCTTCTGTGATGCACAAATGATTCTTCCCATCTAAAACACAGGTGAGTCAGCACGGGAATTCAGATGATATAAATCCAAAAGGAAAAACCAAAGAGATATAAGGCCAGCACTTTGGTAGAACAACAAAGCACAGAAGACATACAGGAAAAAGATATATGTGAATGCCATTACCAAGATGGCAGAATAGGAAATACAAGAATACTTTCCACTCCCAGAACAAGTACACAGCCAGACATGAATAAAAACCATTATAAGGGGAATTAAACCCTGGCTGACTCAGTGGTTGGAGTGACAGCCTGCACAGTGAAGGGTTGAGGGTTCGATTCCTCGCCAAAGTCATAAATCTGGGTTGTGATAAGCTGCCAGCCCCGGTCAGGGCACATACACAAGGCAACCAGTCAATGTGTCTCTTTCCCATCAATGTTTCTCTCTCTGTCTTCCTCTCTATCTCCCTTACTACCTTCTAATTCCTCTGAAAAGTAATAGAGAATAATATACACCAGTGAAGATTTTTTTCAAAAGATTGAAATTAAGATAGAAAGGAACTCAGTGGAGCAAAAAAGGCCAATGGAACAATGGGTAATCAAACATACTTACAGTTAAACCCAAGAGTCAGAATTTTCTCTATCAACCATTGCACTTGCACAAACGTTGACTTTGTGGCCTGCTCTGTGAAAAACATTGCAAATTTGTGTTTTTTTGAATCACAAGAGCCCCTGCAACATCTATGAATTCCCACAGTCTATACAATGAGAGAACCCCATAAAGTTTGTCAGCATGAATTCCAAAAGAAATCCCTTTGGCAACAACTAGACCTAGCAATGCAATAAAAATCAGTATGTTCCCAACAGTATTTGTAACCAAAGACACTAAAACCATCAGTTTTCACGGAAAAAAAAATTGCTGCCAAATCCACCATGGACCTATACATTCCTTGTTAGTCTGACCTCAGCTCAAGGGGCTTCAAGGAAACTAGGTTACTGGGACTTTCTCAAACCTGAAACAATACCCCACCCAGTCAACAACCGTTGATTCCATATGCCAACGAATGTATTTCTTGAGCTAGAATTGGTCCTAAAGTTGAAAGGAGTAACTGCTTCATTGAATGTGTAGACATCAACACAGCCCTAAAAACAAGGATAACATCAAGACAACAATTGCTCTGAACCTGTGAGCAATAAAGATGACTCTTAACTAATTGGCTCATTAAGGCGTCTTGTCTGGCTCGCTTCTGTTGCGATACAACAGAAAATGCCCCTTCAATAATAGGTAGACATCCCATTCAAAAGCAATAAGGATAACTGGAGTCTGACTAGACTCGAGCAGTGGTTCTCAACCTTCTGGCCCTTTAAATACAGTTCCTCATGTTGTGACCCCCAACCATAAAATTATTTTCGTTGCTATTTCATAACTGTAATTTTGCTACTGTTATGAATTGTAATGTAAACATCTGATATGCAGATGGTCTTAGGCGACCACTGTGAAAGGGTCGTTGGACCCCCAAAGGGGTCGTGACCCACAGGTTGAGAACCGCTGCTCTAGAGAAAACAGAACTAAGACATATATACAGAACGTCCCATCCAAGTGCAGCAGGAGATGCATTCTTGTCAAGCACACATGAGACATTCTCCAAGTAGATCATATGTTAAGTCAAAAAATTAGTCTCAAAGTTTGAGAAGAAATCACATCAAGTACCTTATCTAGTCACAATGTATGAAACTAGAAATCAGTTTTAGTTTCAATAAAGCTGGAAAATTCACAAGTATGTTCAAATTAAACACAGTCCTGAAGAATGAGTGGGTGAAAGAAAAAACAGAAAAGAGAACTCAAAAACTAAAGAGGGCCGAATCCGGTTTGGCTCAGTGGATAGAGCGTCGGCCTGCGGACTGAAGGGTCCCGGGTTCGATTCCGGTCAAGGGCATGTACCTGGGTTGTGGGCACATCCCCAGTGGGAGATGTGCGGGAGGCAGCTGATCGATGTTTCTCTCTCATCGACGTTTCTGGCTCTCTATCTCTCTCCCTTCCTCTCTGTAAAAAATCAATAAAATATATTAAAAAAAAAAAAAACTAAAGAGGCAAAGTGAATACAAGCACAATCTACCAAAGCTTATGTATAAAAGGCAGGAAATGCAATTCTGAGAGGAAATTTTAGAGTGATGAATTTCTACATTAATACAATTCCTCATGTTGTGGTGACCCCCAAGCATGAAATTATTTTCGCTGCTATTTCATAACTGCAATTTTGCTACTGTTATGAATCGTAATGTAAATATCTGATATGCAGGATGTATTTTGGGGGGTCACGACCCACAGGTTGAGAATTGCTTGAGCGGGTAATTCAAGTCGAAATCCTATCAGTCTGTAGGCAAAGGACCTAAATAGACACTTTTCGAAAGAGGACCTACAGAAGGCCAAGAGACATAAGAAAACATGCTCAAAGTCACTAATCATTCGAGAGATGCAAATCAAAACAATGAGGTACTATCTCACACCTGTCAGAATATCAGTCATCAACAAATCAATAAACTACAAGTGCTGGCGAGGATGTGGAGAAAAAGGAACCCTCGTGCACTGCTGGTACAAATGTAGACTGGTGCAGCCACTGTGGAGAACAGTATGGAGTTTCCTCAAAAAATTAAACATGGAGCTCCCATTTGAGCCAGTAATCCCACTTCTAGGAATATATCCCAAGAAATCAGAAACACCAATCAGAAAGGATATATGCACCCCTATGTTCATTGCAGCACAATTACAATAGCTAAGATTTGGAAACAGCCTAGATGCTCACCAGCAGATGGGTGGATTAGAAAACTGTGGTACATCTACACAATGGAATACTACGCTGCTGTAAAACAGAAGGAACGCATACCATTTGCAATAGCATGGATGCACCTGGAGAGCATTATGCTAAGTGAAATAAGCCAGTTGGAGAAAGATAAATATCACATGATCTCACTCATATGTGGAATATAATGAACAACATAAACTGATGAGCCAAAATAGAGCTAGAGAAAAACAACAGAATATAGTAGAAGTAATCTTGTTATTTGCAGATTTTTTTTAATATATATATTTTATTGATTTTTTTACAGAGAGGAAGGGAGAGGGATAGAGAGTTAGAAACATCAATGAGAGAGAAACATCGATCAGCTGCCTCCTGCACACCTCCTACTGGGGATGTGCCTGCAACCAAGGTACATGCCCTTGACCGGAATCAAACCTGGGACCCTTCAG
>NW_006289826.1:50357-51429 GCF_000327345.1 Myotis davidii | reverse complement strand
TGGTTTTTTACAGAGAGGAAGGGAGAGGGATAGAGAGCCAGAAACATCGATCAGTCGCCTCCTGCACATCTCCCACTGGAGATGTGCCCGCAACCAAGGTACATGCCCTTGATCGGAATCGAACCTGGGACCTTTCAGTCCACAGGCCAGCGCTCTATCCACTGAGCCAAACCGGTTTCGGCGTAAAATATATTTTTAAAAATAAATAAATAAACTACTTTCATTTACCCAATGAAGTCCTGTTCAGTATAATTTTATACCCTTTAAGAGCAGGTTTTCTTCAGAAAAATAGAATAAGAGAATTTAAATTTGAAGAATGAAATTGGTGGTCAAATTTGTAAAGCTCTTTGAAATGAAAACTAAAAAGATGAGAATTAAAAAAAAGAAAAAAGAAAGTAAGCCCAAGTGTCAACCTATGAACCAGGAGGTCACAGTTCAATTCTGGGTCAGGGCAAATGCCAGTAGTGGATTCAATCCCCAGTAGGGGGCATACAGCAGGAGGCTAATCAATAATTCTCTCTCATCCTCAATGTTTCTAACTCTCTATTCCTCTCCCCTCCTCTCTCTAAAATCAATTGTAAAGAACTCACTATAAACTTCTAAAATTAATTTAAAAAATTCAGAGCCCTAGCTGGGTGGCTCAGTTTGGGAGAGTGTGGATCTGATACACCAAGGAAGTGGGTTTGATTTTCCATCAGGGTACAAGCTGGGGGCAGCCAATGATATAGAGATGGGTGGAAGAGCAGAGTAATTTCTCTCTCTCACTCTAAGAGCAATACATAAATATTAAAAAATAAATTCAGAAAAGTTACAGGATAAAATATCAACATACAAACATTAGCTCCATTTCTAGTATATGTGCTGCCAAAGCGAGCACGATTAGTTCCATTTCTAAACACTAACAATGAATTCTTTGATAAAGAAATGAAGAAAGGCCCTGGTCAGTATGATTTGGTTGGTTGAGCATCTTCCCATGAACTGAGAGGACACCAGTTCTATTCCAGGTCAGGGCATATGCCCAGATTGTAGGCAAGATTCCCAGGGGGGCGAGGGGGTGCAGGAGGCTGCTGAT